>NC_084794.1:121995690-122298720 GCF_963169125.1 Humulus lupulus
CTACTTAGAGGCAACAAGAAATTCGAATGGACGGAGGAGTGCGAGCAGGCTTTCCAAGCATTAAAGACTCATATGGCACAACCACCCATTCTATCGAAGCCGGTCGATAAGGAAACTTTGTTTGTCTACTTGGCGATCACAGAATGTGTTGCTAGTGCTGTCTTAGTAAGAGAAGAAAAGGCGTCCAGAAGGCTGTCTATTATATAAGCAAAAGACTAATTTGAGTGGAACTACGGTACCCACCTATTGAAAAGTTAGCCTATTGCTTAATTTTGGCCTATAGGAAGTTGCGGCCTTACTTTAAAGCTCACCCAATTACGATTTTGACCGACCAGCTTTTACGGAAAGTTTTGCAAAAGCCAGAGGCCGCGGGTAGATTATTGAAATGGGTAGTCGAACTTGGGCAGTTCGATATCTCTTACTTGCCGCGAGCAGTGATAAAAGGGCAAGCCCTCGCTTACTTCATCGCATAGTTCACTGGACTTCCAGATAGCGAGCAGCCAGAAGCATCTGAAGAACCTAAACCTCAAAACCAGACTCCCTCATGGAAATTGCTCACAGACTGCTCCTCTAATGAACATTGCGCAGGAGCAGGTGTGATTTTGATAAGGCCTGAAGGGCATTGATTTTACTGCACAATCATGTTTGATTTCACTGCTTCTAACAACGAGACTAAGTATGAAGCATTGCTCCCTGGGTTACGATTGGCCAGGGACATGAATATAAAGGTACTTGACATCTACAGTGACTCTCAGCTGGTAGTAAATCAAGGCATGGGAGAATACCAGGCCCGAGGATTAAAGATGGTTCCATACTTAAACAAAACAAAGGATCTATTAGCACAATTTGACAAGTACACCCTCCAGCAAGTACCTCACGATCAGAATTCAAACGATGATGCTTTGGCCAAGTTAGCAAGTGCGAAGGATGCTGATATTCTGAACATAATGCCAGTTGAACGGCTATCTGTGCCAAGCATCAAAGCAGAGGAGACCACTCTGGTGATCCAGGTGGCGGATACATGGATGGCACCATACATAGAGTATCTGACGCAAGGCGTGTTAGCAACGGACAGAAACAAGATCAGGACCCTTCAGCGGCGGGCTGCTAGGTATATCCTGGTCGATGGAATCTTGTACCGAAGGGGATACTCAATGCCACTCCTCAGATGTCTTTCAAAAGAGAAGGCCAAGGAATTGATGAAAGAGATACACGAAGGCTTTTGTGGAAACCACGCTGGGGGGCAAAGCTTATGAAAAAAGATCCTGAGGCAAGGGTATTTCTGGCCAACAATGAATGAAGACTTGATGGAATTCGTGCGGAGGTCCGAAAAGTGCCAGAGGTTCTCCAAAATCCCACGAGCAGCCCCTAATGAGCTGAAACAGATGCAAAGTCTATGGCCGTTTGCAGGTTGGGGTATAGATTTAATCGGATCTCTGCCCACAGGAAAGGGCGGCATCAAGTATGCTTTGGTTGCCGTCGATTACTTCACTAAACGAGCCGAAAATGAGCCACTCGCAACCATAATGACCAAGAAAGTGCTAGATTTTGTGATAAAAAACATCGTATGTCGCTATGGATTTCCAAGGAAAATCGTCTCAGATAATGGCACGCAGTTTGATAGTGATTTATTCACGGATTTTTGTGAACGACATGGGATTATCAAGAGCCTTTCTTCAGTCACTCATCCCCAAGCAAACGGACAAGTCGAAGCAGTCAACAAAACGCTAAAGGATACTCTAAAGAAAAGACTTGAAGAAGCTAAGGGAGCATGGCCAAAGAAATTGCCTGAAGTCCTTTGGTCGTACAGAACTTCCCACCGAACAGCAACAGGCCATACCCCATTTTCCTTGGCGTATGGGTATGAGGCTATGTTGCCTGTTGAGTTAGATCCGCCGTCACATCAAAGAATAACGTACGATCAAGGCTCTAATAGCTAGCTATTGATGGAATCTCTTGATTTGGTTGATGAAAAGCGTGAGCAAGCCCAACTCTGAGTAGCTGCTTAACAGCAGAAAGTTGCCCGGTATTTTAACTCTAAAGTATGCGAAAGGAAGTTCAATGTCGGAGACTTAGTACTTCGAAGAGTTTTCCTTAACACTTGCGATCAGACTGCTGGAATACTCGGACCTAATTTGGAAGGACCATACCAGATAGAAGAAGTCCTCCATCCAGGCACCTATAAACTTGCTCGCTTAAATGGAGATCTCATTCCTCGCTATTGGAATGGAGAACACCTGCGCAAGTATTATCAATAAAAAATTCTTCTTAAAGAATTGGCTTGTATTAATTTTACTTTTTAAAAGTTATGAAAAAAGGGTTAGTCATTTTATGTGACTGATCGCTTATAAGTGTAAGATCTTATTGATCACTCGTACAGACATGTTTTGCCATTTATTACGAGAAATATAAAGGACTGTGCGCAACCAGTCATTCTTGCCAATTATTGTATTCATTATAAGTATTTGCTCATTATGTGTGTTGTTTTGTTGTATTATCATTTTAAAATCTTGGGTCCGAGCAGTAATGTTCAAACAGGTTTTGGTCAAGGCAAGTGACTAAGAACCTAAAGCTCCTCAATCACTTTGGGGGCATATAAGGCATCTAAGTAAGCAAAGCATATCAAAATGTAATAACCAAGTTTTTATTTTATTTTGTAGAACCCAAGTAGCCTAGCTAACTGATTTTTTTGTCTGTTATTTGATTATGTTCTGTTCAGGAATTTTGGTAACAATACTTTTAATTGTGGTATTATTTTGAGTAATGTTAGAAAAATAATTGCATAGAGTTGTATAAAGTTAGTTTATTAGATAAATTAGTATTTATCTTAGTCTATAATTTATTTATTTATTTTTATTAATTTTCTTGGTGGGTGTATAGATTGTGAATAATAGTGATAATTGCCTAGAATGTAATATTGTAGACACACATGTGTGTGGTGTTTATTTTTTTGAATAGATTAACTTGTTTTATTTTATGTATTAGATTATATAAAGATGATGAGTATGATAGTGCATTGTTGATTCGGTCAACTTTTGTAGGCTAAGATTTGAATGTTAGTTTTTTTAAGTTTTTGGTTAACAAGGAAGTAGGGAATCAGGTTGTAGTCAGATAGTTAGTATTTAAGAGGAAAAAAAATGATTATATCACTAAGGTTTGGTAGAGTAAGAATAGTTGAGAGTTTTCGGGAAGAGAATGGGTGGTCATATATTTATATAGATATAATATTTATTTTGTTGAAGATATTTTATAAAATCTGTTTTGACGAATTTAAATTAGTGGATGAGGTTAGATAAATATATATATAGGCTATATGTTCCCGTATAGAGCAAAATAAAAAAATAAGAGGCAGTCATTAGTGCAGTGGAAAAACAAACAGAGTGCAAATAGTTGAGGTAAGGCTTTCTTTTGTGTTATTGTTAATTTAGTTAGTTTTGATTTAATTAGTCTTGGGGAAGACAATAATGAGATTGTATTTTTGATGATATAGGTTCTACTTTATGCAATCTCTCATATTAAGTTCTCTCATAATAAATAAGGTAAGGAAATTAGGTAGTTATTTATGTTGGAATATGCATGTGTGATATGTTTGTATGGAATATGTATGGCTAACGTTACAGGGGCAGGAGGGATTTTTACGTGAGGTAATATGGCTCTAGTTTGCCTATTACGGTTATCTCTACCCTCATAAACTGTATGTTTCGTTATTATGTATGAAAGGATATCCTTGGTATTTCTAGAATCATGTTTAGATTAAGCTATGATATTAGTAAGGTTATGTATGATTTTGTATGGCTATGTTAAACAAAAATATGAATGTGATATAAAACTTGTTTAGAAACTCTCTGCTATGTGTTATATGATTGTTATGCCTGTGTATTTGTTTGCATTTCCTTACTGGGCTTAGAAGCTCACTCCTTATGTTTTATATATGCAGATAAAGCCAGGTAGAATGTTAGAGTACAAGTTGATTCCAAGCAGCAATGTGTGTATCAGTGAGGATCATATAGCTGATGGTGGTCAAAAGGGGCACGCGCGTTTTTTTTAGCATTTATTATTTTAAATAAGATATTAATAAATGTTGGTTCGTTTTGTATTACTTTATGCATTAAAAATTCTAAAGTACATTTTCCTTTTGACTGGGTACCCTATTGCATTGTTTATAATAAAAATGGTAACATTTATTATTTTATTTTATTTTCAATGTTTAAATTATTATGTGATTTTATTGTATAAATGCGGGTGTGACAAGTGGTATCAGAGCCACGGCTATATCGATCCCGAACGTTCTCACGAGATACACACAATGGCTGGAAAGAGGGTCAACTTGTTACTCTATAAGTATGTTTAAGTTTTAAACAGTTTTTGTGTTGTTGGAAAATGTTAATTTTTGGAGTTTGTTTCACAGAAAAGAAAAAAAAAAAAAACTTCTAGAATAAATCGTTATGCTTTAGTCTTAGTACAACCCTTTAAAATTTAGTATTATTTTTATTATTGTTATTATTTTTTTTTATTGGACGTTATGTAAAAAGTTCCTTTTCAATATAAATAAAGATGCCTTTTCTTTTATATATTGTTGACGCGGTTCTTCGACAACAGATAATTAAGAGAAGAAGAGAAAGAGATTAGTACTAAAAGTAGAACCGTCACAGATATGAAATCTTTGGGGGAAGAACTAGGTGACTTGAGACACGTTTTTAAGTGGTTCGAAGGTTAAAATCCTTCTACTCCACTAGTCAATATTATTGATATTCTCTGGGTAATTGGTTTACAAAGTATATAGTTCTTAAAAGACTATTTTTCCAACCCCTATCAACTCCCAGGGTCTCCATATTTATAGGAGAAGGCACCTGGAAGTTGGTAGGGAGGTCATCCCGTGACCTTACCATTTGTCATATCAAGTCTGTGATATTCATGATTAATTCCTAAACCTGACACACAAGTGTGGTCTAATCAGTATGGAAGGAGATAATGGGCCGCACGGCCCAACTCGTCCGTGGGTGTCTGAATACGCACGTTCCTGTTGCGTGTCCGAGAAGTCAGGGGGATATCGGACACGTGATGGCAGGATTATGCACGTTTATCTTGCGTGTTGACTTCCCATAAGGTCAAAGCTTCCTGAGAAGCTCGCTACCGGAGCAATCCATAACCCGAGCTTATCCGTCCGTGGCCGCCGGATGTTATTCCCAGCTCCTGGTGCAACAAGAGCGAGCTGGAAACAGGACCCCCTCGAGCTAGAAAGGGCCCCTCCTGGAAATAGAGCCTCTGGCCTGTGGGAGCCTCGGACTAAATCATGTTTAGTCCGAGGCTCGTCCTGCTAAACAGCCCGTGGGAAAACCAGGGCGTACATCTGCCCCCCAAGCTCCTGCTCGTGGTCCATGACGTCAGATATGGGAGACCACAGTAGGGGCTTTTAGACTTCTCCCACAACCCTTCGCATTCCATGCTTTTCGCAGGCGTCTGATACGTGGAACGCCGTGGGTGGCGACAGTACACTCTACGAGAACTGCATTAAATGGCCTAGCCTACTGTCCAGCCGTCGTTTCACATTTCGAGTGGAGGGTCTCCCAAGGGCCTTTTACACGTGATCCTTCCCATGTATAAAAAGGGGTGGTCATCCCACGCACGGGCCATCTTACCATTCAAAACCTCTCAAATTTCCTTCTTTTCTCTTTGACCTTCCGAAGAACAAAAACCCTCATTTCCATTGCTCTCATCTTCTCCGTTCACGAAGCTTAAGCGTACGAGTTCCTTCAAAACCTTGGAGACCACTGTGCCAACGAAGCTCCTACCAGCGCAGCAACCTTGCTCACCATCTAACCATATACTGTAAGTCTTCTGTCCCTGTTTATTTTTGAAAGCATGCCACTGTAGCTTAGGTAAAATTTTTTACTGTAGCCACATGCAGAGGTTTTTTGGGTCGCGCGGATATGGAGGGTGACAGCCCTTCTTAGATTAGGGCACACTTGCCATGGGACATCGTCTTAGAATATGGGTTCCATGGTTCTTTCTTAGGAACAATTTCTGGGTAGGATCCTTTGGAATTTTTGGTGCAAAAACCGGGTAGCTTAGGGAATACGCCTTACAAGCGGTTTTTCCACGCCTTGCCTGTTGAAACTTTCCCCCCAAGGCAATTTTTTACCCTGAGTCCTCTGACACACGAATTCCGAGTAATCTGGGATCTGTTGAGGGCATAGGCACGTGTTCCTTGGAACGCGTGGCACCACTCTCCACGGGCTGGGCTTACCCCAGCTCGTGTACATAATACTTGCTTCACTCTCCTGCTTGGGTCGCCTTTTCTAAAGTGTTTTCTTTTGTTCGATAGGCGACCAGATGGCTCCAAAGAGAAATCTGCCACAGAAGAATGTGGGAAGTTCGTCCTCCCAGAAGGATAAAGGAAAGGCGGTGGTGACCAGCTCGCCAATTCCTCACTTTGGGCCGGCGGTGGAGAAGCAAGCCGAGGTGGCTCCTGACGCGTTTTTCGAGGCGGAGAGAATCGTCTCGAAGATAACCGACCAGGCAAAAATCACCAAAATCTTCCTCAACCACAACATTCCCCTAGGGGTGGCCTCCGTGATCGCCCGACCTGCTGTGGATGGGGAGCGGAGCTGCACGCCGCTCGACGAGTCGTTCGCGGCCTGGAGCGGGGAACACTTCAAGGTAGGGGCCTTCCTCCCCCTGGATCAGTATTTTGCTGATTTTCTGAACTATGTGGGGTTGGCCCCATTTCAGCTCCCCCCCAACTCATACCGTCTGCTGGCGGGATTGAGGTATTTGTTCCAAAAGCATGAGTGGGGGGTCCCCACTCCTGCTGATATTCTATATTTCTTTTGCCTCAAAGCCAGCCCGGACCAGTGGGGGCGAGGCGACGGGTTCTATTACTTAACCCGCTTCCCCAACACAGCAGCAGTGATCGAGCTGCCGAGCCATCCAAACGACTTCAAAGACCAGTTTTTCATGTCAACTGGGTTCCGAAACTGCGATCATCACTATTTCAACCGTCCTCGTAAGTGATCCTTGATTTAGCTCGTCTTTTAAAGGTTATATTATTTTAGCTCGTCCCTTATTCCACTTCTGATTTCAACCAACCTTGCAGCCATTTACGCGAGGACCGAAAAGTCTGTGACCCTCGGGGGTCAATACGATACCCTAGCGAACTTGCCCCCCAGTGAGAAAGACTACCGCGTGCTCGTGACGGACGAGATGATGGTATTTTGCAAGCTGATTTTCCCAAATCAGACTTTGAATTTGAAAAGGCCCCGGGGGCCTCCCCCAGCTCGGGTCAACAGACCGATCGTCACGGAGGAGGTCGCAGACGACGAAGGCGAGGAAGAAGGTGAGGAAGTTCCTCTGGTGATGAACAGGAAGAGGACCTTGGAGGTCGCCCAGGGGATGAGCGAGGAGAGGGCCCAATCCGGAGCAGCCGCGGGTCCTTCCAGTCAAGGTAACTCTTACTTATTTAAGAACGTAGATAGGGCCACTGCAGAGCCCCGGCTGGTTAGGTTCAACCCTAGGCAGCTCGTCCATCGTCACTCAAGGAATCCGGACCTGGACACGCTCCTGCTCCACTGCGTTGACCAGCTCGTGCTGGACAACCAAGAGAGTCGGCCTAAGGGTACCGTAGTAGTAGATAATACCCTAGCCTTTAGGTCGGTCACTTTTGAGGAGTACGGGACCAACTTACGCACGTGGCCTGCGCTCCAGAGGGGCATCTATGCTCCGGGGATTAGGCAGTACGTAGAAGAGTCCAGCCCCGAGTCAGAACCGGACCTAGAACCTTCGCCAGTTCGCGAGATAATCGTCCTAGGCTCTTCCAGCTCGGGGGGTAGGGCTCCCTTAGTATTTGCTTTCTTATTGTCTTTGGACCTTTTGTCTTTATTTCTGCATGATTGCTACCTTGTAATAACCATGTTTTTTGTTCTTGGCAGAAGAGATGTCTCAGCCTGGGAATAGTCTGCGGGGCGTTGTGTTCGGTGGGAATCCCCCAGCAGGGCCGAGGTTAAAGAGGCTTCGCGAGTCCAAGAGCTCGGCTGGGGCCTCCACCAAATCCCCGGCTAAGGAGAAGGAGAAAGCCCCGCCATCCCAGGTCGCGGGGGCGAACCTCCCTGTCGCCAGGACAGGACTCATGCACCCGCCACCCCAACGATCTCCATTGGCCGCCCAGGACGGGGTAATAGAGGTCGGTAATCTGGCCACGGCAGCCCCAAACGTGCGTATCCCGGTCGACCCCCGGGCTCTGGAGAAGATGCCCGAAGCATTCCGGGGTACGGTGTATGAGTCGGCTAGCTACGCCGTCAGCCATTTCTACAATATCAGGGAGAAGGAGCTTCGGGCCATCGAAACAACGAGCCCAGTCCGAGTTGTAGAGTCTGCGATGGACATGACCTTAACGGTAAAGTGCCCCCTTCTTTTAAGGCTTTAACACTCACACGCCGCCTTTTTCCTTCCAGTTTGTTAATTTATCATTCTTTTCTTACAGGGCATGGCTGCCGCCTACAGAGGCATTGTTAGGACCAAGGCCCAGCTCGAGGGTTTGGAAGCTGATCGCCAGACCGCCCTCCAGGAGTCTCAGGAGGCGAGAGACGCTCTGGCGGCCTCTAAAGCCGAGCTAGAGAAGATCCGCTCCGAGAACCTAGAGCTTAAAAACTCCCTGGCTGCGTCCGAGCTAGAGAAGATCCGCTCCGAAAACCAAGAGCTTAAAAACGCCCTGGCCGCATCGCGGACAGATCTTGAGGTGGCGAAGGCCGAAGCCCAGGCCTCCCAGGCCGCCCTGAAAGACGAGCGGGTCATATCGGAGCAGTCCTTACAAGACCTGTTCTATCACTGCTGGTCCCACAATCCAGACGTGGACTTTTCTTTCATGCCGCCGGACCTCTGGGCATTCTTGTTGCCACAGCTTCAAGCTCGCCTGAATAAGGAGGTTCCTCCATCGGAGACTGGAGAGGCCTCTGCCGCGGCCGAGCAGGATGAGACCGCGACCTCCAAAGGGCCAACTGATGGGGCTTAGGACACTTCTCGTTTAAGTATTTTGAACTCTTTTTATTGTAATTCTCTTTTTTATGTGAGGCGTTTCCGCCTCGAGACAATTTGCTCAGCCAGTTTTACATATATATTTTTATGCATTTGGTCACAATTCATCTCTTTATTTTTATGAACTTAGTTCGAGTTAACTTTATCCGTATCCCGGGCTCTTTAGAGAAGATCCGCGTTCAACAAATTTTAGTTCACTTCTATGTTCTGCGACCTGGTTAAGACCAGGAACTTATTTTGAAAAAACTTAGTTCGCATCAACTTTTATCCGTATCTCGGGCTCTTTAAAGAAGAACCACGGTCAACCAATTTTAGTTAACTTCTAAGTTTTATGACCTGGTTAAGACCAGGAACTTATTTTGAAAAACTTAGTTCGCGTCAACTTTTATCCGTATCCCGGGCTCTTTAAAGAAGAACCACGGTCAACAAATTTTAGTTAACTTCTAAGTTTTATGACCTGGTTAAGACCAGGATAGGACTTAGTTTGTGATAACTCTTATTCGTAGATAAAAATTAACACCTAAGTCGTTAAGGAGACCTGGATATATCCAGGTACCATATGCCCCCCAAGTAACTGGGAAAGGGTCTTTCGTTGTTACTTTAAAATTTACACTTGCACATAACGAGAAACATTTGATTTTTATTTATACATGGAAGGTGACCTTCTAGGCCTTACAAATGGCTCATTGATAATATTTCTTTAGGTGGATAGCATTCCAAGTCCGTGGGACCACCCCTCCACCAAGTCGAGCTAACTTATAAGTTCCCTCTTTGATGACTTCGATGACCTGGTATGGTCCTTCCCAGCTTGGTCCCAAAACCCCATCTTTGGGATCTTTCCCGGCCAGGAAAACTCTCCTCAAGACCAAATCACCGACGCTAAAGGCACGTCTTTTGACCTTAGTGTTGAAATAGCGAGTGATTTTCTGTTGATAATGGGCGAGCTGGAGTTGTGAATCCTCTCGCCTTTCATCCACTAAGTCTAAGGAGTGGCATAGGAGCTCGTGGTTCCCGTCTTGGTCGTAGGACCGGACCCTGTGCGACAGGACCTTCACCTCCACGGGGAGGACTGCTTCACTTCCAAAGGTTAGGGAGAAAGGAGTGTGACCCGTGGGAGTCCGATGTGAGGTCCTATAGGCCCACAGAACTTGGGGGAGCTGTTCTGGCCAGATCCCCTTTGCCTCATCTAGCCTCTTCTTGAGGCTTGCCTTCAGAGTTTTATTGACAGCCTCGACCTGGCCGTTCGCCTGGGGATAGGCCACGGACGAGAAGCTTTTCACAATTCCGTGCCTTTCGCAAAATTCGGTGAACAGTTCGCTGTCAAATTGAGTGCCATTGTCGGAGACGATCTTTTTGGGTATGCGAAATCGACATATTATGCTTTTAACCACGAAGTCTAGCACCTTTTTCGATGTTATTGTTGCCAACGGCTCTGCTTCGGCCCACTTGGTGAAGTAGTCAATGGCTACCACGGCGTAACGGACCCCGCCTTTTCCGGTGGGCAGGGCTCCTATTAGATCTATCCCCCAAATGGCGAAGGGCCAGGGAGACGACATCATTTTAAGCTCGGTCGGAGGAGCTCGTGCAACCGCGGCGAACCGCTGACACTTGTCGCACTTTTTTACATATGAGATCGAGTCTTTGGACAGAGTCGGCCAGTAATACCCCTGCCGAAGGATCTTCAAGGCCAGGCTTTGCCCCCCAGTGTGATCTCCGCAGAATCCGTCATGAACTTCTTGCAGGATGGCCTTCGCTTCACTTGGAAGAATGCACCGGAGGAGAGGTAAGGAATGCCCACGTCGGTACAACACCCCCTCGAGTAGCGTATACCTCGGAGCTTGATAAAGGACTCGCCGTGCGTCGTTGCGCCCTTCGGGCAACTTGCCCTCGACGAGGTACTCAACAATGGAAGTCATCCAGGTCGGCTTGATATCAATCATTTCAATATCTGCTCGATCTCCGTCTATGCTGGGTTTCTCCAAGAACTCAACTGGCACCAACCCCAGGGTTTCTGTCTCTCCCGAGGTGGCGAGCTTGGCGAGAGCATCTGCGTTGGCGTTCTGCTCCCGAGGTATCTGTTCGATCGACCCTTGCCCAAACGTAGACAGTTCGGATTTTACCTTAGCCAAATAGGAGGCCATCTTGGGACCCCGCGCCTGATACTCGCCTAGAACCTGATTCACCACGAGCTGGGAGTCGCTGAAGCATTGGACAGAGCTTTCCTTTAGCTCGCCAGCTATCCTAAGTCCAGCTAGCAAGGCCTCATACTCTGCCTCGTTGTTAGACGCCTTGAACCCGAACCTCAGCGCCGAGTGGAATCTATGCCCCTCTGGGGATATCAGAATGATTCCGGCCCCGGAGCCGTTCTCGTTAGATGAGCCATCAACGAAGATCCTCAATGATGATCCTGAGGAGGTGAGCTGATGTGAGTCTTCCGATGGGATCTCATGGAATCCCGCGCATTCTGCCACGAAGTCGGCCAAGGCTTGACTTTTTATGGTAGTTCGGGGAGTATAGAAAATCTCGAACTGACTGAGTTCGACCGCCCACTTTAGCAAGCGTCCCGAGGCCTCAGGCTTTTGCAAAACCTGCCTTAGAGGCTGATCGGTCATGACGTGTACAGAGTGGGACTGGAAGTATGGCCTGAGTTTTCGCGAGGCCGTGATTAGGCAGAACGCCAGTTTTTCCATCAATGGGTATCTTGACTCAGCTCCGAGGAGTCTCTTGCTGATGTAATAAACCGGTTTCTGAGCCTGGTCCTCTTCTCGTACCAGAACAGCACTAGCTGCGTCCTCATGACGGCCATGTAGAGGAAAATAGGTTCTCCTACCTTGGGCTTTGACAGCACAGGCGGCTCAGCCAGGTGCGTTTTTAGGTCGAGGAATGCGCTTTCACACTCTACTGTCCATTCGAACTTTTTGTTTCCCCGGAGCAGGTTGTAGAAGGGTAAGCACTTGTCGGTCGATTTGGAAATGAACCGGTTCAGTGCTGCCACCCTCCCTGTGAGGCCTTGGACATCTTTGCGCGACTTGGGGGAAGGAAGCTCGAGCAGTGACCTGATCTTGTCGGGGTTTGCCTCGATTCCTCGGGTATTGACTATGAAACCCAAGAATTTCCCCGATGCGACACCGAAAGTGCACTTCTGAGGATTGAGCCTCATGCCATATTCTCGCAGTATGTTAAAGCATTCTTCCAGATCGGTGACGTGGTTGCTGGCAATCTTTGACTTGACAAGCATATCATCGACGTACACTTCCATGTTTTTCCCGATCTGATCCGCGAACATTCTATTTACCAGCCTTTGGTAGGTAGCCCCGGCATTCTTAAGACCGAACGGCATGACCTTATAGCAATAGACATTAGTTGGGGTCATGAAGCTGGTATGATCCTGGTCTGCTGGATTCATCGCGATCTGATTGTAGCCTGAGTACGCTTCCATGAAGGACATGAGCTCGTGCCCCGCCGTGGCATCCACCAGTTGATCGATCCTCGGTAATGGAAAGCAATCCTTGGGGCAGGCTTTATTCAGGTCGGAAAAGTCGATACAAGTCCGCCACTTCCCATTGGGCTTTGGAACTAACACGGGATTGGCAACCCAAATGGGAAATCTGGCTTCGCGGATAAAGCCACATTTTTTGAGCCGGGCCACTTCTTCTTCAAGGGCTTCGGCTCGGGTTGTCCCTAAACGCCTCTGCTTTTGAGACTTGGCAGGGACGCTTTTGTCTAGGTGGAGCGTGTGCATGATTACGCTCGGACTGATCCCTATCATATCCTCGTGCGACCATGCGAATACGTCCAGGTTCCTTTTCAGAAACGCAGTCAGTTCCGCCTTTCTTCTATCACAGAGGTTCTTTCCGAGCTTAACCGTCTGTGACGGGTTTTGTTCATCGATGCCTACCTCCTCGAGATCTTCAATAGCTTGGAGCTCGGACCTGTCCTCGCCTACTCGGGGGTCAATGTCCTCGCTTAGGGCGAGCTTTTCGTCTTCGGAAACCCGAGGTTTTTCAATCTCAGGAGCCGCCTTGGGTCCCTGTGATTCCTCTTCATCCTGAATGGCCATCGTCACCTGCCCGGGTTTAGATTTTCCCTTCATGGAAATGCTGTAGCATTCCCTGGCAGCGAGCTGATCGCCCTTGATAGTGCAGACCCCTGTTGAAGTAGGGAACTTCATGGCGAGGTGCCGGACGGACGTGATAGCTTCGAAAGCAACGAGCGTAGGTCGGCCCAAAATTGCATTGTAGGCAGCGGAGCAGTCAATGACTACGAATTCGAGTAGTTTGGACACTGTTCGGGACTCGTCCCCTAGGGTGATCACCAGCTCAATCGTTCCTATCGCTGCTGACCCTTCTCCTGAAAAACCATATAGCATCATCGAGGTTGCCTTCAGCTCGGAGACGGTCAGACCCATTTTTTCTAAGGTGGAACGGAATAGGAGGTTCACCGAGCTCCCATTGTCCACTAACACTCTCCTTACTCTCCGGTTGGCGAGCTGGACTGCTACGACCAAGGGATCGTTATGAGGGAATTGGACATGGCTCGCGTCTTCCTCCGTGAAAGTGATCGGTTGTTTCTCTAATCTTTGTTGTTTTGATTGACGCTGTTCCGGGACGAACTCCGCTCCATTGTGGGCCTTCAACTCATTCACATACCTCTTCTGGGCGCCTTTGCTCGTGCCAGCCATGTGTGATCCTCCAGAGATGGTGGAAATCTCTCCCTCGACCACGGGGGGAAGGATGTCCTGATCTACCCGAGGTCCAGGTTGACTGGCTGGGATCTCCGGAGCGGGTCGACTTGTCGGGACCCTGTTCCGTGAGTATTGCGCCAACGGACCTGCTCGGATGAGAGTCTCGATTTCGTCTTTGAGGTGCCTGCAGTCATCGGTATTGTGCCCGACGTCGTTATGAAAATGGCAGAATTTGGAAGCGTCTCTCTTTCCCTTAGGGTGCTTTATTGGCTCCGGTCTTTTCCAGGGGACTCGCGTAGCGTTGGCCAGGAAAATATTCTCTCTGGTTTGGGTGAGCTCGGTATACGTTGTGAACACGGGCTCAAATTTATCCATGGGCTTATTCTTCTTTTGACCGTGCTGGCTGTTTTCACCATTTCCTTTTCTTTTGTCGCCACCGGGCTGGTTACTCTGCGTGACGTCGGGAGTCGTTACTACGATCTCTGTTCCCGTCCCAGCGGGCTTCTCGAGGACCTGGCTGGTCCCCGCGGCTGAAGCTTCAGCTTCTTCCAAGTTTATCCACTCTTGGGCTCTGTTAAGGAATTCACTAACCGAGCTGACCCCCCTCCTTTGAATATCCTTCCACAGATCTCCGCCTACTAGGATCCCGGTCCTCATAGCCATGAGTTTGGAGCTGTCGTCGGCGTCTCTGGCTCGAGCAGCGACATTTGCAAATCTGCTCAAGTAGGCTTTTAGCGTCTCTCTAGGTTGCTGTCTCACGTTAGCTAGGGAGTCGGCCTGGACCCTGGCGGCCTGAGAGGCGCGGAATGCCCTCTTGAAGTCAGCCGAAATGGTCTTCCAGGAGCTGATTGACTGCCTTTTACTTTGTTTGAACCACTGCCTGGCAGGTCCAGTTAGGGTGGAAGGAAAGATCAAACAACGAAGCTCTGGCCCGATGTTATGAGCCATCATTAGGGTGTTGAACATCCCTAAGTGGTCAGACGGGTCTCCATCCCCGTTGAACTTTGACAAGTGAGGCATACGAAAGCCAGAAGGGTATGCCGTTGCTGCTATGTTGGGGGCGAAGAGTTCCATCTCATCCCCTGAATCAGATTCGTCTTTTTCTTTCTCCGATAGGAGCTTCTTCATCAGCTCCTCCATTTGAGTTAAGTGCTCTAGGGTTTTGTCCTGAGATCGTGGGTTATTCCGGGGCTGTTCAACAGCTCCGGACCCGTCGTACATATTAAGCGGGTTGTTGCCCCTCCTATCTTGAGATAGGTCATTTGGGGCATTCCCCGTCGTACATATTAGGCGGGCATTACGTACTTCGGATCGGACCCCAACTGAGCGGGCCTGGCTACCATCCCTAACTCGATCCTCTCTGTGAGAGTTGAGGCAATCTCGAAGGTCGCCTCCCTAGGTAGTATGATGACTTTGTGCTGAACTTAGTCGCTGTCGCAGGTCTCCTCCCGAAAGATCACTCCGTGCACTACCGGTCCAGTGACTCCTGCTGGACAGGCTCGAGGAGCGTCTTTGGCGGCTCCGACCTGATCCTTCCCCCGGCACCCTGCTGCGCCGGGAAGGCCCGGCCGATGGCGGGTCTCTCCTACTATTTCCGTAGGTCGGGATGTCTCGGACGGGCTGAGGAGACGGATATCTGATGGGAGAAGGAGGATGCCTGACCGGAGAGGCGATCCTAGTGCCGTCCGGACGGACTAAATTTGGTGGGGGCCTCTCGGCCCTGCCAGCTTGCTGGTTTCGCACTGGGCGAACTGGACGTTCTTCGGGGACGGGCTGACATCTCCGTATCTCCTCGGCCCTCCTTTGGGAACTTCCTCGATCCCTTCTGGGTGTCCTCGAGGAAGGTTGAGAGCTAGGGGTTGACGTCCTAACCGAACGGCTGTACTGCTGCTGTTCGGTCCGAGGCATTTCCCTGAAGCTCGCCTCTTGATGGTGTGATGAAGGGGTGGAGTTGGCTGCAGGGAGTCTACCCGAACGGCTATGCCTGGATCGATTACTCCGGCGAGACTTAGGAGCCTCGCCTTGCCTCTCTCCAACGTTACCGTTGGTTGTGAGAGGGGGTAATCGACTCAGAATATCCTGGATTTGCTGACCAGCTGTTGCTAGCTGGCTCCTCAGCTGAGCATTCTCCATCTCCACCGCAGTGTAATAACATGGATTCAGATTAGGCGGTCGGGGCGCCGAACTACCAGTGTCGTCTTGGCCGGCCGGCTGCTTTCCTGGCCTCTGCTGGACTTCAGGAACTTGCTCATCAGGGAGGGCAACAGGGCGGGCCTCCTGCCCATCATGCTGTTCTGTCTCGTTGCCATGTTTGGATTGAGTGGTCACCATAGTTGTATGTTTGTGGTTGTACTAATCGGACTTGCTCTCAACGAAAGCACCGAACTGTTGACGCGGTTCTTCGGCAACAGATAATTAAGAGAAGAAGAGAAAGAGATTAGTACTAAAAGTAGAACCGTCACAGATATGAAATCTTTGGGGGAAGAACTAGGTGACTTGAGACACGTTTTTAAGTGGTTCGAAGGTTAAAATCCTTCTACTCCACTAGTCAATATTATTGATATTCTCTGGGTAATTGGTTTACAAAGTATATAGTTCTTAAAAGACTATTTTTCCAACCCCTATCAACTCGCAGGGTCTCCATATTTATAGGAGAAGGCACCTGGAAGTTGGTAGGGAGGTCATCCCGTGACCTTACCATTTGTCATATCAAGTATGTGATATTCATGATTAATTCCTAAACCTGACACACAAGTGTGGTCTAATCAGTATGGAAGGAGATAATGGGCCGCACGGCCCAACTCGTCCGTGGGTGTCTGAATACGCACGTTCCTGCTGCGTGTCCGAGAAGTCAGGGGGATATCGGACACGTGATGGCAGGATTATGCACGTTTATCTTGCGTGTTGACTTCCCATAAGGTCAGAGCTTCCTGAGAAGCTCGCTACCGGAGCAATCCATAACCCGAGCTTATCCGTCCGTGGCCGCCGGATGTTATTCCCAGCTCCTGGTGCAACAAGAGCGAGCTGGAAATAGGACCCCCTCGAGCTAGAAAGGGCCCCTCCTGGAAATAGAGCCTCTGGCCTGTGGGAGCCTCGGACTAAATCATGTTTAGTCCGAGGCTCGTCCTGCTAAACAGCCCGTGGGAAAACCATGGCGTACATATATTTTAATTTCTTTATTAATGTAAGTTATAGTTTTGAGATCTTTAAGAATTATTATTTACTTTTTTTAAAGAAAAAGGAAGAGATTTATGGATCCTGAGCCTAGAAGGTCAGTTCGCATTAACGGTCATGAAGCTGTTGGCCGAGGTGGGAGACCAGGAGGTAGAGGTAGAGGCAAAGGTAGAGGCAGAGGCAGGGGAACACCTGTTGCACCAACAACTGAAGCGGTTCCAGAAGTTCGAGCTGAAGATCTTGCGCCTGGGCAAGTGGACCTAGAAAGTGAAAACAGGCGACTGAGGGAGGAACTCAGAATGAGGGAGGAGGAACTGCAACACCATCGACAAACGGTTCCACACGTCCAAGAACAACAACAACAACTATACGGAGGACTACCCCTGGCCCCATACATGCAAATGTCAAACCACCACTACGAGTTTGTAAGTGAACGATTTCATAAGCAGCACCCACCAAATTTCGAAGGAAGTACAGATCCGATAGAGGCTGAAGAGTGGTTAAGATCTGTAGAGTCTATATTGGAACATATGAGGCTTAATGATGAGGACAAAGTGTCTTGTGCAATGAGTTTGTTAAAGAAGGATGCCCGCATATGGTGGGACGTAGTTAAGCAAACCAGAAATGTGGCTACTATGACCTGGGCCGACTTCATTCAGGTCTTTAACAAGAAGTATTACAGTGCCGCAATACTTGCTACGCGAGTAGACGAATTCATAGTCTTAGTCCAAGGAAACTCCACAGTAACTGAATATGCCCAAAAGTTTGATCGGCTAGCGAAGTTTGCAGCAGATTTAGTGCCAACAGAGACACTCAGAATCCATAGGTTTATGAGAGGGTTGAAACCTATGATTGCTCGGGATGTGAAGATGACAAGCTTTGGGGTGACCACTTATGCTGAGACACTGGAAAGAGCCTTGGAAGCAGAACTCATGGAGGATCGCATATGGAAAGAGGGTGCTGCTTGGAGAGAAGCTAAGAAGGGAAATTGAGTACAAGGCGATAACAAAAGGAAGTTTCCCGAGAACAAGAGTAATGAAGCTAAAAAGAAAGGAAAGACGAATGCAAGTAACAGCAGTGGTCAGAAGCAGTATGTAGAGTATCCCCAATGCCCTAAATGCAACAAGAAACATCCAGGAGAATGTAGGTACAAGTCACGTGCGTGCTACAAGTGTGGTCAGGAGGGTCACATAAAGAAAAACTGTCCACAGGTAACTGAGCAAAAGAAGGATGAAAAATTGGTACCGGCTCGGGTATTTTCCCTAACTCGGGGAGAGGCAGAAACTAGCAACACGGTGGTAACAGGTCAGCTATCAATTTCTGGAAAGTTATGTACTGTATTGTTCGATTCTGGAGCTACGCATTCTTTTGTTTCTATAAAGATGATAGATAGATTAGATAAACCTTATGAATACTTTAGATATAGATTTGTTACGGAATTACCCTCAGGTGAGGTAATGATATCATCTAGAGGAGTGTGTGAGGCATCAGTCAGAATTGAAGATCGCGAGTTGCTAGCAAATTTAATAGAGTTGGATATAAAGGACTATGACGTGATCTTGGGCATGGATTGGCTCACGAGACACGGGGCTACGATAGACTGCAAAAGAAAAATGGTAATCTTCAAGACTGAAGATGGAGGATAATTTTTTTTTATGGGAGACATGACAGGACCTCGAGTACCGATTATCATGGCATTAGAAGCACAAAGGATGATACGCAATGGGTGTCAGGCGTATTTAGCAAGTGTCGTCGATAAATCACGGGAAACACAACTTAGGCCAGAAAATGTTCACATAGTGTGTGAATTTCCTGAAGTGTTTCCAGAGGACCTACCCGGATTGCCTCCAAACTGAGAAATAGAATTCATTATTGAGCTAGCACCAGAAATGAATTCGATTTCAAAGGCTCCTTACCGAATGGCACCAACGGAATTGAAGGAGTTAAAAACGCAATTACAAGAATTACTGGATAAAGGGTTTATCCGACCAAGTTATTCTCCTTGGGGAGCGCCGGTACTGTTTGTCAAAAAGAAGGATGGGTCTATGCGCATGTGTATTGACTACCGGGAACTTAATAAAGTCACTATTAAGAACAAATATCCATTATCGCGAATAGACGATCTCTTTGATCAACTCCAAGGATCAACGATATTTTCAAAAATCGATCTACGCTCAGGATATCACCAATTAAGGGTGCGAGAAGAGGATATTCCCAAAACAGCTTTTTGGACTCGGTATGGACACTACGAGTTCTTGGTAATGTCATTTGGGTTAACAAATGCCCCAGCTGCATTCATGGACCTTATGAATCGGGTATTCAAAGATTTTTTAGACAAGTTCGTGGTGGTATTCATAGACGACATCTTAATCTACTCAAAGACTGTGGTCGAACATGAGGAACACCTTCGGTTGGCACTAAACAAACTCAAGGAACATCACTTGTATGCGAAATTCAAGAAATGTGAATTTTGGTTGGAAAAGGTAGCCTTTTTAGGTCACATAGTGTCTAAAGATGGAGTGGAAGTGGATCCTGCAAAAATCAAAGCTGTAAGGGATTGGCCAAAACCTAAGAACACAACGGAAGTAAGAAACTTCTTGGGATTGGCAGGATATTATAGGAAGTTTGTTGAGGGATTCTCAAAGATAGCCACACCCTTAACAAATTTGACTCGAAAGCAGCAAAAGTTTGTTTGGGATGACAGACGTGAAGAGAGTTTCCAAACATTGAAGGATAAATTAATATCTGCGCCAGTGCTATGTGTACCCACCAATAAGGATAAGTTTGTGGTATATTGCGATGCATCCAAACAGGGTTTGGGGTGCGTGTTAATGCAAAATGAAAAGGTAGTAGCTTATGCCTCAAAACAGTTGAAGGACTACGAGCAGAGGTACCCCACTCATGATCTTGAATTAGCAGCAGTGGTTTTCGCATTAAAGATTTGGAGGCACTATCTGTATGGAGAGAAGTGTGAAATCTACACGGACCACAAAAGCCTGAAGTACTTTTTCACCCAGAAGGAATTGAATATGAGGTAGAGGAGATGGCTGGAACTTGTGAAGGATTACGATTGCGAGATTTTATATCACCCTGGTCAAGCCAATGTTGTGGCAGATGCTTTAAGTAGACGAAGTTATGGAAATCTGTCTAACTTAAAAGGTATAGAATGGACATTACATCAGGAGATTGTAAAAGCAGGAATCGAATTGGTAACAGGAAGTTTGGCGAATCTCACGTTGCAGTCAACTCTATTGGAACAGATTAAAGGAAAACAAGGTGAAGATGATGCCTTGCTCAAGCAGATGGCTTTGGTACAAGATAACAAGGATGGAGAGTTCTCAATGTCAAAAGGGGGCTTGCTTTGTTATAAAGCACGTGTGTGTGTGCCAAATGATGATGATATCAAGAGGTCTATAATGCAGGAGGCGCATACTATGCCCTATTCGTTACATCCAGGATCTACCAAGATGTATAATGATTTGAAAACTATGTACTGGTGGCCAGGAATGAAGAAAGATGTAGCGGAATATGTAGCCAAGTGCCTCACTTGTCAGCAAGTGAAAGCAGAACATCAAAGACCTGCTGGACCACTCCAACCGCTAGAAATTCCTGAATGGAAATGGGATGACATAGCTATGGATTTTGTAGTGGGGTTACCTAAAATGACAAAGCAATACGATTCAGTTTGGGTGGTAATTGATAGACTCACCAAGTCAGCGCATTTTCTACCGGTACGAACCACATACACAGCTAAGAATTATGCAGAGTTATATGTCAGAGAAATAGTGCGACTACACGGGGTACCTAAGACGATAGTGCCTGATAGAGGCTCTGTTTTTACGTCAAAGTTTTGGGAAAGTATGCAACGTGCAATGGGTACACATCTTAAGTTGAGTACGACATTTCATCCCTAGACAGATGGACAGTCGGAACGTACAATACAGATTTTAGAAGATATGTTGAGAGCTTGCGCTTTGGACTTCACATGGTCTTGGAGTAAATATCTACCGTTGATAGAATTCTCTTATAATAATAGCTACCAATCTACTATAGGGATGGCACCCTATGAGATGTTGTACGGACGAAAATGTAGATCACCTTTACACTGGGATGAGGTTGGTGAAAGACGATATTTAGGTCCGGAAGCAGTAAGAGAGGCTAGTGAAGCGATAGAAAAGATCAGGAAGCGAATGATAACTGCTTAGAG
Source organism: Humulus lupulus (assembly GCF_963169125.1). Lineage (NCBI taxonomy): Eukaryota > Viridiplantae > Streptophyta > Magnoliopsida > Rosales > Cannabaceae > Humulus > Humulus lupulus. Next base: position 122,016,786 of record NC_084794.1, read on the forward strand.
TCGACAAAAGAGCTATGCAGATCCCAAGCGAAGGGATATTGAGTTTGCAGTAGGTGATCAAGTGTTTTTGAAAGTATCGCCTATGAAGGGTGTTATGCGTTTTGGAAAAAAAGGTAAGCTATGTCCACGATATATAGGTCCATTTGAGATTCTGGACAGGGTTGGACAGGTGGCCTATCGATTAGCACTACCACCAACACTAGCTGAGACGCATAATGTGTTCCATATTTCGATGTTAAGGAAATACGTGTCAGATCCATCTCACGTGTTGAACTATGGTGTTTTAGAACTGAACCAGGACTTGAGTTATGATGAACGACCAATACGCTTTCTAGAGAAGGGAACTAAGGAGTTAAGGTCCAAAAGTATCCCTCTAGTTAAAGTCTTGTGGAGTAATTGTTCGGATAGAGAAGCAACGTGGGAGTTGGAGGAAGACATGAAGGAACAATATCCTGAATTATTTTGGTAAGTTAAATTTCAAGGACGAAATTCCTTTAAGGAGGAAAGATTGTAATAACCAAGTTTTTATTTTATTTTGTAGAACCCAAGTAGCCTAGCTAACTGATTTTTTTGTCTGTTATTTGATTATGTTCTGTTCAGGAATTTTGGTAACAATACTTTTAATTGTGGTATTATTTTGAGTAATGTTAGAAAAATAATTGCATAGAGTTGTATAAATTTAGTTTATTAGATAAATTAGTATTTATCTTAGTCTATAATTTATTTATTTATTTTTATTAATTTTCTTGGTGGGTGTATAGATTGTGAATAATAGTGATAATTGCCTAGAATGAAATATTGTAGACACACGTGTGTGTGGTGTTTATTTTTTTGAATAGATTAACTTGTTTTATTTTATGTATTAGATTATATAAAGATGATGAGTATGATAGTGCATGGTTGATTCGGTCAACTTTTGTAGGCTAAGATTTGAATGTTAGTTTTTTTAAGTTTTGGTTAACAAGGAAGTAGGGAATCACGTTGTAGTCAGATAGTTAGTATTTAAGAGGAAAAAAAAAAAGATTATATCACTAAGGTTTGGTAGAGTAAGAATAGTTGAGAGTTTTCGGGAAGAGAATGGGTGGTCATATATTTATATAGATATAATATTTATTTTGTTGAAGATATTTTATAAAATCTGTTTTGACGAATTTAAATTAGTGGATGAGGTTAGATAAATATATATATATAGGTTATATGTTCCCGTATAGAGCAAAATAAAAAAATAAGAGGCAGTCATTAGTGCAGTGGAAAAACAAACAGAGTGCAAATAGTTTAGGTAAGGCTTTCTTTTGTGTTATAGTTAATTTAGTTAGTTTTGATTTAATTAGTCTTGGGGAAGACAATAATGAGATTGTATTTTTGATGATATAGGTTCTACTTTATGCAATATCTCATATTAAGTTCTCTCATAATAAATAAGGTAAGGAAATTAGGTAGTTATTTATGTTGGAATATGCATGTGTGATATGTTTGTATGGAATATGTATGGCTAACGTTACAGGGACAGGAGGAATTTTTACGTGAGGTAATGTGGCTCTAGTTTGCCTATTACGGTTATCTCTACCCTCATAAACTGTCTGTTTAGTTATTATATATGAAAGGATATCCTTGGTATTTCTAGAATCATGTTTGGATTAAGCTATGATATTAGTAAGGTTATGTATGATTTTGTATGGCTATGTTAAACAAAAATATGAATGTGATATAAAACTTGTTTAGAAACTCTCTGCTATGTGATATATGATTGTTATGCCTATGTATTTGTTTGCATTTCCTTACTGGGCTTAGAAGCTCACTCCTTATGTTTTATATATGCAGATAAAGCCAGGTAGAATGTTAGAGTACAAGTTGATTCCAAGCAGCAATGTGTGTATCAGTGAGGATCATATAGCTGATAGTGGTCAAAAGGGGCACGCGCGTTTTTTTTAGCATTTATTATTTTAAATAAGATATTAATAAATGTTGGTTCGTTTTGTATTACTTTATGCATTAAAAATTCTAAAGTACATTTTCCTTTTGACTGGGTACCCTATTGCATTGTTTATAATAAAAATGGCAACATTTATTATTTTATTTTATTTTCAATGTTTAAATTATTATGTGATTTTATTGTATAAATGCGGGTGTGACACAAAAGGTATGTAAACACATGAGCAAAATAAGTGAAAGCATGCTAGGGTACTTAGAGTATTTTTCAAAAAATTTCTATTTTGTTAAATCAAACCAAAGTACTATGCTAGGTTCGGTCATTCGAACAGATGTTATTATAAAATGTAAGTATTATAATATCAAAAGGAAACCGTTTACACCGCGAGCAGTTACTGCTCAGATGTAATTGTTCGATTAAAAGTAAAAGCTGCCCATGCAACAATTAAAATTAAATAAGTAATTGTCTTTACATCACGACTCGTAGGTCGTGTAGTTAAAAGATAGAAAGAAAAAAGGAAAAAGACTACGAGGCTGGAGGGTCTTGGGGAGCGTCCTGGTCGATAGCAGCACTAGCTTCATTGTCTGCGCTGTCTATCCCCGTTGCCAGGGAAATCTCTGGGGAAGCAGGAGTTCTGGCCCTTTCTTCTTCCTCCAGGTGAATAGCGCACTGGGACATTAGAGTCCGTCTCAAGCGCTCAGACAGGTAGCTAAAGTTGGCCTGCCAGTTGTGCTTCCAAAACTCGTAGAAGCAAACGTGGGTGACTTCCTTGTACTTCTCCAAGTTTTGGCTTCAATTTCCTCAAGATCATTCACGCACTTTTCTAGCTCCTCCGTCTCCTGCCTGGTCGCAATCAGATCGAGCTCAAGCTGTTTGGATTATTGGTAGTTGAGTTTTGCACCTTCCCTGAATTTTTCTTTATCTTCTTTGGCTTTCTTCAGGGCATCCTGACTCTCCAACAACTCCTCAATCAACGTGGCTTTTTGCTTGAGCAGTTCCTCATTCAGCTTGGTCAGCTCTGCATTTTTCTCGAGTAGTTCTCCGTTCTGCTTGGTCAGCTTATTATTCTTCTCGAGCAGGTCAACATTTTTCCCCTTGAGTGCTTTCATGGCCTCAGCGAGCCTGATGTCAAAGTTTTTTGTCTGGGACACCATTGCGCCCGCGTGGCGCCAGCCAGCAGTCATGGTCAACAATCCTTGCAACCAAATGAAAAGAATAAGGCAATAGCAAAAAATCAGAAGTAAAGTACTCAGCAAGAGAAAGCAACTTACACTGACTATCTCATTCAGCCTCAATTGAGTATTTGGTCGGTCTCCATGGAGATGTTGCCATCGATGGCCTCTTGACTGCGTTTGTGTTTTGAAAGCTTGTATATTATCTCCCTGGCTGAGCTGACCACGGAGCTGGACAGGGAGCCTTCGGGCTGAGTGCGGTGTGTTCGATTAGAAGGCACCGGAGGAGTGGGATGCTGGTCGACCGGTGCTGGAGGAGTGGAATGCTGGTCGGTCGATGGCGTTGATGTCGACTGGTCGTGTGGAGATGGAGGCGGCTTGTTTTCCTTCGAAGGAACAATGGCTGAAGGGTCCTCAGTTTTGGCCTTCTTTGAGGTGGTTTTACTGCTCTCCCCCCAAGTCCTCTTGCTGTCTTTCTTCCTGCCTGAGGAAGCAGCAGCAGCCTTGTAATGTTCGAACATGTCTTCAGACGACATATCTGCACAAAAGGAAACAATACGAGCAGTGAGACAAGATATATAGATGGAACTAAAAATGAAAGTAAAGAGATTATAAGTAAAGTACCCATGCTACCACTACTGGTCGCTACATTACTTACTGAACTATTTACTGCTTGGAAGAAATCTGAACTTAAGATTGGAGTATACTTAAAGTTGTCGTCCCCGTCAAATAAGTGACAGGGAATTGGAAAACTATCTAAGAATGAGAAAACAGTACCGTTCTCATTTGAGGACTCATCGATGGGAGCAGAAGGTTCGGTGGCTTTCTTTTTTCCCTTTCCCAATGGGGCAGGGGGAGCGGCAGATCGCAAGATGCTGGAGGGTTCCCTGATTGTCACTCCAGTCATCCTCCTCCTTTAAGGTTGTGACACATTTGGGTGTTGCTCGGGAATCTCCTCGCCAGTGGCACTTCCCGTTGTTGACTCCCTCACATCCTGGTGAGGTACCAAAAGCCCGACCAGCCTAAGGTTAGCCTCTGTGACCAGATGCTTGATGCTCTTCTCCATGTCAGTCATGCTGGCCAAGAGGGCTGATCAAACTTCCATGTCTGGTGTGGGAGTCGGTCGCAGCCATGGGCCTGAAAGGCGCTAAAAATCTAAGGGAAATGCTGAAAAAATTAAAGAAAAATAAACGACCAGGGTAGTAAAGATATTACCTCCTTGGGTGAAGGCCAGGTTGTTGGAGACCATATCGGTGGTAAGAAAGTACTCTAGATGGTACTTCCCCACATTGGAAATAAAGGTTGTGTCACTTAGGAAAGTATGGGACGTTTCCTGGTGACAGAAGTGGAAGAACCCCGTGTTTTCTTGGTTGGGGTTGGATTTTAGGTCGAACAGATAGTTGACCTCGTGTGGTGTGGGGATAGGTCATTTCTTATGGTTATAAAGGATATAGAGTGCAGAAAGCATTCTATACCCATTAGGCGTTATTTGGAAAGGAGCGACCCCAAAGTAGTTGGTCACTCCTTCGAAAAAAGGGTGAAGAGGCAAGATCACTCCTACCTCGATGTGGTACCTCGACCAGGCACTGAAGGCGCCTCCAGGAAAATTCGCCCATTGGTCTCTGGTAGGTTGGACTAGGGTGACCCCAGGAAGTCCATATTTCTTGATGTAGTTTGCAATCATCCTAGCCGTTACTCGACTAGGAGGGGCAACGTACCATTCAACATCTGGCTTAATGGTATTTCGAAGTTGGGCTTGAGTTTGAATAGCAAGGTCGGGGATGTTTTCTTCTCGACCACTGGTCGAGGGAATTTCAGTTTGGGGAGCAAGCTGATTTGAAGGATTGGAAGGTTTCTTTTTCTGGGCTTTAGATTTTACTCGACCCATATCTTGGGGGAGGGTCGATGGAGTGTTTGAGGTGGCGCGAGAAAAGGGAATTTCAGGTATCAACAATGACGGTTGCTCCTCATCCTCGAGCAATTGGGCTAGCAAGTCGTCATCAATAGGTCTCTCACCTCCCCACAGATCTTGCATGAAAAGCTGTGAACAGAAAAAGGGGGAGATGAGAACTTAAAGCCTAAAAACTTGTGTTGAGAGTTGGAATAACGTTGCTCGAGTATAAAAGTTAAGCTTTTATACGGCCAGCAGCATTCTAGCAAAAACACTAAGTCTCTTACAAGTAGTTTGAGAAACAGATTAAAAAGCGGAAGTAAAAAGTTTTTCAGAGAAAACTTTTTTGACTCTGAGAGGGCAGGAAAAACCCAGTTTTTCAACTAGCTTAAAAATCGAATTTTTACTTCGATTTTACGCCTTAAATCTACAATCTCGACTGCCAAATCGACTCCTAAATCCTATAACACATTATTTCACTACCCTATTAAGCATCGATCAATATGTCCATTTACCCCAAAACAGTCTCAGCTAAGAACATTCAAAAGCTCAGAGATAAAAACAAATATAAGACGGTTTTACAGGGCATCTCAAATGACGGAAAGATTCTGGAAACTTACTTGGATGAAAGTTAAAGTATGAGCACGAATGTTTCGAGCATCTGAGCAAAAATTCCTTAGATCAACAATGAACGCTTCAAGGTTTTCTGAGTTTTCTGATCTTTGAAGGATGAGGTTCTTTAAGGTTCTTGAAGAAGAGAAGGTGAGTGAAAGGTAAAAAGTAAAAATTTGATTGGGGGTATTATTTATGGTGATCGTAGCGTCGTAAAAGAGGTAATCATGGAATTACTTTTTTCAAAGTATGGGGAAGTGCAATAGCCGTCAGACAATTTTTTTGGGAAACCGAAAAGACTTGATTAGACATGATTGATTACTTTTTTCAAGAAAGCATGGGCGGATCTGATAGATTTTGTGGGGTAAGCGAAGAGTCAGTTTCCTAAGTTTACTTTATGCTGGTCGTAGTAAAGTAAACTTGGGGGGCAAATGTTTACCCAAAAACAGCTACTGATGATGTGGCAAAGATTTTTCACACATGGCAGAGTTAATATAAGTCGGTGCTGTTCTATTATCGACCAGCTTGGCATGGCTTCATCAAGCCTGACTATTAGATACGACCAAGTTGGTCGTATGATTCAGTTTATTTCCTTCTAAGATTGTAATCTTGTAATAATTACGTTGATTATTTCATCTTTATTGCCTTGATACACGGATATTAAGGATAGTTAAGGCCCATTGGCCCATGTAACCCCCCTTGAGCCTATAAATATACATGAAATAGCTCAAGGAGGGGACTTTTGATCTTTGAATCTTTTTCCTGAATATTGAAAGAGAGAGCATATAGTGCGATTATCCATCGTCTTGTTGTAATTTTCCCAAGGTTTGTGAAACTCAAGAGCCCTAGTTCTTTGATCATGATATTAGAATTCAATATTAATAATAGCACTAAGTGGATGTAGGTCATTACCATTCATTGGGGTCGAACCACTATAAACTATCTGTGTCATTTCTTTTCCATTAGATTACACTCTCGATCATTATCTCATTTCTTGTCGTATTTCTGACTCCGTGTCGTTGGCCAAATCGAGGGTCAACAGTTTTAATAGAAGAAAGATCTAGAAGCTCTAGAACCTTCCAGCAGCTTTAAAATCGTATTATGACTTAGTCAAAGCTATTTATCCAATTCAAATTAAGCTGATCACACTACACCAAATACCCCTTTTCATAACACATGAATATAAGAATACTGAAAAAGTATTATGATAAGTGGCAAAGTAAAAAAGAAAAAGGCGGTATAACTTTTGGGAGCCCGCTAAATTGTAAGGAGGTATTTTTTTCTTCCTTTTTTAATTACAAAGTAAAAATAATTTTCTGGGAAGAACGCTCAGTCACTCTCTCCATGATCCTGTGCTCATCTCTCTCAAAACGCGATCTCCCTTATCCGGCCCCTAATTACCAGCAATAGTTCACAAACTCCAATCCCGTCGATAACTATAACCCTAAGTCTGGGACTGGGACACGGTTAGATTCCTTGCCAAGCCCCTTGACTCTGCGGCCTCCCCCGCCATCAACGTTGCGGACTACGCCAAGACGAAAGAATTCCCTGCAACTCCTTTTAACTTGAAGAAGAAAACCATCGAGATAACCGATGGCACTCTCCGCCTTAATCTGGGAGGCGGCTTCACTTGTGGGGATGACCCCAGATCCAGACCCAATAAGAGGGTTCACTCTGGCTCTCCCGGTAGCACCACCACCTATCCCATGTCCCAGGTCGATAACTGCAAGGAAGATCTCTCTGTTGCAAAAGACTACCATTGCCGACATAAGTTTTGTGAGCTTCACAATAAATCTACTAAAGCTCTTGTTGCCAACCAGATGCTGAGATTTTGCCAGCAGTGTAGGAGGTTTATGCAAATCTCAAATCTCAATTTTTTTTTCTTTCAAATTTTGCTGTAGATTTCTATTGTTTAGAACGACGAGGTTCATCATCTTCTTGCTTGCTCCTTGCAGGTTTCATCCCCTTTCCGAGTTTGACGAGGGCAAGCAGAGTTTTAGAAGGAGGCTTACTGGGCATAATCGGCGTAGGAGGAAAACTCAACCAGACGATGTCGGCTCGAGACTTGTGCTCCCTGGAGATCGAGACAATAAAATTAATGGACAGTTGGATATCTTTAACTTGTTGGCTGATGTGGCTCGCGCTCAAGGTAAACGATCATGCTCTAAGGGTTTTCCGTGTTCTGTGTTCTAAATTCTCATTGATATTGTGCTGAATTCGTATGCTGCATTTTTTACATAGAGAAAAGCGCAAAACTATGAGTTGCTCTCTTTTCCTGGACAAAGAACAGCTCCTTCAGATTCTTAGCAAGATAAATTTATTGCCTTTGGGAAGAATTCATCTACCAAGGAATATTCAGTCATTCGCATGGTCCTATGGTCATTTGTCTAAACCAAAACAACCATTTTTCTGCCTTGGAATTCTTTCACTTTTGGGTAAGCAATCTCTTGTTGTTTTCATTGTTTTTTATTTGGGAAATGTATCGGCTTTAATATATTTTCCCAAAATCAACATTTTAGGAAAAGTGAATCTCTATTTCGTTGACGATCTGCCCCTACTTTCGTCTCCTCTGATCATCTTCGGCGTTTCCAATCATCTATGGTGTCTCCGAAGTCATTGTTCGACTCTGCCTTATTGTCTACTTCTCCGTTCTTAGAGTACGTTCTTGAATCTTTTTGTACTCTTCTCTTCTACATTGCCTGGGCCTAATTTGCTAGAGAAGTTTTATGCTATAATTAGTTTTTGAGAAAATTTATAAATGTATGGATTGAAGTATAAAAAACTAACAAATTGTGTTTGTGGTATTGTTTCATAAAAGAAAGAAGCCTTAGTTATGCTTTTCCCCTTTCCTTCTTCAGCACCCAAAAGACGTACAACCAAAACCACTTCTCCTCCCTGAAATTGATGTTTCTCCTCGCCACTCCATAGACAGCTCACTGAAGCTCCTTTCCTGAGACACACACAAGCACATACTCACACCTCTCGGCTTCTCCTCATCAGTCTCCAAACAGTTCAGACTTCAGATCTTTGGATGGTAAGTCTTCTATGCTTGTAGTTTCAGTTTATATATATATATTTATATATAAAAATAATCTGTTAGTTCAGTTTTCTAAAGGATGACATTGTTCGAAGCTGATATTTGATAGTTTTAAACACACTTTTATTCTTATTTTGCTAACTACTTTAAACTACATTGGTTATGAGCTATTTGTTTTAATTAATAAATCAATTAGCATAATTGTTGATGATTATGATCTTTAGAAAATGGAATCTTATGATTGACAGTTTTGATGAATCGTCTCTTAAGTTAAATAGCTTGTGATATTTTCCCACTAGCTTAACATTGTTTCTAGCTTATTTTGCTTAAGTCTCTCATTCTCTCTCTGTTTTCATAAATGTATTTATTTATTTATTTTGTGTAAAATATTTTTGTCTACAAATTTGGCTATAACTATTTTCTTCCTAATGTTTTTATATTATCATTGCAATTTTAGAAAATTAAGGAGAAACTTTTTGAATTTTTTCAGGCAAGGTATATATAATTAATATGGATTTTAAGTGTACTATATATGTTGCTCTTTGGTTGTGCTCATTTTGTATAATATGATGAATTTAGATTATTTGCTATATGGGCTCTCTCTATAAGATAATAGATGATGCCCTGTAAGTATTTGTGAAAATGATGCAAAGAAACTATAGATAATGATGCAAAGAAAAGATTCAGTATTTGATCAATCTTTTTGTAATGTGGCTATTTTGATAATCATTATTGCTTCCTTTGTTTCATTATTGTGTCAAAATAGACTTGAACTGATTAATTTGTTTGATTTTACTGAAATTTTGATAATACAATATATTACTGTCTCTGTCATATTTGTTTTTCTTGATTTTTCATTTTATTTTTTTGATTGGTTCTATATCATATTACTATATGAACCAATGAACGTGAGGCAATGTTATCCATCTTTATTAATATGGTTAAGAACTTTTCTTTTAAGTGTTACTTGGCTGCTTATAACTATTACAAGTCTCTCTTTCCACAACACATGAATATAAGCTTTTTCAAAAAGTATTATAATAAGTAAGATTATCTAGAACTACTATTAACTAGAACATTCATGTTCTTGGTTTTTGTTTCGCAGGCAAGTAAAAAAAAGCCTTGGATCTAGTTGCTCCAGTTTATAAGTACTGCCTTGTATCAGTATCTAACATATTAACTTCAACATGCCAAAATGAGGTTAGCTGTCTCCATTTTCAGTGTTCAAGTCTAGCTGATATGAGACGCGTGGTTGCAAAGTTTTTCAATTGTAAGCTTATTTTATATTTATACTATTGATACATTCAAGTAACTAGCCTTTTTTTTTTTTTTTTTGCAGGCCTTCAAATATGTCAATTTTTCTGTTAAGATACATATAATGGTAAGATATATTATACAATTTATTATTTTGATAACCATTTAGTATATGTTTGTTTCTTAAAAAGCCAACCTTGTATTTGGTTGTGTAGTTAAGAAGTGCTATTTTGGGTTACAATTCCAGTGATCTTATTTTCAATATGTTTTAGATGTATTACACTTTCTGTTTTTCAATATCAACTTTTACATCTCTTAATAAATTAATAATTCTTTGGTTGTTTCTCAATCTTGTGGCTTTGATAGTTTGAGCAAAAGAATTCTTAAGTAGCTTTGGATGTATGTTATATACAAAAGAAGTGTGCAAGTATATGTTTATAGGTGTGCTAATCTTCCATTCTTTTATATGCATAAGAAATACAAGGGACAAGTAGTACTTCTGGTATATTCCATCTATATGGTCTGACTGCGAAGGAAGCACATTGGCTTGGTGCTACCACATTAGTTGCTGTTATTATTCTTGGTTTGTTGGATTGTTTTTACTTTTTATCTAGTTTTTTTACTTTTCATAACACTAATATTAAGAGTTAGAAATAAGTGAGGATGTTCTTAGAGTCATACACAAATTCTTACATATATGTTTAACTTTACAGATTGGAACATGGGAGCAAGCTTATATGGTTTCCAGCTTCTTCAAAGTCGTGTTGTACCACTATTTGTTGCTGGCACTTCACGGGTTTTTCTCATTTGCTTTGGATTCCATTTCTGGTTTGTAATTGCTTGTTAGATTTTTCCAAATAAATGCTCTCTTGGTTTTGGTTTAGTTTTTGTAAGCTGTTTCCGATTTTCTTTCTTGCTAGGTACTTGGGGCATTGAATTAGCTGCGCAGTTGTAGCTTCTGTGCTATTGGGGGCTATTATTTCTCATCATTTTTCAGTTACAAACCCATTAGCTGCAAGGAGAGATGCCTTACAGAGCACTGTTATTCGCCTTTGAGAGGGGTTTCATTTTTTAATTTGGGATTGCAGTGCTTCTGCTGTCTCTCTTTGTTTGTTCAATAATGGCTTGTTTGTGAATTTTCTGTAGTATTTGTGAGTAGTTTATAATTGCTCGTTTTTCCTTAATAAATTTTACAAATTACAATAGAATTGTCCAACAAATGGAAGAGACAAGAGAAAATCTTTTGGATATCTAAAGCATGAATATAATGTGTTTTGGTACATATGATCTAATATTCTAACCTTATTTTGATTAATAATATTGCTGTGAACTTGTGTACGTTCTTATCTTCACAGGTGTTTTTTCATTGTTTATTCCAATCTATGTCCCCAAGGCCAAAGGTGCTGTGGATACAGTTAATTATAGAGCCTTAGGTCAATGATATGAAACTGTTGGAAACCTTCTTTTACACGCTCAGTTTTTTCTTACATATATTGGATTACTCAGCTATTTTTGCTTAGTCACCTTTGGCTCCATTTTCCTAAGAGTGTTCATATCACACATGTAACCCAGCCTTTGAATTTGTCAAAGTTGATAAGCTAGATTAACTACCATTAATATTATGATATTATCTTATAAGTTATATATTTCCTTCATGTGATTCTATGTGTAGCAATCGTTGCAACTTTGACAGACCTTGGCTTCTTATGGTTTAGAGAATTTTATTTGGAATCATCTTGTGTTATTCAGGTATAAACAACTTTATAGCATTAAAATTGGAGTCTTCTTAAAGTTTAAGTAGTATATGTAGCGGAAACATGCATACAGAGGGATGTTGGTGTACTCACTCGATTTGTTATTTTGAAATTGTGAAATGTGTAACAATTTAGTACTGGTTGTGGTTGGAAACTTGGGAGTGATGACTGAAAATGGATGATAGAAATTTTCTTTTGGCTTTACATGTGCATAGGCCTTTAGCCACATTGTCTCTATCCAATCACATGCTCCCACAATAATTAAAGGGAACTTGAAAATGACTACTCTTTTTTGTCCATTTAATATATATATATATACAAGAGCTTTCTTAGAATTTAAAGGAGAACAAATTTCACTATGAGGGTGTTAAAAATGTTACTATGGAATGAGAGTCTTCACACCAAGAATTACAAATAATTACAGATAAATATAATTTGGATGAGTCATAACACTAGTGAAAAGCATCAAGAATAATCAGATCTTTTGATATGTGAATTTTAAATATAATTTGGATGAGTCATAACTTAAATTCTCCACTTCCTAAATTGATATGCGAATCTTGCTTTTACTTTTATAGTTCATTTAAAATATTGAAGTGTCTTCCAATTGCAGATATTTTATACAAGGCAAATATGAATACTAGAAGTGTGCTTGAAGTGTACTTGAGCTTTTTGATTTTTCACATCAAGTCCTCAACGTCAGAGAAGTAGAGACTCTATCATCTACACAATCACCCAGGAATCCTCACTTTTCCCTGGTATGCAAGATTGCCTTCTATTTCTTTTAAAAAAGCCATCCATCTATTTTAAGCTTATACTATTAAGATTTCAAAATCAATAATCAGGATCATTCATGTATGTCAGTATTATCTGCATTTAAATTGTTGTTCTGATTTTTATATTGAATGAGCTTTCTATATAATTGATTTCTTACTATTAATTAATCAAGCTTTGTGTGCATACAGTAGAGAAAATAGTACTTGTGAAACAATTATATCATCAATGTTGCTTAGTTTATTCTTTATAAAAGGGGTTTGATTTTTGTGTTCAATTAAATTGGGTCCTTGACTTTTTTTAGTTTGGAAATACATTATAAAGTTTGATAGAAATTTTTCTTTTTCTGAAAAAGAGAAATCAGAGGGAATTTCCATTGCTTTTGTATTCGCATTTTTTATTGTCCTTGGCTTTGCATTTGTGATTGTCTTTTGTATGTGGTGTCCTCTCTTTGAAATAATTTCCATAGAATTTTTCTTGAAGTAATCTGTGATGCTAGATAATAACAATAAAATATTTCTTTGTTTATTTTGCAGATGTGACAAGCGAAATAGAAAAGGATACTTAATTTTGAAGGCTTTGTGTTGGGCAGCTGTAGAATATTATGTGCTGAAAGTAGTAACTTTTCAATATGTTGAATATTTAAGACTACTTGAATACTTAAAGAACATTTTGTTGTTGATGACAGTGTTGAATGTTTTAAACTAATTTGTGGATTGTTAATACAATGTTGAATGTTTTTACTTTTTGTTATTTGAAAATCAAGTTCATTGATGATGCTAGTCTATATTAGAAAGCTAATTTTAATTATATAAATAAAAAATAAAAATATAATAGAATAAATTAGTGTTATATAAATGAATATATAATGAGAATTTAAACTTATCTAAATATTAAAATAATACGAAAAATGTGTTATAATGTCTATTACAATAACACTTTTTATAAGTAAAGAATTTTGTTATGCAAACTTCATTATATAACACAAAAAATGTGTTATACTAAAGTGTATTATAACACAAAAAATATGTTATACTAAAGTGTAGTATAACACAAATTTTTAAGTATTGAAATGTGTTATATAATCGACTATAAATAATATAATTAAACACTTATCTATTTATTAAAATAACACAGAAAATGTGTTATCGTTGACAGTATAATAACACATCTATATAACAATGATAAAGTGTTATGTAAAGTACCCTGACCTGCGATAACATAGTCGGTCTTAACACGTCAAAAAGTGTTATGGTATGTTTTGATAACACATTTTTGGTCTTATTAAAAGCATTTTTTTTTGTATTGTAAAGTTCAATTACATGTCTAATATTTCAATGTATGCCGATATATCGCCACACGGGAGATACGAAAAACACGTTAACTTTGCACGATCGAAACTACGAGCACTCGGGTCATAGGGTCAGGCGATATATCGGCCCTAGGACCACATTTTCAAACGTTGTAGAAACCGAGCTTGATTCATCCCTTAACCTCTTGACTAGCCTCTAAACATTTTTGACCGAGTCTTAAGCACCTGTTGAACGAATATTCAAATATTTTTCAATTAATACTCATTATTTTATTCAAGCTAAAAGAAGATATTTTCACACCTTGAACTCTATAAATAGGACCTAGTACCCAGCCATTTCTCTCATTCTTCAAGTTGTGTTCAGAGCCTTCAAGCTGCTAGGGTTACTATATAGTGATACACTTGGGTTTGGGATAAAAGCTTTATATTCTTAAGCTTTATAAACACTTGGAAAGTGAGATATAGAGTGTGTTTTCTATATCGATATGTAGATCGGTTCTAGTACATCCAAAGGTATTATTATTATTAAGTTCATTTCTGTATGGTTCTTTAGTTTTCTTTACTCAAGTCCTAACTCGTTGTTTTCGATTCTTGGTTAGGTATTTAAGTTCTTTGAACTTAAGGCTTCTTTGCGGTAAGCTTCTTCTTGGCAGTTTAGTTCTCTTCTTTATCATCTCTATTCTTTAAAAATACTCACCATTGTTATTGTTGGTTTTAGGAGTGTTCCAAAACCCGTCCTTGTTCTCAAATATCCCGGTGTTGGTAAGGAAAATAGGATAGATTTTATGTGTTTTTATGTTTTGATATGTTTATGTATGATATGTTTTTAATTCTTAAGTATATGATTTGTTTAGATAACAAGCATATAATTGTTTAGACAACAAGCATATAATTTGTTTAGATAACAAACATATAACTTGTTTAGATAACAAGTCCCAATAATATATTCCTTGGGCATATGATTTGTTTAGATAACAAGCCCCATAAATTTATATGACTTGTTTAGATAACTAGCCCCGTAAATTTATGGGCATATGTGTAACGCCCTGGATAGCCAAGACCGCTACACTGTGTATTTGTAAAGGTGCAGGACTTGCTAAACAGTTAAAAAAAAAACATGATTTCTAAAGTCATTAATGTGCTAGGGTTAAAAGGTTTTGATCTCAAAAGATAATTTTCATATAATTAAACATTTACACATGGGATCCCAAAAGAAATAGTGTTTTAAATTCTGTCTACAAAATTTCCAGTGTAAAGACAACCACCAGCCTTTCTAAAGGCAAAATAGATGTTTATGGTTTTCCTGTCCCTGTCTCCCCTCAACCGTGGAGGATGAGCAGTTGTTCATGTACATTCTACTCTCAGAGCTCTCCGAGTCAGGGCTGATCAACCTTGCCCTTGCCCTTGCCTTTACCTGCACCACGAAGCACCCGTGAGCCAAGGCCCAGCAAGAAAACATAACATCGTACAACGAGCAAGAATAACAGTTGAATAACCCTTAAAGCATGTTCATACACATAACATACCACAATAATCACAAAGCATGAAGATTCAACCAAAGAACCAGCTAATCATCACCCAGCTATACAACACAACATTCCACCAATCAATAATAGCAAACAAATCACATAATAATCAGGGTCGACACCTTAGGTCACACCCTCTGTTTACCACACTGACTCTGGCCCGTTTAAATTGAGCTCAGTGCATAATAAGCTATCCTCAGCTACCAGTGGCCGAGTTGTTCCCTATGCGCTAGTGTAAACTTCGGCACTCTTAGGCATTTGGTTTACAGTTTACATGGCATAATACCATCCTCCACAAAGAATACAAAATAGGGAACCCTTAGTCCCATTATAAATCCACAACCGGGTGCAGCTTTCTTACCTTTAATTTCCAAGTTTATTGATTACGAGCGACGCCCCTCGACCACGATCCACCTCCCGAACCCTAGCTTAATACCTAGACACAACCAAGATAGGCAGTACCGTTAATAATCACGTTAACATTTTCAGGCGGAGTTCTAGCTTCCAGGACATCGAATTCCATCAAACACGATGGTGGAATTGATCCCGAGCTACCTAGGTTAGGTTCCCGCGCTTAAAACCTCCAAAAGACCAAAAATATCCTTAAGGGTCGCGGCCCCTGAAACCCATGCCACAGCCCTCCCCTGAAACAGAGGCTAGGCCTTCCTGAAGATAGACACGCGTCGCGCCCCTGCCCTGTGGCGCCACGGCGCTTCCCCACTGCAGAGGCTCCTTGGCTCTTCCTTTCTTTGCAGGGCCGCGACACTCTAGAACAGAGCCGCAGCCCAACCCTTCGTGCCCAGAAAAACCACCATTCCTAACATTCTAACCTTGCTCAAAGCCACCTCAAAGCACCCTAATTCCAAAACCCATTGATCACAAGACTTTTAACATGATTCTAGCAACATAATCCAACAAAACCCTAGCTTAAAAACTCGTTAAAATCCAATTTTGATTTCTGAAACCCAGTAGCTCAAGAACTCTAAAACTAGTCATGCAAACTTAGAATTTAAACTCTAAATTACGAATTGAAGCTACCTTCTTTGATGAACCACTTCCTTTAACAATTTATGAGCTAAAACCCAAGCTGTCCAGCTTCAATTCAGTCCTTAAATTTCAAAACCATAAACACTTTAAAACCCAGCGAAAACATAGAATTCTAATGATCAAGAGTGTAATTCAGCCCTTACCTTAATCCTGGTTGAGTTTCCTTAGTTAGAACTGAGCTAATTCCTCAAAACTTCAGCTCAAATCACAGATTTTCCAGCTGAGTTTCTTAAATTCTAGTGTTTTTTCTTGAAAAAGAAGAAGAATGAGGGAGAGAGAGAGAAGAGGGTTGGTTCCTCTAACTCCACCAAGTTCTGAGGTTTTTTACTTAGTGTATCCTTGGGTAATTAAGTTAATCCCGGGGCTTGGGGTACCAAAAACGTTCCCGAGGGCAAAATGGTAAAATTCCCTAATATTCCCGCCTAAGCTTCCTAACCTCAAATATATCTCCAATTATTTATTTCCATAACCCGATAACCTGAATAATAATCTAATACCCGAAACACCCCTTGACTTGCCCCAAGTCAAGTATTAAGCCCCGTTGTGACTTTCCCGCTAACTAGCTTCCTAGGATCGCCTTGAGTCGCATGATGCAGATTTACCCACATAATAATGTGGTTCTCACAAATATAACATATATTCACATTTACATTTATATAACCATACAAGCATGTTTATCATCTAATCACACGTTAAGTTAATAAATTCACACATAAACCAATTATGCTCTCCCGACACACTAATCAAGGCCCTTAAGCCACATTAGTGATTTTGGGTCTGTACAATATGATTGCCTAGCTAGCAAGCCCCAAAATGTATGATAGCCATTGTAATACTTGTTTTTATTTATAGTCATATGTTTTATAGAATATGTTTATGATATAGTTTTATGCTTATATGTGTTAGTAGATTTTCCTTGTTGGACATTAGGCTCCCTCCTTTATATTTTATGTGATGTAGGAAAATAGATATGGCGGCGGAAGGATTCTTGGTAGTTTGGCTTGTGTATTAAGGATGAAGGGATTCAATGGACTGCGCGACGATTTGAGGACGACGTTATTTTTAGCCTCTTTTTAATTATGTTTGTATGTAAAAAAATTTCCGCATTTAGCGTTGTAAACAACTTCATTTAATATAAAGTTATGTTTTATTTTAAAACAATGGGATCCCATATTGCTCATTTATGTATTTCAATATTTTCTTTGGAGTTTTTAATAAAGTTATGAATATTCCTTATGTACGTTTTCTCGAAAATAGTGGCTATGTCTAGTAGTTTTAATGGTCTAAGGTCTTAGAAATAGTTGGGTCATTACACACTGTTCCTGAGCAAACAGTCACAGAGCCTCGTCGTAGTGGGAGGGTTTCTAGGAACCTAGTTTCCTATGGTATGGATGGTGAAACCAATATGGTTATTGGTGACACTAGTGATGACGATCTATTGTCTTTCAAACAACCAATTTCTTGCCCTGAAAAGGAACTATGGCTCGAAGCCATGAAACAGAAAATGGAGTCCATGTACTCAAATTCCGTCTGGGATCTTGTGGAAGCACCTAGTGACTTTAGGGCCATTAATTGCAAGTGGATCTACAAGAAGAAACGAGGTGTTGATGGAAATATCGAGACTTATAAAGCTCGATTAGTGGCAAAGGGTTATACTCAAAGAGAAGGCGTGGACTATGAGAAAAATTTTAGTCTGGTAGCCATGCTCAAGTCCATTCACATCCTCCTATCCATAGCAGCCGTTCTCGACTATGAGATCTGGAAAATGGATGTCAAGACAGCTTTTCTTAATGGAAAGCTTGACGAAGTAATTTATATGGATCAGCCAGAAGGATTTAAAGTAGCTGGACAAGAAGGAAAAGTTTGCAAGTTGAATAGGTCCATTTATGGACTTAAGCAAGCTTCTCATTCCTGGAATCTTAGGTTTGATGAAATAATCAAAACCTATGGCTTTGAACAAAATATTGATGAGCCTTGTGTTTACCAACTGAAGGCAAATCAAATAGTGGTATTCCTGGTTCCCCAGACTGCTGAAGAAGGAAGTTTACTGTCCCGCCATGGAATTCATCTTTCAAAGAAGTAGGCTCCCCAGACTGCTGAAGAGGAAGATGCAATGAGAAAAGTTCCTTACGCATTTGCAGTTGGAAGTCTGATGTATGCCATGTTGTGTACTAGACCAGATATCTGCTATGCAGTGGGAGTAGTGAGCAGGTATCAGTCAAACCCAAGATCGGAACATTGGATAACAGTTAAGCATATCTTGAAGTATTTAAGACGGACTAGGGATTATATGTTAGTCTACAAGGGTTGTGTTTTGAACCCTGTAGGCGGCACCGATTCAAATTTTCAGACTGATGTCGATGACAAGAAGTCTACTTCTGGAATGTTATTTACTCTTGGGGGTGGAGTTATGATATGGAGAAGCATAAAACAGTATGCAATCTCAGATTCCGCCATGGAGGCTGAGTACAGAGCCGCGTCAGAAGCAGCAAAGGAAATAGTCTCGCTAAAGAAGTTCTATTCGGATCTTGGTGTTATTCCAAAAATGGATAAACCACTTGTGTTGTTTTGTGCCAATACAGGAGCGATAGCCAACTCAAAAGAACCTTGTGGTTACAAGAGGAGTAAGCATATAAAAAGGAAGTATCACATTATTCAAGAATATGTGGCCAGGGGAGATGTGAAGGTTATGAAGATTGCATCTGAAGACAATCTTGCAGATCCATTTACAAAGACACTACCAGAAGCTACATTTGATAAGCATATCAAGGAAATTGGATTAGTAGAATTAAGGCATTAGTTTCAATTAGTGCAAGTGGGAGTTTGTTAGGGTTTTTATTCCCTAATTAAAACCCAAATTCTTTGTAATCTCATTTATTATCAATAAAAGAATAGAAATCATTTTTTGACTTGGTCAATCACTTTGCTCACATGTTTTATTTTCATGATTATTTGTTTAATATAAACTTCTATTAAATCCCGAGCATATAGCTAATCATATTTATAGTGAAGTAATCACAGTGGAATATAAATATGATTATATATTCAAAATAAGTTAGTCCTAAGATTAGTCAGTGCGTAGGATTTACACAGACTTTCGAATCCACGATATGATCTACTTACACATTGCAGTGTTATGTTCTTTCCAGAACATTAGCGAAGTAGATAAGAACAGATGTATTTGTTACATCGGACATGACCGATATTGACAGTTGATAGGATAAGTAAACATATCGTTATTATCTATTCTAGTCATATCATATAGTTGACCATAGGTCAATTCAATCTCAATTCTTAGTGGTTAGTATTCTAACTGATTGTACTAATTGAGTTCTTTGACTTGTTCGTTAACTGCTTACCCTACGGACTATCCAATACTTACATCTTGAGAGCTCGGTAGTATAATTGAGTGGGAGTGTTAGTCATAGATATGAACATCTATTGCTTCTGATGAAGAAGTGAAACGATGGTTTCCTTGTAGTTTGGTTCAAGGTGTTAAATGATAGAGATCTCATTTCAGTAATTAATATTAGTTTACTAAAATATCATTTACAAGGAACTAAGTGTTTTAAGGATAAAATACAATGAGGGGTAAAACGGTATTTTAGTCCCATCTCATTGTAGACCGTCTATAGAGGATTGAGTGACAATTATGGCTGTAACAATGGATAATTAATAGCATATCTATATTTGTTATAGATCGTTCTATGAATTCAAGAGTTCAATTCTGAGTCTTTAGTGGAGTCACAAGGAATTAGTAAGTTAGTAAATTTATTTGTTAGATTTATGATAGATTATTGGAGCTTGATTTCATAGGCCCATGGTCCCCACTATACCTTGGATAAAATCATCTAGATAGCCTCAATTAATTGATTTAATTATCAATTAGAATTATCAAAGTTGACTAGGTCAATTTTGGATAGTTTCACAGAGTTATGTAATTTTGAGAAGAAAAGAGAAATTATGAAAGATTTATTAATTAAGATAAATTGTTATCAAAATTGATAAAAAAGTTTAAATCTAGGTTCAAATTATAAATAATTAATTTGATAAAGGATTTAAATAATTATTTAATTAATTAAATCAATAGAAAATAATACAGACCTTGATTTTAAGACCAACGGACTTACAATCAAATGGGAAATTTCACGGGCCTAAATCCCATGATAATTTCGACCTAGGGTTGTTAATTAGTTATTATTTTATTGATTTTTAATTAAATAAATGACCTAAATAAGTCTATAAAAGAAGTGCTAAGAGAGAGTTGAAAACATAAGCTTGACAAGTGACAAGTCAGATTTTCTGATAGGTTTTAGATTCTCTCTAAACACAAGTCATTTTCTAAGCCTCTTTGTTATTTTCTGTTCTTCTCTCTATATCTATCTCATGTGTTGAGAATTGCCCACTCTAGTCTAGGTGATTCTAAGGATACTTTGGAAGGTTGTGAAGAAAATTGAAGATCGGTTCAGTTTCTTGGTAATACTCTGCAACAGAAAAGGATACAAGGGTTAGAGAAACTGAAGGAATGACTCATTCATTCCGCTGCGTATAATGTAAGTACTCTTATCATTATTTCTCTTTGAATTGAATTTTAGAAACATGTTCTAGGTTATCTCATATTAATTTGTTTAATATTAGATCTACATGAAAATAAATAAAGATCATGTATAAGTTTTCCTAACATTTATCACCTACCCCTATGTCCCGAGCCTTCGTGGTTTCGTTCCTACGAAGTCGACGTGTTTTCCATATCTGTATCGGCCCATATAGATGTGATATATCGACATACGCTGATATTTTAAACACGTTTTTGCACATTTTAAACGCACCATAAGTTTGGTAAAACAACTTTGACTTAGTAAAACGCGATCCTAACAGCTGCTGGAAGGTTGTAGACGTTCTAGATCTATCCTTTATTAATTTATTCATCTAAAATCTTTAAATCCTTAAGAAACATGCATGTGACAAGTGTCACGTTCTTAAATATTCTATCTAAACCTTAGGTCATAATAAATAATATTTCTAGGACCAACTATATTTATCAAACCTTATGTTAAAATTAATATTTCTAAACTATAGGCTAAACTTATAAAATCCTTAATTATTTCTACGAGTTTCCAACTAGATCCCGGCTTGAACCAATAATCATGAAAACTAGAATACTACTACTATCTAGCTAAGTAAAATTCTGAGACGCTACAGATTCCAATCCCACAAATCTGACTATAGCCTAAAAGTCTATTCCTATACCTTGCTATCTATTTGTAACACCATGACAAGAGTGACAGTCTATTCTCTAAGACTTTATCTCATTTATCAAAAATTCCACTGGCTTTTCCTTGCACAGTAAATTCCACTAAAATCCTAGGGTCTCCTCACCCCATCAGTGGTAATACATAACACTCCTTTCCTTGACATTGGCATAAGTAACACCTTATGAGCCTCCACCCATACTGGGGTAAGGCTAATATGTAGGCCCCTCGCCTAGTCCTTATTAGGATCTCAAAAGTCTATCAAATCTAGAGTCAAAAATCTTCTTTCTTTCCCAAACTATCTTATCTTTTTGGTCCACGATACTTAGAGAAGTACGAGGTCTCTAGTCCTAGAACTCCACATTCCCATATTTAGATTTGCGAACTCTTATGTCCTTTTAAGAAAGCTGACTCTTCCACCCTAACGATCCTTAATCACTCCATTGGTCCTCCGGACCAATTCTGAACCAAAATAATTCTTGTACCTCATCTCACTTCCCAGAACGAGTACTTCTCGTCCCTATCTAGCTATATCTTATTCAAATTCACCCTATCCGTGACAAACATTCATCACCGTGACTATTCAATCAAGGGTCCGTACTTACCTCAATGCCTCAAAAAACTTACACATTCGAGGTAAATTTCTTAAAGTCTGGGTTGTTCCTTCAGGTTGTTAGTCTGTCTGAAGGTAACAAATAATTCTAAATCTCATTCTTATACTCATCGCCCTCTACAACCCTTTTCAGAACTTGGGAAATAATGGGTCTTAATCCGACACTATCGACTTCGCACATACACATTCTTGTGATACTCGTTCACACGAACCAGAGTGTGCTAACCCAATCTGTTGAGTCAAAACTTTTCATATCCACTCATCTTACCTACAATCTAAGGTAATCCACCCTTACGATCCATAATTATATCCCTCCGTACTAACTCCAGGACACCCTAGAGTCATGATAGCCTTTCTTGCTTCTGATTATCATCTGTCACTTTCTAAAGATTAGGCTGTGCATCTTCCAGTATACAAATTTTAGGTCTTAACACCCATTCAAACTTCCTGGGTATAACAGTCATAAGGGGGTAGTCTAAGACTCTTCTAGAATCTCTACCTTAATGCCAATATCCATCGAATCATTCATCTGATTCTCATATCTTAACCTATCCCTGCTAAAATAGTAGGATTCTTAACCATTCCTACAAGATCTTCTCTCTGTATTTCATTGTTCATAGAAGTATAATTGCCAACTATCAATCACAGATTCTATTCCAATCCCAGTCATCACCTCATCTGACTTACTTTAGTCCATGGCGAATCATACAACTGGCACAAACCTTTCCCACTCAAATTGTCAGCCTCCAAATTAGTTTCTCTAAGTAATAAGGATTCCAATGTGGGTCCTTTACTAGTTCCCGCTAGCGCCTTTGCCTCATGGTCAACCCCTTATGGGTGAAAAAACGCTTTAACTTTAATGCTAGTGTACGCACTAATTTTCCCATAAGATCTGTCATCTCACCCTAACTGTGGATATCTGGCATTACTGTCAACTCAATGCCCTGTGTAGAACATCTATGTTCTTATCCTTTCATTTATCGTGAAGAACGATCACTCACCCTTTTAGTCTACTCACGGGCGTACCCTAGTCCTTGATGCACCGCACTGGTCTCACTGTGCTTCTCACCCCTAAGGCGTTCCTTTAGTAATTTCCTTATGGTTTCTTTCTTAATAACCTCATACATGATCCCCTCACTTCCCATAATGTGACCTTGAATCTCCTCTAGAGAAATCGGAACGTATCCCTTCTGGAACCTTACTTGTAACCCTGCTTCCTTAGCCTTGGTACTATCAATGAAGTTGTTATTCACATTTTGCTTCTAACTGGGAGTAATCTGAGACATCCTTCATCAATCTAAATATAACTTGTCCATACCATTCCTGTACTCTCTGCTTGTCGAACTTACCTTGGTCGCTGAAGCATTAGTCACTTAAAGAACCTTCACTGATAATCCATCACATCCTACTTGGTGCAAGAAGTAATTCTTGTAATGTCTTTCCTTGATCCTTAGCTGGTAATAACTAGATCAGGGGTCAATTCTTGAGAGCATTGTCCTACCCTCGCAACCAGGCAATGATTCCTTCATTCTTGGCAAACCATGTTGACGTGTCCCATGATGAGGTACTCCGTCTGATCAACCCTCAAGTCAAATACTCCTTCAATTGGACCTTTAATTCTTTCAGCTGAGCTAATGGTGTTCTTCATGATGTCCCTAATGTCGATTCTATCCCTGCCTTAATCCTGTAGCGTACTCAATTCCTTGACACAACCACAATCCCAACGAATCCTTGTGAACCCATCTGAAACCTTACTAGTCGACCCAGTTTTCATCTGGTCCAACTAATATAACCCTAATGATACCCTCCTCAATAGCTAGGCATCTCGTAACCGCAACTGGGTCCTTTCTTTTAAACTCAGAAGTCACCATCATGTTTTACAATCCATGGTTGTCCCTTATTTGACAGACAAATCTACACTCAAGATCACATCAAAATCCTCATAGAACTAGCTTAATTAATTATTTCTGCTAACTTTCTACCAGAAATACTCTAACCCATCTCCTGGAAATGACCAATTTCTCCAGGTAGACACTAAAATCCCAAGCTTCATGGTGTGACAACTACATAACATGTGCCACCTATCTACGTCTCTTCTAATAGGTACGTAGCACCAAACTTAATCATCTCATTTAATAAAATGGAACAAGAACTAGAAAGCCAACCGTTCGCCTCCGAGGGACTAGCCTCGAGCTCTGACTGTATCGAGACGAACACTCGAACTGGGGTCGAGCAATTTGTACTCCTTGGTTCTTTCGTCTTTGATTTTGGGCAATCCTTCAAGACGTACCCCCGTTATTCAACATAAAAGAACAAGCCTTCGTTCAACATTCTCCCAGATGGTGTCTTCTGCACCTGGCGCATACTAGATAACTTCTCTAAACCTTATTGCCGCTTTAGCGGCAACCCTGAATATTATGACCCCTCCTATCAAGACCACGGGTAGTAGAACTGTCAGGGGTCTTGCTTTTCTGATTACTATGGCCTCCACCCCTAACTGATCGGGCAGATGAGGATACCATTGCCTGAGCTTCCTGCCCTACGACACTCTCACTCCATGTCTCATCTCCTACATCCTCTATAACAAGGGCCCTCCCTACTGCCCGAGTGTAGGTAACAATCTCATGTACTGGAGCGATCTTAACGCTCTGGGCCATCCTAGAGTTCAATCCTAAAATGAATCATTCCTTCCGGGCCACATCTGTTGGTACCAACTCAAAAGCGGATTTTGCCCACCCATCAAACTCATTGAAATACTCTGTCACTGTCTTACTATCTTGAACCAAGTTCATAAACTCATTGGTCTTCACTGTTCAAACAACTTCACATTAATCTCTTTCGTCGAATAACTGTCTGAATTTCGCCCAACCCATCATGACAACATTTCGGGTTTGGGATGCCACTTCCCACCACATTTGGGCATTCTCTCGCAACGTGCACGTGGCACAATCCACTCTATCATTGCCTATCACTCCCATATAGTCAAGGATGGAGCTAATCATGCCCATCCACTGTTCAGCTAAGCATTATCCACTGTTCAGCTTTGCCATAAATTGACGCAAGATTTTTGCCTAGCTCCCTTCCTTATGACAAAGAATAAGTGGACGAAAGTTTAAGGGCTTTGGCCAATATCTCAATATATGGTAAAGGTTTAAAAATGGAGTTTTATCACTTTAAATAAAGAAGTAAAGGTAAAATTTTGTAAATTGGAAAATGGTTCTTTTTATAAAAGTGACTAAGGATTTGGATGTTAAACCAATCTAAAATCAGTTTGAGATAAATAAAATATGACGTTTTACCATTTAGATAAATTAAGGGCCCAATTGTACTTCTTTTCAAAAATACCACAAAAGAGGTTTTAGATTATCATTAAACTTGGTAAGAATAAAAGTTTAGGTTAAAAATGATATTTATAAACAAGGGGTGACTTTTCAAAAATAATAATAATTAAAGAGTAAGAAATGAGTATTTTGGTATTATGAAAGTAAATGGTGAACTTCATAAATGGACAAAAATTATGGTATTTTACTAAAGATGCGATTTCGTTAACTCATTTTTCTAAAACCAGAGTACCATTCTTAGCATTTTATCCATAATCTAGGATTTCTTTTTGCGTTATTTTTTAAAAGAAGGGAATTGGACCCTTAACTTAAAAATGGTAAAAAATAAACTTTTAAATTAACTCAAACTGATTTGGGATTGGTTAAGTATCCAAATCCTTAGTTATCTTTTCAAGGAGCTATTTCTTTTCATTTCCAAGACTTTACTTCCACTATTTAAGCTAAGGTGGTAAAGTCTCATTTTTAAAGTTTTTCCCTAAGTTGAGCTTTGGGCAAAAACCCTTAAACTATCATTCACGTATTCTGTGTCATACGGATGGGAACTAGGCGATAGCGTCACGTCAAAAAATTGTTTTAGGTTAAGATAACTAACCTCCCAAAAATCATTTTTTTGCTAAGATTCGAAGTTACTATTTTTTAGATTTTAGGGAAAACTTAGAAAAATTATTTCTCTTAAACGACGACACATTTTTCTCTAAAATTTTACTGGAGTCCATATACACATCTTTACTAATTCCTTTAATAATTTCATAATTTTTGGGATGGAAAAAACTCATTCAAATTTTTAAAACAATCTGGGCAATGCTTGTTGCCCAGATGTTTTTCCCAGATTTTAAGGTAACTTTGAAAATTTACTTCTCTTACACTAGTGTGTGCTATTATTGAATACTAGCTATAAGTATATGTCATAGTTCATTTCAAGTACACTATACTAATTACAGTACCTGCCAAAGGGAAAACGAATAGCGGTATTAAGGATCCAGCTGGGAACTAAGGACTCCAAGTAAGTTAGCATTTTCCCTATCTTGGAAATAACATGAATATGCTAGTGTGTGCATGTAGTAGTAGATTACACTTCTTTTGTTTGGGTCATGAAGAACAGGGTATGCTTGATACGCACCTTCGCAATGCATATCCATTATGTGCCTTAATGGTAAGTGGGTTCAAGTTAGAGCAAGAACCCACTTGTAACACCGTTCGGGTTGGAGGCAGACCCTTGGTGTCACTCCGTTCGGGTTGGATCCATGACATGGTAAAAATATAGTCCGGGTTGGAGCCTGGACATGGTAAAAATATAGTCCGGGTCGGAGCCAGGACATGGTAAAAATAAAGTCTAGGTCGGAGCCAGGGCATGGTAAAAATGTAGTCCGAGTTGGAGCATATATTCTTACCGTGTTCTGGCTTCAACCAGGACAATATATTCTTACCGTGTCCTAGCTCCACCCCAAACTATATTATGCTAAGGTTCTAGCTTCAACCCAAACCTACTTACCATTTAGCCTCAGATTGCAAAAGACTTGCAAGAGTAGGTATTAAGCATACCCTGGTCTTAATGACCCAAACAAGACTAGTGCAATCTACTACTACAAGCACACACTAGTATATTCATATTGTAGCCAAGAAAGAAAAGGCTAACTTACTTGGAGTCCTTAGCTCCCACTTGGATATTTAACACTGTTATTCGTTTTCCGTTTCGTAGTTACTGTAATTAATACAGTGTACTCAGATTAAAATATGGCATACTCTTATAGGTAAACTACTAGTTTCTAATTGCCCTTCTTTTAAAAAATAACGTAAAAGGAGATCCTAGATTATGGATAAAAATGGTAAGAATAAGAGTTGGGTTTTTAAAGATTCTACAAAACCAAACTCTCATTCTTAGCATTTTATCCATAATCTAGGATCTCTTTTTACGTTATTTTTTAAAAGAAGGGAATTGGACCCTTAACCTAAAAATGGTAAAAAATAAACTTTTAAATTAACTCAAACTGATTTGGAATTGGTTAAGTCTCCAAATCCTTAGTTATCTTTGCAAGGAGCTATTTCTTTTCATTTCCAAGACTTTACTTCCACTATTTAAGCTAAGGTTGTAAAGTCTCATTTTTAAAGTTTTTCCCTAAGTTGAGCTTTGGACAAAAACCCTTATTCTATCGTTCATGTATTCTATGTCATACAGATGGGAACTAGGCGATAGAGTCACGTCAAAAATTTGTTTTAGGTTAAGAGAACTAACCTCCCAAAAATAATTTTTTTGTTAAGATTCGAAGTTACAATTTTTTAGATTTTAGGGAAAATTTAGAAAAATTATTTCTCTTAAACCGTGACAAATTTTTCTTTAAATTTTTACTGGAGTCCATATACACATCTTTACTAATTCCCTTAAAAATTTCATAATTTTTGGGAAGGCAAAACCCATTCAAATTTTTAAAGCAATATGCACAGTGCTTGTTGCCCAGATGTTTTTCCCAGATTTTAAGGTAACTTTGAAAATTTACTTTTCTTGCAGTAGTGTGTGCTATTATTGAATACTAGTGATAAGTATATTTCATAGTTTAATTCGAGTACACTATACTAATTACAGTACCTGCCAAAGGGAAAACGAATAGCGGTATTAAGGATCCAGTTGGGAACAAAGGACTCCAAGTAAGTTAGCATTTTCCCTTTCTTGGAAATAACATGAATATGCTAGTGTGTGCATGTAGTAGTAGATTACACTACTTTTTTTTGGGTCATGAAGAGCAGGGTATGCTTGATATGCACCTTCGCAATGCTTATCCATTATGTGGCTTAATGGTAAGTGGGTTCAAGTTGGAGCAAGAACCCACTTGTAACACCATTCGGGTTAGAGGTAGACCCTTGGTGTCACTCCGTTCGGGTAGAAGCCATGACATGGTAAAAATATAGTCCGGGTTGGAGCCTGGACATGGTAAAAATATAGTCCGGGTCAGAGCCAAGACATGGTAAATATAAAGTCTAGGTCGGAGCCAGGACATGGTAAAAATGTAGTCCGGGTTGGAGCATATATTCTTACCGTGTCCTGGCTTCAACCCGGACTATATTATGCTAAGGTTATGGCTTCAACAAAAACCTACTTACCATTTAGCTGCAGAATGCAAAAGCATTGCAAGACTAGGTATTGAGCATACCCTGTTCTTAATGACCGAAACAAAACTAGTCTAATCTACTACTACAAGCACACACTAGTATATTCATGTTATAGCTAATAAAGAAGGGTCCAATTTCCCTTCTTTTAAAAAATAACATAAAAAGAGATCCTAGGTTATAAATAAAAATGTTAAGAATGAGAGTTGTGTTTTTTAAGATTCTTCAAAACCCAACTCTCATTCTTAACATTTTTATCCATAACCTAGGATCTCTTTTTACGTTATTTTTTAAAAGAAGGGAAATTGGACCCTTAATTAAAAAATGGTAAAAAATCAACTTTTAAATTAACTCAAGCTTATTTGGGATAGGTTAAGTCTCCAAATCCTTAGTTATCTTTGAAAGGAACTATTTCTTTTAATTTCCAAGACTTTACTTCCACTATTTAACTTAAGGTGGTAAAGTCTCATTTTTAAACTTTTGCCCTAAGTTGAGTTTTGGGAAAAAACCCTTAAACTATCGTTCACATATTCTATGTCATAAGGATGGGAACTAGGCGAAAGCCTCATGGTAAAAAAAAAAAATTTATGTTAAGCGAACTAACCTCCCAAAAATCAATTTTTGTTAAAGTTCGAAATTACTATTTTTTAGATATTAGGGAAAAATTAGAAAAATTATTTCTCTTAAATCGTGACACATTTTTCTCTAAAATTGTATTGGAGTCCTTATACACATCTTAACTAATTCTCTTAAAAGTTTCATAATTTTTGGGATGGCAAAACCCATTCAAAATTTAAAGCAAACTGGGCAGTGCCTGTTACTAAGATGTTTTTCCTAGATATTAAGGTAACTTTGAAAATCTACTTCTCTTACACTATTGTGTGCTGTTATAGAATATTACCTATAAGTATATGTCATAGTTTTATTCGAGTACACTATACTAATTACAGTACATGCCAAAGGGAAAACGAATAGCGGTGTTAAGGATCCAGATGGGAACTAAGGACTCCAAGTTAGCATTTTCCCTTTCTTGGCTATAACATGAATATGCTAGCGTGTGCATGTAGTAGTAGATTACACTAGTTTTGCTTGGGTCATTAAAACCAGGGTATGCTTGATACCCATCTTCGCAATGCCTATCCATTCTGTGACTTAATGGTAAGTGCGTTAAGGTTGGAGCAAGAACCCACTTGTAACACCGTTTGGATTGGAGGCAGAACCTTGCTGTCACTCCATTCAGGTTAGAGCCAAGACATGGTAAAAATATAGTCTAGTTTGAGCCAGAACATCGTAAAAATATAGTGTGGGTTAGAGCCAGGACATAGTAAAAATAAACTCTAGGTCAGAGCCAGGACATAGTAAAAATGTAGTCCGGGTTGGAGCATATATTCTTACCGTGTCCTGGCTTCAACCCGGACTATATATTCTTACCGTGTCCTGGCTCCAACCCGGACTATATTATGCTAAGGTTCTAGCTTCAACCCAAACCTACTTACCATTTAGCCTTAGAATGCAAAAGCATTGCAAGAGTAGGTGCTAAGCATACCGTGGTCTTAATGACCCAAACAAAACCAGTGTAATTTACTTCTACAAGCACACACTAGTATATTCATGTTTTATCCAATTAAGAAGGGTCCAATTGCCCTTCTTTTAAAAAATAACGTAAAATGAGATCCTAGGTTATGAATAAAAATTGGAAGAATGAGAGTTGGGTTTTTAAAGATTCTACAAAACCCAACTCTCATTCTTACAATTTTTATCCATAACCTAGGATCTCTTTTAACGTTATTATTTAAAAGAAGGACAATTGGACCCTTAACCTAAAAATGGTAAAAAAAAAATCAACTTTTAAATTAACTCAAGCTGATTTGGGATTGGTTAACTCTCCAAATCCTTAGTTATCTTTTCAAGGAACTATTTCTTTTCATTTCCAATGCTTTACTTCCACTATTTAAGTTAAGGCGGTAAAGTCTCATTTTTAAACTTCTGCCTTAAGTTGAGTTTTGGGAAAATACCCTTCAAATATTGTTCATGTATTCTGTGTCATAAGGATGGGAGCTAGGCGAAAGCCTCACGTCAAAAACTTGTTTTAGGTTAAGAAAACTAACCTCCCAAAAATCATTTTTTGTTAAGATTCGAAATTACTATTTTTCAGATTTTAGGGAAAACTTAGAAAAATTATTTCTCTTAAATCGTGACACATTTTTCTCTAAAAAATTTCTGGAGTCCTTATACGCATCTTAACTAATTCCATTAAAAATTTAATAATTTTTGGGATGTTAAAACCCTTTCAAATTTTTAAAACAATCTAGGCAATGCCTGCTGCCCAGATGTTTTTCCTAGATTTTAAGGTAACTTTGAAAATTTACTTTTCTTACAACGTAGTCCAATTCTTTCTAAAATTTTACAGGGATCTTTATACATGTTTAAATTAGCTTCATTAAATATTTCATAATTTTTGGAATAATAAAACTCATCAAAACGTATAAAGAAATCTGGGCAGTGCTTGCTCCCCAGAAGTTTTGTTTCCAGATTCCAGGAAAAGTTTTGAAAAATCATATCTCTTATAACTTAACACATTTTACTCTAAAATTTTACAGTGAATCGGATACATGTTTAAGCTAAGATCTTACCAAATTTCATATCTTTTTTATTAGTAAAACTTGTTCAAAAGTCAAAACAATCTCGACAGTGCATGCTGCCCATAAATTTTCCAGATTTACATCAAAATGCCAAAAAGTTCATAAATTTTGTTTTAAATTACCCTTTTATGATTTTCCAAAGCCTATCATCAAGTACTCACAAAGAAATATGCCACTATAAAAATATGTTTCACAGACAGAGGAGGTAGAGTGCGATCTAACCCATTGGAAGCTAGACTACGAAATTTTGGCAGCATGCATTTTTTTTTACACAACCTAACATCAATAAGCATTTCTAGCATAACCCTAGCCACATGCATGCATGAAAATCATCATACCACACATAAATCTCAATCTTAAGCATAAAATAAGCTCAAAAACTATTGAAACAACTTATACAACCAGATCTACAAGAATCACCACAAAACATAAAGAACTCAACCATAGATTCTACCTTTTGAAGCCCTAGCATGGAGATGTGTTCCTTAGCTCTTCAACACCTTCCCTTATTTCTCTAAACTCTCAAAACCGAGCCCCAAGTTCCACATGTAGATTTTTAAGAAAAGTATTAGGGTAGAAAACTTAGATGAGGAAGAAAACATGCAAACTACCTAGATTTCTTACCTTGCTTCCACATGATCACCAAAGTGCTAACTCCTTCAGGTACTACTCGTACAAGAATCTCTTGAACCCTAGAACACAAGATCAAAGACATTCATGGTTATTAGATCACATGCATTCAACATAAACCCTAAGGGTTTTGGGTTTGACTAGGAAGAGAGGAGAAAAATAGAGTAGGGTTCGAAACTTACTCTTCCCTAGTGTGCTCTTGAGCTTCTCCCTCCTTCGATGGGGGAATGAGTGCTCTTGGCTCTTGGAGTGAAAAAAAATTACAGAAATGGAGAGTAGAGAGACTAGGTTTCGGTTTAGGGTAGAGAGAATGGAAGAGGTTGTGTTTTTGTTTTCTTGAGGGAAAAGGAAATTAAGAAAAATGATTAGATGTGTAAGAAGGAAATGATTGGGGTTTAGCCAATGAGGGGGAGGGGGGAGGGTGGTAAGGCTCTTACTTTTCCCAGGGTAGATGTCCTTGGCTCTTAAAAGCCCTAGGCATAGCCTTGCTGCCCACCCCTCTCTCTCCTCCCTTGGAAAAGACATTTATGTCCTTGCTCATCTTTACCTCTCACCTTAGACACTCAAGGGCCCTTTGGTAATTTTACTTATCTATAATTCCCTAAACTTTACCCAATAGTTTTTAAATATCTCCATTCTTAATTAATTAAATTAAATGTGACCCAAAAATAAGATTTGTCACATATCACATAATTTTGGTAATTTTATCAAATTGACCAAAATGCTCTTAGAGGCCTGAGCAAGAAATTCTCATTCTTAAGCCTGGTTGATTGAAATTCAAATCTCAATCGATTTTTCTTAAACTTATTGACTCGACTATAAAGTCTCAGTTGCCAAACAAACATTAATATTTTCATGCCATAGTATTTCTTATTTTATTTAATCCGAGATTTTTCTCCCATTAAGGTTTATTCCTTGGTCTGAGACCAATCTTTCTTTGCATAAAGCTAGATCCTTTACCGGATCATTACAGCGGCTATAAAATTCACTAGTCATTAAAAATGTATATAATATCATTTATAAAATAATATTTCACATAATTATTCATCGGCTCCAACCAGCTACTAACGGGTGTTTAAAACACGGGATGTTACAACAAGTTGTTATGATATGTATGAAAATTGGTTGTTGGGTGCAACCAAAGTGCTTGATTTTTCTATTATGATTATTACTTGTGAAATTGTATGATAGGGTTGGAGCTTACCCAATACCTAAGTAATCGGTAGCAATATCTACCTTCGATTGACCCGATACTGGGTTTTAGTATACTTGTGTGTAAAGCTATTCTTACTAAGTGTTGTTGCTTACCTAGTTTTTCGTGTTGTAGGTAAGTGCAAAGGTGAAGTGAATCAGTGAGCGTCGAAATCTGCTTGCGGATATGCACAAATGGGCTGTTCTTGGAGGTTTTTGATGGATCACCATTTTGAAATGAAAAGGTTGAAAACTCGTCATTACTTTTGGGATAATTACTTTATTATGACTCTGTGGAGGAGTATTTGTATTTTTGTTTCCTAAACTAAAAGTGTGCGCACACGACCTTTTTAAAAGTTTTTTTTAATGGATTTTCGGTATGATGAGTTAAAGTGAAAGTCTTAAATTTCGGCATGATTTTCATTCTTGTATGTTTTGGGTTGTTACTGTAATGACCCAAATTTCCTAATAAGGCTTAGGACCTTGATTAGGAGGCCGGGAGGGCCATAATTGATTTATTATGCCATTAAATGATTATATGCATCTTTAGGTGTATTAAATATGCATGTGAGCCAATTTATGTTTAATTGGACTATTTGTATATTTTGGCCATTTTGGGCATATTTGGCATATGTGTGGTCTTTCATTATTATTTTGTTATGACTAGGTAACTACTAAGGAACTCAAAGGACTGATCATTCTCAAAGGTCGTTCTTTTATTATTTCTTGCTTGAACCAAAGGTAAGAAAACTGCACCCAGTATGTGATGCATGAGATACATGTGATTAGGGCATGACATGAATATTGAATATGAGATTGATCAGAGCTTGAGTCTCTGTAAATGTGCATGATCATAATTATGCTAGTGATTGTTAAGTAAGCATCCTGAATGCCCTACATTTGGATATTTGACGTATGATATATGCCTGATTGCATTGCTTACTTGCGAGTGGCGCTGACCCATGAGTCAGAAATTAGCACAAGTCGTATGGCATTGGCTTAAGAGTTGTTATCCAGATTTCCGGATAGCAGTTAGATCGACATCCTCGGGGAAGCAGAATTACCAATGTCTTTCACGGTAGGTGACCAGAGCTCACGGATGGACAGAAAGGTTTCGCCTCTCCCGTTTAGTGTCCGGATTACTCTTCCAAGCAAACACAACACGGAAACTCGTCAACTCTCCCGGACTCCCGAAGGGGTATCCTTCGGGGAAGCCCCTTCCAGGAGAAGCTCTTCGAGTGGTCTCCGCGGAAACAGTTCCGTGCCTCGCACGGAACAAAACCAAGCGGTCGAGTCCTGGAGGAGGCATATTTGGAATGATATCCACCTGACACAGGATCCCGCCTGACACGCCCGTCAGGTCAAAGCCGCATACATCCCAGCACGCCTAAGGGTACCTTTCCGCCTACTGTTCCGCTGACAACTTGGAAAAGACGGCTGACTTTGTGTGTTCCCCATACTTTCACGTAAATATACCCACATAGAGTCTTGTAGCCATGCTACTACAGTAATTGTATCCCCTATTTATGGCTGGTGTAATTAAGACTCATGGACGTAGAGAAAAACCCTAATCCAAAACCCTAGATATAAAGACCCCTTCATTTTACAAGAAGAGGGACGGCCAACAGATCACATAGCAAAAACTCTACAAAAATCTCTCTAACTTCATCTTCTTCAAGAGAACCCGAGAGAAACACTGTGAGTGTGTGAAGTTCTTGTACACCAGCCATCTTACTGTAGTCCTTTCGAAGTATAATAACATCGACTCGTGGACTAGGGCTTGTTAACGCCTAAACCACGTAAAAACACTGTTTGTTTAGTTATATTTCAGCACTTCTACAGTCCTTATCTTTTTATTATTCTGTTTGTATTCGTTTCCGAAAAACTCGGTAAACATTTTGGTGCTTTCATTGCGAGCTGTAGGAAGTTGTTAGTCAGCTCTTTTTCTGTGTACGTTTTTTGTATTCACTTCGTGCTAAAGAGATGGTGACTACGAGAAAATCCGCAGTTGACAAAAATGCTAGGGTCAACCCCGATACTGTGATGGAAGATGCGGTGCAAACCGAACCCCTGGACTACCAAGGTGAAGACCCGACATCCCGCCAGGATCGGGTCAGTACCGAAGATACGACATACCTAGAAGACGAAGAAGAGTATGTCCAAGACGGTTATTACAAGGACGGCTGCTACTATGAGAAGGACCCAGAACTGGTCCAAGTAGCCGAAGAACTGGAGGTCACCAAAGCCAAGCTTGCTGAGCAGGAGCGCCTCTCCGAAAAAATGCAGCGCATGATGGAGCGCCTCCAAAGCAAGTTCGGAGACCTAGGCGACTCGGACGAGGACGCCTCTGTTTTAGGTGGTGCTGATGCCGCTATGCCGGATCCAGCCGCTGCTGGACCATCCAAAGCCGCCCCTAACAAGGGCAAAGAAAAAGTTGGAGAGCCTGTACTCGCTGACGCCCCTGCACCTCCTAAAGGCGTGAATCACCAGGCCGACTGCCCCCCCCGCGCGCAGAAGGTCTCTGGCGCTCCTAAGCCCAGACGTCCTTCAGCCCCAAGGGGGCACTCCGTGCCTAAAGGGCCCGGTGCTAAGGCACCCAGGCCTAGGGGAAGGAACAACCGCCCCAGTGATTCCGTCAACCAGGACGGTCGGGCTGTGAACTCGCACTCCGAAGACAGTTGGTCCATGGTGGACCTAAGAAGAAGGTTGGAGGCCAAGTATGAAAAGGCCAAAGGAGAAAAGGCCCGGCCTCACGGAGATGACCTCCGAAATCATATTAACGACAAGCTCCGGGGACGTGACCTCCCGGAGAGTGATACGAAGAGGCTCGAGGAACAGATTGCTGCCTTGACCAAGCTGGTCCTGAAGCAAAGTGGGGCCCTGTCAGACTCTAAGGAGGAAGACTCGGAACCATGTATTCGGAGGATCGCGGAAACGTCCCTCCCGAATAACTTCAAAATGCCTCACATAGAATTATATGATGGGAGGACGGACCCGCGTACCCACCTAGCTAAATACAACAAAATGATGCAAGTGGCGCGTGTCAGTGAAGACGCCAAATGCATGTGCTTCTCACTCACCCTTACCAAGTCCGCGGAGGACTGGTGGAAAAGATTAGCTCCCGGATCAATCCACAGTTGGAAGGAGCTACAGTCCGCATTCAGGAGGCAGTTCATTGCTGCCCGCGACCATGACATAGAGGTTGGTTCCTTAACCAACATCAAGCAGCAACCCAATGAGAACCTCAAAGCTTTCATTCAGAGAATGATGGAAGCTGCTGCAAAGACCAAGGTCAGCGATGACATGAAGCTGATCGCCCTTCAATCGGGCCTTACTGTCGGCTCCCTGCTATGGGGGGAAATGCAAAGGAGACGGGCAGAAACGCTGTCCGAATTCATGTCAAAAGCTCAGGGAATCATCAACCTTGAGGATGCCTACCAGCAGGCCTTTGGAGTTCCCCCGGCTCCAACGCCTTCCGTGACTGCGCCGAGCTTTGCTTCGCAAGCTCCCGCACCAGCCCTCACGCTTCCAGGAGCCCAATTCACTCCAAGTGTGTATGGGCCTTCTGCGTCTGCTCAGACGCCTAGTCAAACCCATTTCTCTGGGTACGGAGCTGTACAAACCGGATGTAGTATCGCTCCTGGCATGCCGCAGCCGCAAGCAGAAGGCCCAGAACGAAATTTGAGCCAATCGCGGAGCAAACGAAGCGGAAGAAACTCCAACCGGGGAGACCATTCAAAGAAACCCCGGAAGGACTATGAGCCCAAGTTCACGGAATATACCAGTTTGATAGACTCGCGAGAGAATGTCTATCGAGCGACCTGTAATATGGTCAACTACAGGAAGCCCCCGAAAGTGTCTCACGGAGGAAGGCGTCCGCGAGACTCCAATAAGAGGTGTGAGTTCAACGGAGACGTGGGGCACACCACGAATGAGTGCCTTCAGCTGAAGGATGAGATCGAGTCCCTGGCAAGAGCGGGACACCTCGGTCAGTGGGTGATGATACCCATTATCTATCCCGGACAGGGGGTAGTTCACGGAGCTGCATATTCCCCGGGACAGAGGGGGACCGCTAGCGCTCCTGGAGCCAGTCACCCCCAAGCTCCCGGGTCTCAGTTCCCAGCGCTTCCTGCTCCACCCGCTCCGGCACCCATTGCCTTGTTGGCTCCAGGACCGGGCAACCCATATCCGCCCGGCCTTGCTCCGCCACCCGTTGACGGACACGTAGCCACCATTTCCGGAGGACCGCACCTTGCCGGAAGCACCCGCAACTCCCAGAAGAGGTACTTGAGGGAGTTAGAACACACCGGGGAGATGTGCGCCTTGGTTCAATCACCCGCTCAACGTCCCCGAATGATGGACCTTCCCATCACCTTCACAGAGGACGATGCTCGACATGTGCACTTCCCCCACAACGATCCCCTCGTGGTGGAAGCCCAAATTGCCAATAAGAAGGTCTCACGGATCTTGGTCGATAACGGAAGCTCCGTAAACATCCTCTTCAAAGCGGCCTTCCACGCGATCGGATTAACCGAGATAGACCTGACCCCATGCCCCATCCAGCTTCAAGGGTTCAATGGGGATGCAATCATGCCATTAGGCAAAATTCAACTTCCAGTCACCCTCAGGGGAGAAAACGACGCTTGTGCCTTCAAGCACAGCACATTCGTGGTGGTCGACTGCCCCACGGCGTATAATGCCATCCTAGGCCGACCGGTCCTAATAGATTGTGGGGCCATAACCTCGATACGCCACTTATGCTTGAAGTTTCCATGCGACGATGGGCATATCGGCACTCTCCGAGGAGACCAGCGAAGTGCACGAAGCTGTTATAACTTCTCCGTCCGATCCGTCTACACGGTCCAGGAGACGGTTGCTGCCATTCCTTTGGCGGAAGAATTACCAGAAACTGGGGGTGCTCAAGAGGCATACTTTGACGAACTCGACTCAAGAGTGGGAATCGAGAAAGCAATAGAGCCGATGGAGGAAGTCGAAGAGGTGATCCTCAACCCGGGAGATCCCACCAAAGTCATTCAGGTGGGGAAAAACCTGCCGTCGGCCATTCGAGATAAGATCGTGGCCACTGTGAAGACTAATCAGGATATCCTGGCATGGTGCCACGCTGATATGACGGGGATTAATCCTAATGTTGCGTGCCACACACTCAACATAGACCCATCTGCAACTCCAATTCGCCAAAAGAGGAGGCCGTTAGACCCAGTGAGGGCCGAAGCCGTCAAAGCTGAAGTGGACAAGTTGATGTCCATAGGCTTTCTCCAGGAGTCACACTATCCCGTGTTGTTGGACAACCCAGTTCTGGTCCCGAAACCCGATGGGTCCTGGAGAATGTGCATTGACTTCACGGACCTAAACAAAGCCTGCCCGAAAGATTGTTTCCCTCTTCCGCGAATCGATCAGATGGTAGACGCTACTTCCGGGTACGAACTCTTATCCTTCATGGATGCGTACTCCGGATACAACCAGATCAAGATGCATGTCGCGGACCAGGAACACACCAGCTTCCTCACGGACAAAGGTGTCTACTGTTACGTGGTCATGCCTTTCGGTTTGAAGAATGCTGGGGCGACGTACCAGCGTCTAGTAAACAGGATGTTCAAGGACCAACTGGGGAGGAACATGGAGGTGTACGTGGACGACATGTTGGTAAAGTCCAAGACCTCTGGGGACCACAGTGACGACCTTGAGGAAGCTTTCGCCATGATCCGAAAGTACGGAATGAAACTGAATCCAAAGAAATGTACTTTCGGGGTCTCGTCTGGGAAGTTCCTCGGTTTCATTGTCAGCTCCCGCGGAGTGGAAGCCAACCCTGAGAAAATTAAGGCATTCATAGATATGCCTTCCCCCCGGAAGCATAAGGATGTCCAGAGTGTTACCGGAAGGATAGCTGCTCTCAGCCGCTTCGTATCCAAGGCCACTGACAAGTGTATCCCCTTCTTCAACGTGTTGCGAGGAAACAAGAAGTTCGAGTGGACCCCCGAATGCGAAGTAGCCTTCCAAAACCTCAAGGAACATTTAACCCGAGCTCCCATTCTGTCCAAACCTGTCGAAGGAGAGGCGTTGTTCTTATACTTAGCCGTGACTGAGCATGCAGTGAGTGCCGCTCTCGTCCGGGAAGATGGCCGTATCCAGCTCCCTGTGTATTACGTAAGCAAGAGGTTATTGGACGCCGAGTCCAGATATTCAATGATCGAGAAACTCTCCCTCTGCTTGCTAATTGCTTCACGGAAGCTGAGGCCATATTTCCAGGCGCACACCATCAAAGTACTCACCAACCACCCTCTCCGACAAGTCTTGCAGAAGCCCGAGTCTTCTGGCAGATTGCTTAAGTGGGCCATGGAACTGAGCCAGTTCGACGTCCACTACCAACCACGTGTTTCCATAAAAGGTCAAGCTCTCTCGGACTTTATTGTGGAATGCTCGGGAATGAATGACCTCCTGGAAGATCCTGTCCCGGAACTTCCCACATGGAAGGTCTATGTAGACGGAGCCTCAAATGAAAAAGGAGCTGGAGCAGGGGTCATCCTAATATCTCCCCAACGGCATCAGCTCCAGAGCGCCATCCGTTTCGCGTTCCCAGCATCCAACAACGAGGCAGAACACGAAGCCATGTTAGCTGGATTACGACTGGCCAGAGAAGTCGGAGCCCAAAAAATCGAAGTATATAGCGACTCCCTACTTGTGGTAAACCAAATATCCGGGGAATACCAGACGAAAGGCGAAAGAATGGCTGCCTACGTGTCTCTCTCCCGCGACCTACTGCAGCATTTCAAAGGCTACCAAATCCGCCAAGTCCCCCGGGACCAGAACTCACTCGCGGACACGCTGGCCAAGCTTGCAACGGACCCGGAGATTGAACAGTATGGCCTAGTCCCCATCGGGCACTTAGAAGCCCCCAGTACTGAGACGCGAAGGATAAACGCCATCATCGACCATTCCCACTCCTGGATAGGACCCATCCTCAGATTTCTCACCACCGGAGAGCTCCCCACTGATAAAGCTGACGCAAGGAAGCTCCAATATCAAGCTCCCCGATACGTGGTTATGGATGGAAAGCTTTACCGCAGGGGGTTGTCCATACCCTTCCTTAGGTGTGTTGCCGGAACCGAAGTCAGCACCATCATCCATGAGGTTCACGGAGGCTTCTATGGCGATCATACCTCCGGGCTGAGCCTCTCCAAAAAGATCCTTCGACAAGGATACTTCTGGCCCACCATGAAGAAGGATTGTGTGGATTATGTCAGGAAATGTGAGCAGTGCTAGAGGTACGCCAAGGTTCTGCGAGCGCCGCCTACAGAAATTACCTTAATGACCAGCCCCTGGCCGTTCGCCGTTTGGGGCATTGACCTAGTAGGTTCCCTCCCAACTGGAAAGGGTGGAGTGAAGTATGCCATAGTCGCAGTAGACTACTTCACCAAATGGGCTGAAGCTGAACCTATGAACACGATCACATCTAAAAAAGCACTGGACTTTGTCATCAGGAATATAGTGTGTCGTTTTGGGCTTCCACGAAAAATTGTGTCCGACAACGGAAAGCAATTTGACAGTGAACACTTCACGAACTTCTGTGCTTCGCATGGAATTATCAAAAGCTTTTCCGCAGTCGCCAGACCCCAGGCTAATGGGCAAGTGGAGGCTGTAAACAAAATATTAAAGACCACGTTGAAGAAAAAACTCCAAGCCTGCAAGGCTCACTGGCCGGAAGAACTTCCGCGAGTACTTTGGGCCTATCGCACAACAGAGAGAACTTCGACGGGGCACACGCCTTATTCCATGACCTTCGGTTGCGAGGCCGTCATCCCAGTAGAAACTATGATCCCCTCTCACAGGCAAGATACCTACGACCTTACCCGGAACCATGCCCTTCTCCAGGAGTCCTTGGACATGATCGAAGAACTCCGGGAGCAGTCGCAGGTCCAACTAAAAATGTACCAAGGCAAGATAGCCCGACACTTTAACACGAGAGTCAAGAGCCGTACATTCGAAGTTGGGGATCTTGTCCTACGGAGAGTATTTCCTGCTACGCAGGATCCGGGAGTGGGAGTCCTCGAACCCAACTGGAAAGGCCCCTACGAAGTCCAAGAAAAAGTGGGCCACGGGACGTATCACTTAAAGGGACTCGACGGATCTAAAGTCCCGCGCGCCTGGAACGCGGAGCACCTCCGCCGTTATCACCAGTAGGCCCCGGACCATCTAGTCGGAAGTCCTTGGTGAAATTAGCAAAAGTGAAAAATGTGGAAATAATCCTCCCTATTGTAAAACTCGCGCCTAGCAGGCTAATTTAATGAAACACGGAGAGATTCACTCCGCTTTTACTGCACTTTTCATCCCTATGTTCAAAGCTGCGTTTTAACAAGTGACCACGCGGTCCGGAGACGTCCGGACCCCACGCTCACTTGGGGGGGTATACATGGCTAAGGCATAGCCATACGCCCCTTGAACAAAACGTACACAGAACACCACTATTGTGCTAGCATTGTGTTTGAAAATTTTAAATTGTTTGAAATGTTTAAATTGTTAAGCTTAGGTTTATTTGTTGCCATGAACATGCTTGCATTACGTGTCATATGTGCATTATGTGCTTATGTGAAAATTGCCATGGAAATGCCTGCCATTATGTATCATGAAAATTATCTCCTGTGTAGCCCAGCGATGGACAGGACTGGGGGTTGAGGCACGTTCATAGAGCTACGCCGAAACACCCCCAACTCCCTGACAAGTCCTTTGCAGAATACTCCGCGATCGCTGTAGAGCTTAGCTTCGCAAGCTCCAGCTCCGGGTCCCGCAAGGCGAAAGATGGCAAGATCCGTGATCGCTGTAGAGCTCTGCTTTGCAAGCTCCAGCTCCGGGTCCCGCAAGGCGAAAGATGGCAAGATCCGCGACCATTGTAAGCCTTGCTTCGCAGGCTCCAGCTCTGGATCTCACAAAATAATGCATGGCGAGCTCCTCGACCATTGCAAGTTTCAGCTCCAGGAGCAGACATGGTCGATCCACCACTCACAGCAGGCCTTGCTTCGCAAAGCCCCTGCTCCGGGATCGCACCTGGTGGGCGTGGCGATTTCCCCGACAGCAACGAGCCTTGCCTCGCAGGGCTCCATGCCAGGTCCCTGAAGTCAGCCACCATGAGGTTCGCAACAACGGTTAGTTTTGCTTCGCAAAGATCTAACCTTAAGTCTAGCGACGCTCACCAAAAGAACTCCCGTTCCAAACCATGGAACGGCTCACCTTAGCAATCCCAGCGAACAGTATAACTACAAGTCCCGGGATTGGCTATCTGCCTTAGGAAAGCTAAAATACGGTGAAAGGAGCCTGGCCGTTGGAACCAGGAAACCTTCGTAATCTAGAAACTACGTGGGAAAAGACATCAGCCGTTAGAGCTTCAAGTGGGAAGTGCATAGGTTTTGGCCGTTGGAACCAAAACCTCATGCGCCCCTACAACAGTTTCTACCGTATAAAAGTCTACCCTAAGCGCAAAGATAAATAAAGAACTCGGCAGAAAAGAAAGGAGAATGCTATAATTATGGCAAATATGTCCGCAATGAAAAACTCAAATGAAAAATAATTAAAGATAAAACCCCTTCAAGCATTGGGGGTAGCTGCAGCTTCCACGACCGCGGCCTCGGGGGCATCGGCTTCAAATGAGGCTGGCGGAGTCGGCTCATTGGAAGGCGGAACTTTGTCACGGGAAGGTTCAGAGGTCCCCGCCTCTCCGGGATCTCTCGCCTCAGGGGCTCCAGCACGTTCGTCAATATTGTAAGTTTGGACGTACGCCTCTGGGCCTTGATCCCATACGAGTAGCTTCTCCCTCATGGCTTCGGCATCCTCTCCCAGATAGCCTAGTACCTCCGGGTTCACTTTCCAGAGTTGATGCATGAGGACCACATGCGATATATTAATCGTCCTGTTCAGTATCACCTCAGCATCCTCCTTCTCCTTCAAGCGCTCCGCCTCGGAGGCTGCCAGCTGTGCCTCCGCGACAGCTAATTGAGCCCTTACTTTGTCCATCTCGGCCTTGGAGGCATCCCGCTCCCCCTTAAGAGAATCAATCTCCTTGCGCTGCTCCCTATTTTGGTTCAGCACGGATTGCTTCTCGGTCACATGCCCCCTGGCAGTGAATTGCAAGGCCCCGATCTCTTTATCCTTCTCGGCGAACCCCAACTGCAGCATAGACACGAGATCCCTGCTCCTCTTATGGAGTTGCTCCTCCTCGTGCAGCTTACTCTGAAGAGTGCTATATTCCTCTTGCTGCTTAAGGAGGAGATCATTTTTTGATTGCAAGCGGGCTTCCAAGGTATCCTTCTCCACCTTGGCTTGGGACAGCTCTTCCCGGAGCTTGGAGTTCTTGGCCTTCATCCCATCCGACCGCTGTCTAAACTCATTCTCTGCCTTGGCCCGGTACTCTTGATATTTGGCAAGATATTTCTTGTCCGCCTCTTCCTCAGCCGTGCGCCGGGCCTGATCAATCTTCTTTGAAGCCTCCAAGGCCTGTTGGGACAGTTTCTGCTTCTCCGCCTCCAAGGCCTGGCGAGCCAGCTGGCTCTCCTCCAGCTGAACCAGAACTGCACCAACCTCCCGGAACGAACGTTCCGCGATCATAGAGGCCTGCAAGAAAAGACAATAGAATGAGTTAAGCCGGACCAAAAGACAGATGATCCCAAAACACAACAACTGACGGCTTACCCCGGACAATTGCTGCTTCACGGCATGTGTCAGCAACAGCGGATCCTTACTGCTACTGATGGCCCATTTCTCAGAATTGAGCTCGCACAAGCTCAGGGCCATGTCCTCCATCATCTCCGCTCCAAACGGCGCCAATGCACGTCCAAGCCTATGCACCAGCCTCTTCTCCAAGGCTGGGCCATCCAAAACCGCTCCAGCCGGGTGAAGAGACCGCACCCCCTCTGCCAACTCAGCTCTCTTCACAGCAGACAAGTTTTCTGCCCTTCCCTGGGTAATGGCCTTCTCAGCCTCCAACCGTCTCTACAAAAAATTATCGGCCCGTCTTACACCCTCCAGGAGGGCAGCGGGGAAACGGGTTGGTTTCTGCGGGAAGTGGAACTTCAGGCCAGGCAGAGGAAGGTTTGTTGGCTGAGAAGAAGGAGACCCCGAAAGGGTTGACCCCTTTTGGGCTGGAGGAGGAGGCAGACGGGGTATTAAGGCCCCGGTCTGTTACTTTTGCTGCTGCGGCAGCGGAAGTAATTGCCCTTGTTGCTGCTGCTGGTTTGGATGTTGTGGTTGCTGCAGCTGTGGCGTTGGTGATTGTCTCTGTTGTTCTTGTTGCTACTGTTGTTGTAGTTGTGGTTGCTGTCGTTGCTGTTGTTGTTGCCTTCGACCAGGAGAAGAGTGTCTAAGGCATTTCTTGTTAGCGCCCTCAGCATCTTCTTCGGGATGCTTGCTCGCCCCAGTTGTCTTCACGGGGAACACAAGCCCTTCCCCGTCGCTGCTGCTACTCGAGACCATCATAGTCTCGTAAGGCCCGTCAGCAGGAGACTTCTCTACCCCCTGAGACGCTTGCGCCTCGCCACTTGTCTCCTTGGGGGTGGCAGCTTTACCTCCCCTACCAGCCTTGGTCTTCCGTCCTTTCCCCGTGGACGGGTCTTGGCTGATGGCAGCCTTCTTAATGAGCAAAGTAACCCTCCCCAACATCTTGGCTTCTGGATACTCTGCAAGAAACATACAAAGCAAGGTTAACGAACCAACAAGCAA
This sequence comes from Humulus lupulus, assembly GCF_963169125.1. Taxonomy (NCBI): domain Eukaryota; kingdom Viridiplantae; phylum Streptophyta; class Magnoliopsida; order Rosales; family Cannabaceae; genus Humulus; species Humulus lupulus. The sequence goes on from NC_084794.1 coordinate 122,061,590, forward strand.
TGAGAAAGAAGATAAGCGGAAGACAAGACAATCAACAACATAAAAGCACAAGCAAGCCCGCCAGCAGGGAACAAGAAACAAGAAAAAGAAAAGTTTGAAAGGGACGACCATGCACGAGAAGCGTGGATGGCCTTCCCCGAGCAAAACAAAACACCGCTTCCTGCTCCAGGAAGCTCCCGTACTCCTTGAAGTCCGGGAATGACATGCTGAGGGAAGAAGGGTCAACCATGATGACACCTTCTGGCAGACTACCGTCACTCAGACACCCGAGGAGCTCATCTACCCTATCGCAATATCTGTCGAAGGGTATCCTACGCGGATCTAGCCTAAGGAAACGGGGATCAAACCCCATCTGAGAGGTCCGGGAAACCTCAGACAGGCTGGGGGTGTGGATCAATCGAAAACTAGTCTTACCTCTCCCGGAGGTACTAGCCCCCGGAGCCCCTTCGTTAGGGTAAGCCGCGGCATGGCGAGCCTCGATCTCCTCTTCCTCCGGCTGGGGGTCGGGGAACCTCTCCGCCCAACTAGGAGATAAAGTATTTTCGTCCCGGGCTGCTTGGGTGATCACCTTGGATAGCTCCAGGGCAATCTGCTCCCGGATGTCAGCTGACACCTGACTTTGCCCCCTGCCACTCACTGGCTCGATGTTTTGGAAAGAGGCGAGTAGCCCACACTCCCTCAACGATTCGGAGGTCATAAGTCCCTCCACTTTCAACTCTTCCTCAGAAAGCCCTTCGTAGAACTTGGACCTCCTTATCATCTCCGCGCAGCGAGGTGTCCGCGGAACGACTTCTGCAAAATTCAAATACGAGCATTAGAGACCCTACCAAAAGGCAAATCAAACGCAAAGGAACAAAGTTGAAAAGGAGAGGAAGGAGCACTTACCAGGGATTTTGAAGTCCAAAGATAGGGCTAGCACCCTCTTCAGCGGAAAGCCAGTCGTCAGGAACCAGTACTCCTGGAGGTCTGGAACCCTCGCGGTATGACAGGTGGGGCACATCACGTCCGGGTGCCTTTCCAGCCTGTAAAACCCCACCTTGTCTGAATGACCCCTCATAGGCTGAGACTTCAACCCGTAGAAGTACAGCACCTCCTCCGGGGTAGGAGCTTCCAGTTTCCGGGACCTGCAAAAGATGAACCACCCCGCTAGGAGCTTGTAGCTGGGAGGAATCAACTGGAAGGGGACAATCCCCGCCTTCACACAGAAATTGGCAAAGTAACTCCTTAGGGGCAAGTGCGCCCCACACACTATGTGTGCCCAGCTCCAGGCACCAAAACCCTCGTGACTCTGGCTAGCCGACTCGCCCAGCACCGACAGACGGTGCCACATCAGACCTGGGATGTTCTTCAGGCCTGCCTCGGAGGAATACAGCTCCAGCATGCCATAATTCCTGAAAAGGTTCGGCTTTTGGTCCATCTCCCAGATTGAACTATTGGAAGTCGGTGGGCTAGCCGCGACCACTTTCGCCTTTCCTTTCCCCTTTGCACCAGCGACAGGGGAACCCTTCTCCTGGGCAGAATCAGCCTCCCCCACAGCAAGGAGTTATTCCTTTGAGATGTTCGTCACTGGACAAAAGAAAGAAAGAAGAAAACACTCTAAGCAGTCAGCACCCTTGTCATACCCTAGTGGTATCAAAGGCGTCGGGGAGACCCTCCCCGAAAACTGCTTGGAGAGGCTCCCACCGAGCTTACCGAGGGATTGGCACCATGCCACCCGAAGGGCAGCAAGGAACCAGACTCAGACTCCGAGCCTAAGCCCACCAAAAGAAGTGTTTTTCCAGAGAAAGACACCCTAAAGGCGTTCATGCTTATGCCCTAAAACAGCAAAACAAGGAACGACTTTCCAAACGCAAATCGTCAAAGCATGCAAAAAAGGCTACTTATCGACTCACATCAATCACATGCCTACCAAAGCCCTATTCACGCATGCACATAAGTGATAATGGCAGAAACCTCTACTCTAACAACTACCAACAACCTAAGGTTTGGGAGGAAAGAGCAAAGTATAAATACTTACTGATATTCGGGTAGTTGGAGGTTGAAGGAGTAACTGGATCACTGCACAGCACGATCACGAGAAGTAAAAGCTGCAAAGACGAACGGCGATTCAAACCAGGAACTTCGGCGAATAAACCCACTGCCAAATCAAAAGAAAAGTTTCCAGATCCTTACCAAAAGAAGTGGCAAGTTCGGAGGAACGGAAGCTGGGAAGCCTGAGAGTTCGAAGGTTTGGAAATCTGAAAATCCGAAAGATAGAGAATTTGAAAGCGTAAAGAGGAAGAAAGGTCCTTTCCCTCGTTTTTATTGCAGGGAAGAAGTCGTTTCGAATTCGTCAAATGGACGGTCCCGATCTTCCCATTCCGCGTGCATCAGATCCAACGGCTGGAGATGAAGCGACGATCCTATTTATGACTCCTCGGATGGGAATAAAGTATTTATTTCCCATCATTACACCACCTCGGGCCCAGAGTACCATTAAAAACCGTCAAATCATTACTCAGATGACTGACGCACGCATACTTAACCAGTCGCCTCACGCACACGTCTTGGTCGCAGAACCATTCCCAGCATGACACGTGGTCCTTGCCGCACTTGAGTACTTGAGTTCAAACAGAAGAAATTCCCTTTCTTTTTCATACTAACACTCAGGCGGGAAAAAGGAACCCTTCTAGGAACACAGAAGGTGGCCCCTCGCCTAATCTAAGAAACCGAAATACCCGGAGGACTGTACAAGCTCCCGGATCTCTCAAAGCTCCGTGACCTTGGGGGGTAAATGTTATCCAGATTTCCGGATAGCAGTTAGATCGACATCCTCGGGGAAGCAGAATTACCAATGTCTTTCACGGTAGGTGACCAGAGCTCACGGATGGACAGAAAGGCTTCGCCTCTCCCGTTTAGTGTCCGGATTACTCTTCCAAGCAAACACAACACGGAAACTCGTCAACTCTCCCGGACTCCCGAAGGGGTATCCTTCGGGGAAGCCCCTTCCAGGAGAAGCTCTTCGAGTGGTCTCCGCGGAAACAGTTCCGTGCCTCGCACGGAACAAAACCAAGCGGTCGAGTCCTGGAGGAGGCATATTTGGAATGATATCCACCTGACACAGGATCCCGCCTGACACGCCCGTCAGGTGAAAGCCGCACACATCCCAGCACGCCTAAGGGTACCTTTTCGCCTACTGTTCCGCTGACAACTTGGAAAAGACGGCTGACTTTGTGTGTTCCCCATACTTTCACGTAAATATACCCACATAGAGTCTTGTAGCCATGCTACTACAGTAATTGTATCCCCTATTTATGGCTGGTGTAATTAAGACTCATGGACGTAGAGAAAAACCCTAATCCAAAACCCTAGCTATAAAGACCCCTTCATTTTACAAGAAGAGGGACGGCCAACAGATCACATAGCAAAAACTCTACAAAAATCTCTCTAACTTCATCTTCTTCAAGAGAACCCGAGAGAAACACTGTGAGTGTGTGAAGTTCTTGTACACCAGCCATCTTACTGTAGTCCTTTCCAAGTATAATAACATCGACTCGTGGACTAGGGCTTGTTAACGCCTGAACCACGTAAAAACACTGTTTGTTTAGTTATATTTCAGCACTTCTACAGTCCTTATCTTTTTATTATTCTGTTTGTATTCGTTTCCGAAAAACTCGGTAAACAAGAGTCAAGAACAACATTGATGTGTTCAACACAAGCCGAAATGATTAGATCTAATCAACATAAACATTTAATGAATCATCATGAGCATTAATGCTTGACCGACCTCAAGTTTGATGAAAACTAAAGGCACTTGTCTAACCTAAAGGCTAGTTACTGAGAGCCTAGGCCAAAAGGCTCAAGTGACTGCATCATCACATGGCTATGGGTGCTGAGCCAGAGTTTGTGACTCACTCGTCAGTCACTTATCTGATTAGGGTGCAGAGCCTAAGGAATGACTCTTTAGTCACCTATCTAGGGTGCAGAACCCAAGTTCGTGACTCACTCATTTGTCACTTATCTGATTAGGGTACGGAGCCCAAAGTGTGACTCGATCATCTGATTAGGGCTACAAGCCCCAGCATGATTACTAGAATCTCAAAGTGTTAATCACTCATCTGATTTGGGCTACAAGGCCGAGTATGATTACCAAAATTATAAAGTGTTATTCACTCATCTGATTACGGTGCAGAGCCCAGTGCGTGACTTAATTGTCACTTATTTGAGTCACTTATTTTAGATGGACACATTGGCCATCTATTTTCATTATGACTTGATAAGTCATCCATACAAAGGGCAGGGCCCATAAATCATCTATACAAAGGGCAGGGCCCATAAGTCATCCATACAAAGGGCATGGCCCACAATCATTATTTGGATTTATTTGCATGCACAAATAGGGATATTATTGCTAGGCATGCCTATTATGATTTAGTGACATGTTATTACTTATTCATGAGCATATTGACTTTTCTTGCTGAGCTTCGGCTCACGGGTGCTATGTGGTGCATGTAAAGGCAAAAGAAAGTTGGACCATCCTTGAGTTGGAGAGCTTAGGTGACGATGTGTACATATGCGAATGCTCGACCGCCACGGCCAAGGGTTTAAAGAGGAACTAGGGTTAAACCTTATTTTTCCTCTTAGGTCGCTGGTTGTAAATATTTTATTGTAATTAACCTTTAAATTATATTTTGGGATCCCAATGTATACAGTAAACATTTTAGTGAAATGTTGTATCTCAACCAAAAAAATTAATCCTAAATCGTTAATCATACTTAGTTACATTATTATGGCCAAATGACTCGATTAGCAAGTTTAGCACTGTTTAATATGCACACCGTAACAGTCCCTGGGTAGTAAGGTGTTACAGTTACACTGGGGTGATATGATGTCATGCGCATGGGTTGATGAAATGGTGTCTCATTTTTTGTTGAAAAGGTGCAATGATAGCAAAGTAGGAAAGTGTGTCAGATGCCTAGGAAACCCAAAAGCTGTCAATTGCGCATTCGATGAGGTGTGATCATTGCTTGGTCAAAGATTCAGAAGATGATAAAGTAATATTCAGAAGTTGAATAGATATTTACTTGGTCGAAGATTGGATGTTTATCCAGTGCTGGTCGCCCTAGGATAAACTTGACGGGAAAATGTTTAACCCAATTTTGGACTTGATGACATGGCATTGAAGAAGGAGACACGTGGAATTACACCACATTAAATTCAGAGAGCTGGTTGGAAAGAGTAGCTGGTTGAGGGAAATACATCATAATATAGACGCTTATTAAGCAAAGTTCAAGTAACCTGCTCGATAATGGAGCAAGCTAGTACCATTCCATGAAGTTACTCGGAGTACAAGACCTGTTCGATGAGCAGGACACATTTTCCCAAAGATCCAAATTTCACGAGCTACCAACGAATATCCCAAGATATTTATGTAACTGATATTTAAATTTTATTATTCTCATGTTATTTGAATTTGTAGCTGAATGTATTGATACCACACCTATACGTGTAGGGTCGAGATTCGTTTGTAAGGGGCCATATGTTGGTATTAAATATGAAAATCAGATTGTGCAACAGAATGTGTTCTTCTAAAAAAAATTATTAATGTTAGCTAGGATCATACATATGTAGATTTATTAAATCAAACAAAAATAGATTAAAGATTACCTCTTGTAGCCTATCAAGAGTCCACAAATCTTTTTGTATAAATCAACGATCTTCCTAGTCTTATTCTGAAAGCTCACACCTTGATCTTCTAGACCAATCCTCAAACACACAAGGACGTGTGTTGGCACGTAGGATTCAAAAGGTTGGTTTAGAACTCACTAGATATACTCAACACATAAGATCTAGTAGTTTTTGATAGAGAGAGGATGTTGTGCATAGATTTTCATGTTTAGAAAAATCTATTTCTTTCTTTTCTAAGAGAGTCTGACAGTCAAAACTTCTAAAAAAACAACTTATTTTGAAAAGTATCACTTCTCTTTAGGTTTATAAAGATAATTAACTAATTTAATTAATTTTTATTTTATTTAAAATAAAACCGATCACTTATATCCTATTTAATTATTTAAGTTAAATCATATTTAAAAAATAATAATTAAATATATATAACTAAATAAAAAAATTATTTGAATTTCAAAATTAAAATCCCAAAGATAGGAAATATCACTGTGTGGCACCACTAACTGTGCAATACAGTGAGTGGCGTGAGCCACATTAGGGTTTTCCCTAATTTTCTTATTTGTTTGTTTAATTAATAATTAAGACAATATATTTACCCCAAAATAAATATCAGTTGTGGACGCCCAATATTCAATGCCCGTAAAAGATCCCAGGCGCACACTAAGGTCCCATGAAGGCCAAAATGCGTGCCTGAGCCGCGGGCCGCTCGGGCCATCGACCTTGGGCATCAGCCTCGCATTGACTCGTGATGCATGAGGTCCCCGCCGCATCGCCACGGCCTCGCACGGCCTACCCCTGGCATGCATCGATGGCCTCGCACGGCCTGCCCCTGACGCACACCTCCGTCCTCGGTCGGACACACCCCTGGCGCGCATCAACGGCCTCGCTCGAACACGCCCCTGGCGCACATCAATGGCCTCGCTCGGACACGCCCCTGGCGCGCATCGACGACCTCTCTCGGACACGCCCCTGGCGCGCATCGATGGCCTTGCTCGGACACGCCCCTGGCACATATCGATGGCCTCGCTCGGACACGTCCCTGGCGCGCATCGACGGCCTCGCTCGGACATGCCCCTGGCGCGCATTGATGGCCTCGCTCGAACACGCCCCTGGCGCGCACCTCCGGCCTCGCTCAGACACGCCCCTGGCGCGCATCGACGACCTCGCTCGGACACGCCCCTGGCGCGCATCGATGGCCTCGCTCGGACACGCCCCTAGCGCGCCTCGATGGTCTCGCTTGGCCACACCCCAGGCGTGCGGCACGCCCGTCACGCTCAGCCCCGCCACCAGGTGGCCACGCAAATGAGGCTACGCGTCAAGAGAGCTGCGCCACCAAGAGGCTCGCTAGGAAGTCATCTCGCCTCGCACCCATCTGTCGAGGCCACATGCCTATCACTTATGCTCGCAGGTGACCTCGGGGTGCTTCAGGCATATCGTGCCAAGGACCTGAGAGCCTCGCCTCACGCCACCACCATCACACGCACCAAGTGTCCCATTCCCTATACCTTGAGACCCCAATGCTTAGGGGTCCGAGTACGAGTTGAATAGAAATACTTGTACGATCTCATACCGGGTACGGCCCTTAAGACCTTGTATGTCGAAATACGGACACCCGTACTATTGGGGGAGGGGAATGCTGGGAAAGGAGTTATGGCCCGTACATCTACGACCAGGAATCAGAGTCGACACTACTACCACCTGCACCATTACATCTGCCACCAGTCCTCTGACATGGGTACGGACAAGTAGTGGAGACATCTTCTTGACGCCTTCCCTTGTACTGGATGCACGACCACAACCTCTGAAACCACTCTCCTGACAGAGTACTTAGGTACCATCTGGTCTCCTGGACCACCATGTACCCAGGGCCATTAGAGCCTACTATAAAATGAACTCTAACTCCACCTGAAAAGAGGTTGGAAAATTTACTGTAGCAAGTGCTTGAGAGTGAATGAAAGATTAATTTCTCCATTGTTGTTCTGTCATTGTTCTTGAGTTACACTTAAATTTCTACGGCTTTTTTATTGACTATCTTTACTTGGTAATTTTTTCCAACTCAACTTAGTTGACGAGTTCTCACCGTCAACAGTTTGGCACCGTCTGTGGGAACTTAAGTTCCAAGCTACTGTTCTACCATTACTTCCAGTGAGAAGAAATGCCAAGACGTTCGAAGCGACTTAGGGAGCAACGAGAGGTGGAGGTCCACCTTAACGGAGTTCTGCTGAAGGCCTCCATGAAGGACCCTCCTCCACCCAGAGACGTGGAGCCCCCAAGGAACCCTGAGGTTCGGGAAGGTTATAGAGGGGCCTCGTCACCGACCGCTCCACCTGGGGAGAGTCCTCCAAGAGTGCCACCGAGAAGTGCTAATGAGTTACCTCTCCCTAAACCACCACAAGTACCGAACTCTGACCGGCAGGACCCGGGCCCCTCTGCCCGAAGGCATGATAAGCTTCCCCGGGTCCATTCTGTGAGCTCGAGTTCGAAATCTCGATTCTATGAAGAAGACATACGGGAGCTCCACCATAAGAACCAAAGGTTGGAGACCACCCTGGAGACCATGCAAGAGGTGCTGAATGGCCTATTGCAGGGTAAGTCAAGCGTGACCTTGCCTAAGAGGAAGGAGAAAGGTCGGGAGGGGGTAGAGACCACCGTACCAGTAAATGATGGGAGGACCCAGCACTCTATTAGTAACACCCCCCGAGCGAAGCGACGTGAACATCCTGAACCACCGAAGTAGGCCCAGAAGCCAGAGCCAAGGACCAACGCTGCCCCTCGTAACGAGGACGAGGTCACCTCTAAGAGAGCACCCTCTGATTTACGGGAGGAGCTCAATAAAAAGAGGGCTGGTAAAGGGACCACGCCCCCTATGGCGCCTCGGGAGGGCAAAGGAGAGGGTGACCCTAACCCATCCGCTTTAAAGGACACCCTAAGCAAGAGAAGGCAGAACTTGGACACAGAAATAAGGAGCCTGCGAAGCAAGATCGTCATCGCCTCAGGAGGACCAATTTTTGAGGAGGAGTTCGACCCTGAGTCACCCTTCGTCTGGGAGATCCAGGCCATCAGGCTCCCTGCCATCTTTAAAGAGCCCCACATGACCCCCTACGAAGGAAGCACAGATCCAAAATATCATCTGGATACATTTAACGACTTGATGAAGCTGAGGGGAATTGGCAGCGGGGCGAGATGTCATTGCTTCGCTGTCACATTAAAAGGACCTGCATACAAATGGTTCAAGAGGCTTAGACCGGGGTCCATCCGATCTTGGCAACAACTTTCAGATGAATTCCTCCAGCAGCACCACGTTGTGCGAGACTACACAATGCCAGGCACCAGCCTCGCCAACGTGAAGCAGGGAGAAAATGAGAGTCTGTAGAGCTACACCCACAGGTTCAATATGGAGGCAGCTAAGGTAGGGAGCCTAACCCGCCGAGAGCTGAAAATGGCCATCACGGCAGGAGTACGCCCAGGGAGCAAGTTATGGGATAACATGCTCAAGAGAGAGGTCACAGATTTGGATGATTTCTACGAGCGGGCACAAAAGTACATTCGCGTGGAGGATGGTCACGAGAACCTCAAAGCTGGAAAAGACCCATCGCCCCCAAAACCTTCAGTCCGGGATAGCCAAAGCGGTGCAAAGAAGAAGGGGGTTTATGAGGGAATGAGAGACGATCGACCCCGGAAGCACCAACGCTCTGAGGAGCACCTACAGGGACCCTACACCTTTTACACTGACCTCACCCGTGCGAGGGAGCATATTTTCGTTGCGAACGAAAACCAGGTCCCTTCCAAAAGGCCCCCGCCAATGAAAAAAGACAGGTCCAAAAGAGACCCCAGTAGGTATTGCCAGTATCACAAGGACGTCGGCCACACCATCGCGGAATGCAACCATTTGAAGGTGGAAATCGAGGAGCTCATTCACTGGGGACATTTGGGCAGGTACGTGCGCAAAGAAAGCCAGAAGCCAGACGAAGGAGCGTCCCCGCCGCGGGTGTGGGAGGTGGCCCCAGAAATACAGGGAGAGGTCAGGACTATATTTGGGGGACCTGGATTCGGAGGCGATTCAAGGAAGGGGCGTGACAAGTACTCCAAGGAGGCCAGACGAAGTCCACCTCCTCGCGTGTCATGTTTGGAGCAACGCCCCCCGAAGAGCTTCAAGGGCGGGAATGACTCAATAAATTTCACTGAAGAAGACGCGCAGGGGGTGCATTTCCCACATAATGACCCCCTGGTGCTAACTACCCAGCTTGCTAACATGAGGGTACATCGGGTCCTGGTGGATACTGGGAGCTCTGTGGACATATTGTATCTACCTACGCTGGAAAAGATGGGATTGAGCCTCCGCCACCTAAAGCCTTGCACTACGTCTTTGTATGGGTTTACGGAAGATTCGATGCTGCCCCTGGGGGAAATCGAATCAGCCCTCACCATGGGGGAACATCCCAGGCAAACCACTGTAATGGCTAACTTTGTTGTGGTGGATTGCACCTCAGCCTTCAATGCGATATTGGGGAGACCCTCTCCGAGAGAATTGAAGGCGATAACTTATGTGTATCACCTGGCTATGAAATTCCCAACCGTCCGTACCGATGGCATGGTTGAGTATGAAGGAGAGACCCACACAAATTAGACCCACATAAGTTGGACGCACGAGTTATGGATCATCTCGAGAAGTGCTACCAGCGAGGCTTCGGCACTAAGTGCAAAAAGAACCTGTGTTTAATTTGCTCCTTGTTGTTTTAGCTTAATTAAGTAAGAATAAAAGAGGCTACCTAGGTAACCTCCTAGTTAGATGGAACCCTTTTATTTAAAAGATTGGTTGTAACTTCATGTGTTACTTTTCTTCGCTACGCGGGCATCAGCCAAAGTGCCTGCCGAAATAAATTTCACCAAACACTTGGGGGGCAGGATAGGAGGCAAAAACATGCAGCTAGCAAGAGGAACCTAAAAATGGCTCTTAAAAAGGACCCTCTAACGGAGGATCCTAGAGAGGACCCCCTGCCCTCCTAAAAAGGAGACTCCTAAAAAAGAGGCTTCTAAAAAGGACCCTCTAACAGGGGATCTTAAAAAGGGCCCTCAATTAGGAAGAACCTAAAAACGACCCCTTATCAGGAGGATCCTAAAAAGGGCCCTCCATCAGGAGGAAGTGGCCCGTGAAGATAAAGCAAGCAACAAGCAGGAGAATCCAAAGAAGGACCCCTTGCACCAGGATCCTAAAAAGGATCCTATGCACCAGGAAGATCCTAAAAAGGGCCCTCCATGAGGAGGACCCAAACGGGACCATGACCCTAAAAAGGACCCCTTATATTGGGGCCTTAGGCGAAGTCCTTAAATACAAAAAACAGGGAGAGGACCTTGCAAGGCATCCCTTGGGTTCACAAGGATTAGCTACCCTTGTGAACATCAAGGAGGCTAAAAGGTCTTACGAAAGAAAAATATATAGTGACAACACTAATAAGTCTAGAGCGGCCACCAAGCCGTCTAGCCAAAAAGGGTCCTAAAAGAGACTCTTGCAAAAATAGTACTATGAATAATGACGAGAGGGGCGCTTCTCTCAAAAAATAATAAGCGCGTGCAAGAATATATAAAAGGATAGCTAGGACCCAAGGGGTCAAAATATCCTTATAAGAGTAATCAAGAGGCACCAAAAGAGGTCCTAGTGAACCCTTTCACATGGGCTCCCAAGGACCTCCAGCCTGGTAAATAAAAGAGGGGAACCAACCAAACCCAATCATACAGGCTCAAAAGGGCCTTGAATGCAGTAGAATAAGAGATAAATAGCAACACAAGTATATATACATTGAAAAAGAAAGTTTTGAAGACAGTACAAGAGTTACAAAAGAAAAGTAGTAGTGATAATGATATTACAGAGTCAAAGAAAAAAAAAAGGAGCGTACACCCATGGTGGGCTAGCTAACAAAAATTATGAAATGTCTACTTCAGGGCCTCCTACCATGGGCGCTCCACATGGTCGCTCGAGCGACGGCATGCTCACCAAAAGAAGAGAAGTCAAAATTGGGATCCTGCCTCCATACGTTGTAAAGGGTACGGTCTATGAACCTATACTCAGTGGCAGTCTTCTCCGCCTCTAAGGAAGCATTTCTCTCCTGCAACGTAGCAACATTGGTCCTTGCAGTCTGGAGTTCGACCCTGATAGACTCAACTTTGGCCTCTAAATAAGTAACCCTCTCCTGCGACACTGTCACGATATCCTTGGTCGCCTGGAGTTCGCTCTTCAGGCTGGCAACTTGGTCCTTCAGCTCCTTGGCCTTGGTGAATGCCTTCAACTTCCTTCCCGACGAGGTGGCAAGTTCGGCCCGAACCTTCTTCAGCTCAGACTGGGTTTTCTCAAGCTCTTTCTCGAGATCCTGGACCCGGGCTGTAAGGTAGTACTTCTCAGCAGTAGACGCGGAGAGGTTGCTAGACGTGTCGGCAAACCGCATAGCCACCGTATAGGCCTGCATAAAAAAGTTAACAACAGCAACAATAAGTGACAAAAGCAAAAGACATGTACATAAACACCTATACATAATAGGGCCGACGCGAGGTGGAGGAACTCACCCAAGTCATGGTACACCTTAGGTTCTCCCCAAGGTCCGTCTGAGCAACGTTCCCAAGGCCACTCCAGTCAGATACGGGGAGGCTCGAGGCAAGTTGGATGTATCGCTGCCCATAAGATGTCGCCATCCGAGTCACCCAGGGTTCCCCATCCGCACCAGGGGCACCGGGCTGGATGAGGACGGACGACCCACTCGCCGAAACGGGAGGGGGCGCGGTGAAGGTGGAAAATGGAGGATTTGGTAGATCAGAGGGAGGCTCCGGAAGGTCGGCGTAATAAGTCCCCGATGGTCCGGGGTCGAGAGGAGCCTGAGTGAAGGCGTCATAACCCTCAAGGTCAGGGCAAACATAACACCCTAGAATGGCCTGCTGGCCTGGAGAGTGAGGAGCTTGTCCGAATCATAGTAGGCACACGGGGGGCATCCCCCAGGAGATTGAGGAAGCTGGTGAGATCCCTCGTGGTCAAGAGGGGCTTCCTCCGGCTCTTCCTCATCCTCATCATCATCTGGGCAAGGCTCAGCCAAGGCCTCCTTCGTCTTCATGGACCCAGAGATGGTCCACAGCAACTTGGGGTCCGAGACGGGAGAAAGCTTGTGGCGGTTCAGATTTTTCACGGTGAAAAGGCACCCCGCCTCTTTCATGGCAGGATCAGCACTGAGGAACCTTCTCATGTCTTTCACTTTCGACTCGACGACGACGGGTTTGGCGAATTGCTTTGCATAATACGCGCCATAGTCGATGTGAGCGTAAGGCACAAAACCATAAGTTGCAAAAACAAAAAACAAAAAAAAAGGAAGTGATGCTCAGAGTACTTACTGGGAGTGGCCCGGAAATGCTCACGGATGGAGAGTGGGCCTTCCACGAAGAAAAAGTCCCGCTTCCAAGCCCCCAGGTTAGACACCGAACACTCTATCAAAGAGGCCCCGTTGTTGGCTTTTTGTAAGTAGTAAAAGCCTTTTGAATTGTGAAGGGGCATGAGGTTGTAGAGGAAATGCACCTCAGTTGCCATAGGGGCGCATTTCAACAGTTTCATATATGCAATGAAAAGGCAGCTCAAAGTCAGCCAGCCATTGGGTACCAGCTGAAGCGGAGCAAGGTCGAAGTAGTTGAGGACCGCAACAAAGAACGGGTGTAACGGGACGGTACCACCCGCTTTCAGAATGTCCTCACTGAGGGCCACGAAGCCGGGCCTAGGGCGGTCAGCCCGGCATGCCTCCAAAGGGGCGTATAGAGCATAATATGGAGGGACGCGATAATGATTCACGATGTCCATAAGTTTGTTTTCGGACACACGCGACACTAGCTCAGACGCTAGTAAAGGGGCATCGTCATGCTCTTGGGTAGATACCTGTCGTCTTGCCCTAGGCATATCTGTAAAATCAAAAGAAAAATGTGAGGAAGAGACAGAACACTTGAACCTCCATTTTTTCTTCCTAGCAAGAGTCTTCCATCGAGGGAGCGACTGCGAAAGTGCTAAGCTAGGAAAAACTGAGACTAAGGGCTGAGGAGAAGCAGAGGCAGCCCCATGACAGTCATTAGGCGAAGGTGGGCTGGAAGGCTCAGGCGGAAGGTGTTCCTCCATAAACTCCAACTCCCACTGCAATTCAAAAAGGGTCATCCTAAGGCTCGCTACATGGTCACTAAGGTCTGGGGGGAAAGGTGCTCCGTCTCCTCTCGACACCGAGTCAATTTCTCTCTCCACCACCCAAATTTTACTCCTAAGTTCAGCCATGTACTCAAGATGGCGGATACGGGCCTGCCTTAAGGAGTCATAGTCCTTGTAGGGGTTTTCCTCAGGGGACTCTGAATCAGAGGACAGGTCAATAAATTCAACCCCTGGAGGTATGTCGGACGGGCCGTCACTGGCCATGAGACCTCGTCCCAACAGCAAAAAGGGGTTCACGTATAAACGAGGGGATGGCTACAAAACACAGAGGAATAGGCTTAATATCTCTATATGCAAACGTCCTAAACGGCCCACTATAGGGTGTAAAAAAAAGAGGGGCATGCATATGGTCAAACTCACTACAAGCCCAGGCCAAGGTACCCCATCCCGAGTAATGCTAATTTGGACCCAATGAATGTGAGAGAAAAAGAAAATATACCTCTAGCAGATAAGATGGAGCATTGTCGAGGTCGAGGGCCAAAAAGCACCAAAGGGTCTAAGCTACGCGTCTGCAAGGATAGACCAGAAAGATGTGTTAGCCTCCAAATAGACATGCCAAAACTTAGCGTATATATATAAAAAATAAAGCGGTGAATGCTGAAAATGAAGTGAAAAAATAAAACAAATGAAACTATGGCAAAGGTGAGGTTGTGGGGGATTGAACCCCTCACCACTTGAACGAGGAAGGATTCTCCAAACCACTAAGCCAAGGAAGAAAGGTGAAAATAAGAGGCCTTGCATGAAGGCCTATTTATAAGAGTCAAGGAGAATAGCCTACAAGAGCACCTAAAGGTCCTCTCCTAGACTGGGGGGCAAGTGTGGACGCCCAATATTCAATGCCCGTAAAAGATCCCAGGTGCACACTAAGGTCCCACGAAGGCCAAAATACGTGCCTGAGTCGCGGGCCGCTTGGGCCATCGACCTCGGGCATCAGCCTCGCATTGACTCGTGATGCATGAGGTCCCCGCCGCATCGCCACGGCCTCGCACGGCCTGCCCCTGGCACGCACCTCCGGCCTCGCTCGGACACGCCCCTGGCGTGCATCGACGGCCTCGCTCGGACACACCGTTGGCGCGCATCGATGGCCTCACTCGGACACGCCCCTGGCACGCACCTCCAGCCTCGCTCGGACACGCCCCTGGCACGCACCTCCGGCCTCGCTCGGACATGCTCCTGGCGCGTATCAATGGCGTTGCTCGGACACGCCCCTGGCGCACACCTCTGGCCTCGCTCGGACACGCCCCTAGCGCGCATCGACGGCCTCGCTCGGACACGCCCCTGGCGCGCATCGATGGCCTCGCTCGGACACGCCTCTGGCGCGCCTCGCTTGGCCACACCCCAGGCGCGCGGCACGCCCGTCACACTCAACCCTGCCACCAGGTGGCCACACAAATGAGGCTACGCATCAAGAGAGCCGCGCCACCAAGGGGCTAGCGAGGAAGTCATCTCACCTCGTACCCATCTGTCGAGGCCACATGCCTATCACTTATGCTCGCAGGTGACCTCGGGGTGCTTCAGGCATATCGTGCCAAGGACCCGAGAGCCTCGCCTCACGCCACCACCATCACGCACACCAAGCATCCCATTCCCTATACCTTGAGACCCCAATGCTTAGGGGCCCGGGTACGAGTTGAATAGAACATACTTGTACGATCTCATACCGGGTACGACCCTTAAGACCTTGTATGTCAAAATACGGACACCCATACTAGTGGGGGCGTGGGAATGCTGGGATAGGAGGTATGGCCCGTACATCTACAGCCAGGAGTCAGAGTCGACACTACTACCACCTGCACCATTACATCTTCCACCACTCCTCTGACATGGGTACAGACAAGTAGTGGAGACATCTTCCCGACGCCTGCCCCTGTACTGGATGCACGACCACAACCTCTGAAACCACTCTCTTGATAGAGTACTTAGGTACCATCTGGTCTCCTGGACCACCATTGTAACGCCCTGGATAGCCAAGACCGTTACACTGTGTGTTTATAAAGTGCCAGACTTGCTAATCAAGCCATTTAAATAAAATCGTGTTGTTGAAACTATAAAGGAACTAGGGTTAAAAGTGTTTTGGTCTCAAAAGCCATGTTTTCATTAAAAAGCATTATCTGTTACATGGGATCCCAAAAACATTAAGTTCAAAGACCGTTTACAAAAGACACAAGGTTTATGTACAACAACCAGCCATGCTAAGGAAAAACAAACAGTTAGACGATCCCTGTCCTGGTCCACTCCTCGACCGTGGCGGTTGAACCGCTGGCTATGTACATTCCACCTCGGAGCTCTCCACCTCAGGCTTGGTCCAGCTTGCCCTTGCCTTTACCTGCACCACGTAGCACCCGTGAGCCAAGGCCCAGCAAGAAAACACAACAACAGCAGAGCATAAGCAATTAGCAGACAAAACAACATCTCACAGTGCATCACATAAACTCAGCCATATCATCAATTAGTTTAATCAAGTAATCCACATACTAAGCATATCAATTCATGACATAAACAGTTCACAAATGATAACTAGGGCTAGCGCCCTCAGGCTGCTCCCTCCGTTATCCCGTTGTCCTTGGCTACCAATGGCCAATCCGCGCTCTGCGCGCTAAAACCATGTACGACACTCTTAGATAGCTTTTACATGTCCCATGGCGTAATACCAACGTTGACACAATTCAACTCTCGGGAGCACTTAGTCCCATCACAAACATTTAATCGGGTGCAGTTTTCTTACCTTTCAATTCACTAGTTTCCGATGCCTCAAAGCCGCGAGCACGGTTCTCTACCCCAAGCCTCTCCAAAGACCTAGTCACAACACAAATGAGACATCCTTTGTCACTAACCAATCCAAAACTACTTCCCGGAACCAATCCCACACTCTCGGAATCCCCCAAATCCCTAAAACAATGCACCGAAGACATCTCCCGAACCCCCAGAACAAAGGCTCAAAATTGCAAAATCCCATGTTCTGAAATTGGCCTAGCGCCGCGGCGCCCAGCAAGTCAGAGAGCTTGCTCTGCCCAGAAACAGCCTCGTGCCGCGGCGCCCAAGAATAGGGCCGCGGCGCTCTTTCGCGAACCCATATTTCTGCTTTTTCCCTTACGTTTTTCTCGAACCCAAACCATTCCAAATCATTCCAAACTCATACCCAAGCCCCAAAACCCCTAATAGACCACACAACAACCTAGAAACGTCATACCCTAGCCCAATTACACAATCATTCCCAAAATTAACTCTTGAGCTCCATGCCTTAGTAACTCACACCAAAAAGTTAAAAGCTTAAACCTAAACCCAAACCACACTTCAAATTCCCTAATTCATAACAGAAATAAGCTTTACAATTACACAAAATCCTTACCTTGAATGAAGAGTCCAACCTCTAGCTTCCTTGCCTCCAGCTCCAAGTCAAGCTTTATAACCCCACAAGCTGAATTTCCACAAACAGCCATAACTATCCTTGAATTCCCACATTCAATCTCTGAAAATCCAAACTTAAATTCAACAAAGCAAAGTTCTAATCCTTACCTCTGAATAACCTTGGCCTAAGCTTGATTTTGATTACTTCAAACCCCTTGATTCTCCTTCCAAAACTCAAATTCAGCTTCCTTCTTCTACTTTTCTTTTGCTCTATTTCTAGGTCTCAAAATTCAGCATAAATCAATTTCCAAACTGTTATACGTGATTGCATTTTCCTTCAGCTGAAACTTATCTAAACCACTTCCAAAAGACCACCTTATCCCTCCACTAATACCCCTTCCTAACTAAACCTCAAAGGCACACTTGTCCTTTTACTAACATTACAATTCTACCACTTCTCCAACAAAACCTGTTACTCTCTATGGTTACTAACAGTTACACAAGTTACCAAATCACCAGTTACCATTATCTAGCTTTCTAGGACCGTCTCGGCACGTGCATCACATTGATATCACCACACCCACGTGGTACAAATAACATAGCATAATTATCACATAACATAATACACAGTCATATAACATGCTTTAAATCATAGTCATGCATCTTAATCATTAAAATCACACATAATTCCCATTATGCCCTCCAGGCACACTAATCAAGGCCCTTAAGCCTAATTAGTGAATTTGGGTCGTTACAACCATGTACCCAGGGCCATTAGAGCCTACTATAAAATGAACTCTAACTCCACCTGAAAAGAGGTTGGAAAATTTACTGTAGCAAGTGCTTGAGAGTGAATGAAAGATTAATTTCTCCATTGTTGTTCTGTCATTGTTCTTGAGTTATCACTTAAATTTCTACGACTTTTTTATTGACTATCTTTACTTGGTAATTTTTTCCAACTCAACTTAGTTGACGAGTTCTCACCGTCAACATCAGTTAATTCAAAATTAATTTTATCTTAAAATATCAGTTTTAAATAAATAAATAAATATCTAACTATAAATAAGATAATTATTAATCTCACTATATTAATCCAACATGATTAATATTTATTTTAACATGTAGTTTTTCAAAATACAAACTATATAGTTAAATAATTAATTAATTCATAATTAATCAATTGCCCATAACTACTACATAATTATTTTCTTACCCTGGAAAATTAATTCCTTCGCAATTAAGTCCTTCTCTCTATAAATATTTCTTTTGACATCCTTACCCTTGACAGTGTAGGACAGAAGTGATCTGGGGACCATGGAACTATAATACGAAGCGACCAAATTATTAATTAAACTCTTTATTATAATAATATTATTTATTAATCCCATGATTACTCCACTATAAATATGGAATTGCACTCTAAGTATTTATTGAATTATATTTACAATGTTTTATTTCTTAGTCCATTGATATAATCAATAAATGTATTTATGTCATCAATTTATTTGATCGTTAGTTAGAGCTGGTCATGATTACAGTTTTACCCTTCTAATTACCTCTTGATTTTTAAGTACCATTAATTCACTAGTAAATAATTAATCTTTAATCAAACTATAGATTTGAGCTCAATAACTATTCAGTTCCAGAATTAACCCTTAAGGGAACCAATATTCGATTGGTTTTGAAAGTATGGATTCCATTATTATAAATCATGTTCCCAGCAATACATGATATTGATTCTCCAAAACAAAAGTTACTAGTCTCATTATACTAAGAAACTTTAACGAGTGAATCAAAAGATCCAGTAAACACAAACACAAGTTCATGAATACATAGGATTTATATTGATCTACAAATGATCATTAAAAATTCATTACTTTAATATGTTACTAACTATTTTATTCATTATGTATGATCTTAGTTCTCTTGCACTAATAAAAGATCATATTCTCATGAATGAATAAGGTGTTTTCTTGATATTATTATATAATTAATTCAAACAATAATTATAACATTCAAATATAATAAAATTGTACTTTTATTAAAATCAATAAAATAACTTTACATGATTTTAGGGCATTAATCCTAGCAATCTCCCACTTGCCCTCAAAGTAGTGAGGCATCTCTCTTAATAGCATGTTCCATACATGACCAATAAATGACTTTGCAGAAAATGTCTTGGTAAACAAGTCCGCAAGATTCTGTTCTGACGCTATCTTCTTAACACTCATTTCGCATCGGCGCACAATCTCTCTAACCAGATGGTATTTCCTTTATATATGCTTTCCTCTCTTTTTGCTTCTAGGTTCTTTAAAATAAGCTACTGCTCCACTGTTGTCACAGTACAAAATTAGTGGTTTATCCATATCTGGAACTACTTCTAGATCAGTGTAGAACTTCCTCAACCAAACTGCTTTCTTAGCTACTTCACAAGCCACTATATACCCGACTTCCATGGTTGAATCTGCAATACTTGATTGTTTAATTCTTCTCCAGACTACAACTCCTCCACTAGAGTGAACACTGACCCAGACGTCGAGTTACGACTGTCCTTGTCTAATTGGAAATTAGAATCAGTGTATCCAGTAGGGTTTAACTCACCCCCTGAATATAGAAGCATATAGTCTCTCACTCTTCTAAGATACTTGAGAATGTGATTTATTGCATTCCAGTGTTCCAAACAAGGATTTGATTGATAACGACTCATATTCCATACTTCATAGCATATGTCGCGCCTAGTACACAACATAGCATACATAAGACTCCTAACTATTGAAGCATAGGGATACTTTCTCATGCCCTCTTCCTTCTGAGTTGTCTTTGCACATTGCTCTTTGGAAAGAGTAATTCCATGTCTAGTGAGTAACAAACCTTTCTTGGAATGTTTCATGGAGAACCTTTCAAGCACCTTATCTATATAATTGGCTTGAGAAAGTTCCAAGAACTTTTTCTTCCTACCCCTAAGGATTTTGATTCCCAGAACATAGCTTGCCTCGCCCAAATATTTTATTTGGAACTTTTCGGCTAACCACTTCTTTCCGTTTGACAGTGTCTCTACATCATTTCCAATGAGGAGAATGTCATCCACATAAAGAACTAGGAAAACCACTAGTTTTCCTTTGATGTATTTATATACACATGCTTCATCAACATTCTGTTCGAAGTCATATGTTTTAATTGTTTCATCAAAGGTGATATTCCAAGATCTAGATGATTGCTTTAATACATAAATGGATTTCAGTAACTGACACACCTTTTGATCTTTCCCATTCTTGATGAACCCTTTTGGTTGTACCATATAGATACTTTGCACAAGATAGCCGTTAAGGAAGGCTATCTTGACGTCCATCTGTCTTATCTCATAATCATATGTTGCATCTATGGATAAGAGGACGCGGATGGATTTTAGCATGGCCACAGGAGAAAATGTTTCTTCATAACCAACACCTTCTCTCTGAGTGTAACCTTTGGCTACTAGCCTTACTTTGAAAGTCTCCACTTTCCCATCTACACCTCTTTTCTTCTTGTAGATCCATTTGCACCCAATGGGTCTGACATCTTTAGGTGGGTTTATAAGTTCCATGACGGAATCATAATATATAGATTCCATTTCTTGGTTCATTGCTTCATGTCATTTCTTCTTTTCAGGATCATCCATAGCCTCTTTGAAGGTTAATGGATCGTCCTTGTCTATATCACAAACAAGGACATGTGCCTCATGTTTGTAGCGAACATGTTGACTCACAATCCTCCCACTACGATGTTGCACTGGGGCTTCCTTTTCAAGAATAATGTTTTCCTTGGTTTGTCATTTATCATTTAATGATGATGACGAAGGTTATGGAATATTATTAGCTGTGAGTTCCTCCAAAACTACTGTGCTTCGAGGTTTATAGTTATTCATATAGTGTTCAAGGAAGGTCGCATTTGTTGAAACAAATAAATTTTGGTCTTTGGGACTATGGAGGAGACCACCCCTTGTTTCTAGAGCATAGCCCACAAAAATGCATACTTCATACATCGAATCAAGTTTCCCTAATATAGGTCTAAGAACATGAGCAGGACAACCCCAAATGCAGAAATGGTGCAAACTGGGTTTGTATCCATTCCACAGTTCTAGTGGCACTTTCGTTTTGGTCTTATATGGGACCACATTCAAAATCTAAGTCATCGTTTGAAGTGCATATCTCCAGAATGAGAGATGAAGTGAAGAGTAGCTTAACATAAACCTGACCATGTCCAACAAGGCCCTGTTTCTTCTTTTTGAAACATCATTTTGTTGTGGTGCTCCAGGTGCTATGAGTTAGGATAGAATACCATGCTCCAGCATGAAATCTTTGAATTCTAAATCTAAATATTCACCACCTTGATCTCATTGAAGTGTTTTAAGAGTCTTACCTAATTTCTTCTCATCCTCAGCTTTGAATTCTTGAAACTTACCAAAGGTTTCATATTTTCTAAGCATTAAGTAAGTATGACAATATCTAGAGTAATCGTCAATAAAAGTGATGAAGTACTCATACTCACCTCTTGCTTGTACATTGATTAGACCATAGACATCGCTGTATACAAGCTCCAAAGGTTTTTTAGCTCTATTTCCTTTCGCTAAGAAATGACGTTAGATCATTTTGCCTTCTAGACAAAATTCACAATCCGGAAGAGTTCCAACTCTTAGTTCTCTTAAAGGTTCATCTTTTGTTAACCAGTTTATTTTGTCTAGTCCTATATGACCAAGTCTAAGAAACCAAAGATATGTGTCATCCTCATTTGAAACTTTTTGTTTTTTGTTTCCTTACAGTTTTGCTACTTTAAATAATTTTGAGTTATTAGCATTTCTTCCATAAATGAAAGCGTTAAAGTCTAAAAATTCATTTTCATGTCTAAAGAAAAATTAAGAATGATGAAATCATAAATAAAATATTCTAAAGTCAATACATGCAATAAAATTCAAAATACTAAAGGAAAAAAACTAAAACCTTGTTCAAACAACCATAAAGTTTTCTTTTAGTAAAATCTAAATAAATTTAAAATAAAAGGACTTTCTTTAACGCTTCCTTGAACTAGACATTTTATCTCTATTTGACTTCATGA
Source organism: Humulus lupulus (assembly GCF_963169125.1). Lineage (NCBI taxonomy): Eukaryota > Viridiplantae > Streptophyta > Magnoliopsida > Rosales > Cannabaceae > Humulus > Humulus lupulus. The sequence continues at coordinate 122,083,914 of NC_084794.1, forward strand.
ACATCATCAGCAAATTTCTCTGAATCGTAAGATTCAATTATTTACATAGAAGAATAAAAATTGTTAGTAGACCCTAAGGGTAAAATTCAGGATGACATCCTTTGCCATGTAGCGCACTAATTTTTTATTTATTTTAATTGTTAGTTCATATTAATTTAAAATTATTAAATGTTAATTGTTAGAATTTTAATTTTATTATTTGAATTGTTTTGTAGAAATTATGTGAATTCAAATATTATTAATTGTTTTGTATAATTATTTTTAAATGTGAATTTCTTGAGCTAGGTGCATGATTAGTAGAGATGCACTTGAGCACTAGAGTGTGTGCATGTGTATGTATGCATGGTGAGCATGCATTAGTTTTCCCATGTATATTTCATTTGTCTCCTTTTATTTATCTTTTATTATTAAAAGTAATGGAAGAAATAATGAGTAAGTCTACTTGGAAAATTTTTGCAAAGATTAAAATGGGAAATAGTAGTGTGGAGGGCCATGTATGGTTAAGTAGGAGAGAGAGTGAGAATGGGAGAGGGGTCGGCTAAGGGAGAGAGGGAATCAAGAGTGAGTTTCCATTTTTGGTTGGCATGAGATCCTTGAGTTGTCATTCTTATCCCATTTGCTATCAAGGCAAAGATTGGGGAACAAAATTCTAGAAATTTCCTATTATTTTCACATTTTCAATTAGGTTAGTTCTAGGGTAAATATACATAAATGAAAATGAGTCTTGGGGACTCATTGTAGCTGACTGCATAAGGAGAGAAAGAGGAAGAGAGTGTGTGAGAGGGAGAGAGAGAAAGAAAGGGATAGAGCTCGTGGGAGAAAAGAGAAAGGAGAAGGAAGAATAGAGGAAGGAAATTCCAAATCTAGGTTTGTGTTCTTGACCTTAAGTGGTTTAAATCATCTAAGTATTTTCTTCCCTCATCTTATCGATGCTAAGAGTATTTTCTTTTTCTTCTCTTTTCTTTGTGGGGTTCGAAAATCCCTAGGTACCAAGGTAGTTCTTTTGGTCCTTGTGTTCTTAAGGCAAAATATCTAGCCTAATGTTGGTTTGATGATTATATATATATATATTGTTTATGTTTTGGGATTTTGTTTCTCAAAACAAGATTATGATGAATGGAGATTTTAGTGCATTTCTTACCTTTGATGTTGTGGTGTTTTGATTCTTGTTTAAATTGTAGGTTCATGGAAATCTTGTTTGATGATGGTGGTTGCTGATGCAATTTTTTGCCAACAGTAGATTAAGAAATTTAATAGGGATATTGGTGCTAAATTGTAAACCATAATGAAATAACAAGAACCCTCTCGTACACACCTACAACTTTGACGTGGTTCAGTGGTTAAAATCCACATAGTCCACGAGACTGTATTATTGCTTTCCTCTCACAATTTCTGCAGAGTTTCAGTAATACAAAAGGGAAGTCATTTTCTTTGTCCATTATCCCTGATATTTGTAAGGGAATTTCCTGAACAAGTATAACGACCCAAAATCACTAATAAGGCTTAAGGGCCTTGATTAATGTGCCAGGAGGGCTAAATGGTATTCATGTGAATAAATGATTAAATGCATGATTAGGTGACATGCATGATCCTATAATTATATGGATATGTGAAATGCATGTTTATGAGTATTAAATATGCATGTGGGCCCTGTTTAGCTTGTAAGAGCATATTTGTAATCTTCGCCCGTTGAGGGCATAAATATAATTATATGTGATGAATTGTTGAGACCACATTATTATGTGGATATATTTGAGCGGTTTGGCGAAATAGTCACAGCGAGGATTTATACCCGGCTCGGGAGAGCCTGGGGTATTTATGGGAATTTGGGTAATATATTGGAGATTTTTAGACATTGGGGGAAATAATTGGTGGTTAATTAGATGACAGGATTTAAGTGGTAAATGTTAGGGACACTCGAGGAATTAGTGGGAATTTGGAGCAAATGACCAAAATGCCCTTAGAGTGATTAATATGCTTGGAATTAATTGGGAGAGCAAAAGGGTCTTTTGCTTATTAAGGGAATAACTGATATATTAGGCTCATTTAGATTTTAGTGGAAGTTCTAGAAAAAGGCTAGAAGCTGAGAAAGGAAAGAAGGAAAAATAGAACACTCAATTCACCTATTTCTCTCTCCCTCACGATTTTCTCTCTCTCACTCTGCCTTGAGGAATTTGAAACTGAGAACTCAAGAGGAAGTTTGGGCTAGATTTGGGACTTTGATCCCTGAAGTAACTAAAGAATTCAGCTGGAACAAGTTCTATATTAAGGTAAAGTTTAAGGTGTTATCTGAGTTTTTCTGGGCTTTGTTATATATGGATTCTGACATTGGTTTTGGGATGGAAGCTTAAGGATGTAAACTTAGCAATTGGAGGAATCAAGGCTGGGGGGAAACAGTGAAGGAAACCTAGGGTCGATTTCAGTAATCAGAGGTAATAATTTCTGTCTTTTATTCTCTGGGTTTTTGGTTTTCATATGATGTTCTTGAGCTTGAGAGCTCAAGTGTGATTTCTATGTTTGATGATGTTTTTAGCTGAGCTTTTGATGTTGTTGGGTTGTTTGGTTAAGCTATAGGGAATTTGAGGTTCAATTTTGAGTTTAGTTGAGGTTTGGAGTGGGTTTGTGGAGCTTTGGCTCGGGAGAATTCGAAGAAATTGTCAGTTCAAGTGCTAGCGCTAGGCTTAGAGCGCTACAGCGCTAGCCTGCATTTATGGGAGGCTTAGGTCTATGTTTGTAGCGTTGTAGCGCCCCTCTGGTGGCACTGTAGCGCTACCTTGCTTCCAGAATTGGGTTTTTAGGTACTTTTTCGGGGTTTTCTTGGGGGCTCTGGGGGACGATTTCACCACTTTGTCTAGTGGAATTAGAGGTCTCGAGAGCGTGAGTTTTGTCCCTGAATTGTCCTTTGGAATTTAAACTCATCAAAGTACTATCTATGGATTGTGACTAGGTTTATCGCCAAGTCTCAGAGCTAAGGACCATGCTCGGAATCAGTTTATCTTCTCCGCTTGAAATCAAAGGTAAGAAACTGCACCCGTTTATGTGATTGTGCAGGGACTAAGGGTTCCCTAAATTTTTATGTGATGTCATGAGATGGTATTATGCCATGGGGGCATGTGATAAACAACATAAGAGTGCCGAAATCAATATTTGCGCACAGGGCGCGGCTCGGCCACTGGTAGCTGAGGTTAAGTACATAATCACTGAGCTTGGCCTAAGCGAGTCGGAGTCAGTGGGATAATCAGAGGGTGCGGCCTAAGGGTGTCGACCCTGGATTTTGATGTGATATGTTTATTGTTGTTTAGACTGATGATTATGACGATTTTGTTATCTGAATAACTAATTATTGGCTTTTAGGTTGGTATCATTGTTTATGTGAGCAATATGACCTGTTGTATATCTGACTGATGATTTGTGAATTATCTGTCTATTGGTTGTCGCTTATGCTGTGCATTATAGTTTTCTTGTTGGGCCTCAGCTCACGGGTGCTACATGGTGCAGGTAAAGGCCAGGGTTTGATGGTTCAACCATGAGTTAGAGATCTCTGGGGGCGAGGTGGACATTGTCAGCTGCTTGGCCGCCATGGTCGAGGGATTGTACAGGGACGGAAACCTAAAATGTATATTTTTCCATTAGAGTGGCCTTGTTCATTTATAACTTTTGGAACTTTTTGTAAATATGTCCTTTAAACCCTGTTTTGGGATCCCATGTACTAAACAATTATTTTAATGACAATTATCTATTTATGAACAAAATCTTTTAAACTTAACCTGTTTATGACTATAGGATCACATTTTCATTTGATCGACTTCATTAGCAAGTCCTGCACTATTTTAAACACACAGTGTAACGGTTTTGGTTGTCCAGGGCATTAAAACTTGGTATCAGAGCCGTCTAGGTTTAAACGGTTCCTGAAGACTGGCTGGACATGTATACTTGCCGCTAAAGACAAGCTCGACTCAGGGTTTTGTAATTGAATATATGAGATTATATGTTTAAGTTCTTGAATAGAATATGAATGCATTAAGTTGTATGATTAAATAGGGAGCATGAGATTCTGATAGGGTCTGGCCCTTGACTGCTGTGTGATATTATCGAGGCGTGCTGATTAGCATTGCTATTGCATGTGGATGAATATTTGGATAATGGTTTGTATATTGATTACATGTGGTTAATTATTTAAATTGAACTTATATGCTTTATCTGCTTATTGGTATATGGAAAGCATGATGAATATGATTACTTTTAGTAGGAATGAATTTGTTAACTAATGCATAGTAATGTAGATTGGTGTTTGCTATGCTTTATGTGTGTATGGTTATTGTGATTGTTTGGACCTGCCCGTGGGATTGTTCTAGATATGAACATCGGGGCTGAGGGGTTTAGTCAGTAATGGCGGATGAATTTAGATTGTTTGTGCTCATAATGGTTAAATGGACTTGGTAATGATATAGTAGGAGTTGCAGTTGATAGATAGGGATTAGAACCCTCCATCTACCCCTGAAGGTCATAGCAGACGTTCTCTAGTATATGAGTAAGTTGTGAGGTCTGATAGAGGAGACTAGATGGGTGAAACAACAAGTTTTTTTGGGGAAAGTGCTGCTTTGTATAGTGTAACAGCAGAGGCACCAGTGTTGGTTGATTTAAAGGTATAGACAAATAGGAGTACTATATGGACGACTTTAGAGGCATTATTCCCTGGTTATGAGGAAGTTTTGGATGTGCCTAGGAATTGATTAGAGGATGAGCATAGCTAATCCCATCCTTGATTACATGAAGGTGATAGGTCATGACAGAGTGGTTGTGGCAGAAGGATGCCCGAAAGTAGTACTCTGACCCAAGATGTTGTCATAAAGGGTTGAGAGGAATTCAGGCAGTGATTTAATAAAGAGGTTACAAAGACATAGTTTGAACTACGGAGACTAATAAGTTTATGAACTTGGTTGAGAATGGTAAGGCAACGACAATGTATGTCAATGAGCTGGTGGGTTGGTCGATTCGCTTGGGAGACTAATATAAGCGGATGTAGCCGGAGATGATGAATCATTTAAGGATTAAACTCTGGGATGGCCCAGATCACCAAGGCCACTACAGTGCATGAGATTTTCATCTGTGCTTGGGCATCAGGGAGGGCCATGGTATTTGAGATATAAGGAATGAGGCATGGAGCATGAATTTCGAAGGGCAAGAAATGCGGATGACGATATTCCCATTGGTGGAATTCGATCAGGGAAGATACTCAGTAATCGGAACAGAAGAGCCCCTAACAGTTCTTTGTCTCTTGGTTTTGACAGGAAGGGGTATAGTTTGCAGGATAGTCGTCAAGACAGTGATGAGGCTTAGTGAAGTTATTCAGTATGCACTAGAAGCAGGAGACGCCAACTGGAAAGATGCCAGATAAGGACGCATTATCTACATGGAATGGTTCAGTAAATTAGGGTCGATTAGGGATTACCCAGGGTTGGAGAATGGAAGACTGAAATGCCTTGTTACATTTGAAGTCCAAGGCTAGTCCCTCGGAGGAGACTGGTTGACTTGATAATCCTCGTTCTTGGTTACATAATGGGCTAAAAAAGTTCGGTGTTGTGTATTTCCCAGGAAGGATTCCTATATGTAGTATATGCCTCAAGGTTATCCTGCGAGGGGCTTGAGATATTAGTGCTGGTTAGGGGGAATCGTGGTGAAGGAAATTGAGCTCGTCATATGAGGGCCTTGTTATGAACCTGGGTGAGAGCTAATTTGTCAAGAGATAACCATTGATTGCGAGGGACATCACTTGAAGTATATAAGTTGGACTGAATGGAAACTGAAGTGGTCAGTAGGTATTCAGATGAGTATGTAAAGAGTTGTTGAGTATGCTTCAGGAGTTGGCAATGGACAGACTCCGTATCAGGGACAGTATGAAGAATGGTTTTAGTTTGGTAGAAAGAATTACTAGCTCAGTTGAAGAAGTGTCTGGCTTAGGGATGGATTAGACAGAGCGTCGTATCGTGGAATTCGTTGATATCATCTATTAAGGATGAAGAGTTTAAATGCCCGGTTACAAGACAAGACAATGTCTTCAGGAATTGATCTTCGATCTGGTTATTACCAGCTGAGTATCAAGGAAAGAGACATTTCAGGAATTGTTACTTGTACCCGATGGGGGTGTGATGGATTATTTGTAAAGATTCTTAACTGACTTAAGTTTCAATAACATAGGTAAGTCTGACAAGAAGAAGGTACGGGAATGATAAGAACAAGTCACATCCAGCGTTGTCTAGGATGTGTTGGGCTACTTCCCAGATAGAAGCGGAATGCGAATGACTACTACACTGATGATGTTAAGACTGAAGAAGCAAGATTACAGGTAAGGCTCCAGAAGGTGTCAGTTTCAATCTCGTCAAGGGTATTCAAGATCATACTATAGGAATAGAAAGGATCAGGTATAAAGAGATTCATTCTGAAGCCACAGAGAGATTACTGAAGAACGTCTGAAGGAAAGAAAGCACAACGAGACTGGTGAACATGTCATCTACTACATAAGTATCTTTGGAGGACGGCCACATCAGAGATTAGAACAACAAAAGAACCTAAGGGTAGACTGAATGGACAACTTTGTATCAAATTTTCGGAAGACAGAATAAGTATTGGTTAACACCTCGTGGTATAGAAGTCCATGTTTAATGGATGGTTACAAAAGGGTAGTGTGAAGGACCTTGACTTTGTTTTAAGAACATGAAACTGTAAGCGGTGCATCAAGTCTGAGACGCGCCCGGATATAGACTAAATGGATAATGGTTTGAGCCTCGCGGTAGGTGAGAGAATGGGAACATGGTCAGTATACAGAAAATATTAAGTTGATAGTGGGGGCATAGCGTAAGAGATTTGAGAGCTTCGTTGGTTTTAGAGGAATAACCCTGAGACCAAGATCCGGTGTGACTTACTGGGTAATTCATGTTAGAAATCCTTGACTGTACAAGAGGGAAATTAAGTTGGAAGTTGATCTCGTACTTGGGATGGCCTGTGTCGGTTGAATAGAACGCCATGGATTACAGCAAGGTCAGATAAAGTAATGCTTGGGATTGATATGGCGTCGGTGATGGGTTGTGGATAGGTATATGTCTCGATGTGCAATGAAATTCAGGAAGAGGATCTTGTGAGAATGGTTAAGAATCCTACCATTGTAATATGAATTAAGAAATGAAGATCGGATGAGTGATCCGATGGAACCCGATGTTAAGGTGAAGATCTTAAAAGAACATTGTAATCAAGAAGTTTAAATGGATAGTAATATTAGATATTCCTATATTGAAAGGTAATATGGTATAGCAGTGGATCATTGGTGTGGACCACATTAGACTACAAGTAAGGTAATTGGACATGAAAGGTTGTAACTCAGTAGATTGAGTTAACATACTTTGGGTTGTGTGAGCGGGTGTCGTAGCATGATAAGTGATAGCGTCGGGTTGAGACCCTTAAATTTTCCAGATTCTGGAGAGGAAATAGAGAACGAAGAAAATAAGGTTGAAACCTAGAATTATTGGTTGTCTACAGATAGAATGGCAATCTAAAGGACTGATGATTATTTTAACGAACTATGTATTGAATGTGGAAGTGTTTGGGATATTAAGAAAGGTATAGTCCCTTGATGAAACAGTCATAGTGATGAATGCTGGTTTACGGCTAAGATGACATAGCATAGGATATGGTAAGGAAATAAAAGGCAATGAGTATTATGGTTCAGTATTGGTTTGGGGGAAAACCAATGAAGTTGTTAGAATTATTAGGGCAGAAGTATATGTCTATCTGAAAGGATGTAAGAGTCCGCAAATTTTGAGTATCATAATACGAAGTTCCAGGACATGAAATTTGTATTTCTCCAAACATTGCAGACAAGGAAGGGTATGATACCTTGTGAAAGAAAGAATGATTTTTGGGTTTCTGTTTTGAGAAGGATTCCAAGATCGTACCGAGGAGTAGGCCAGGGGCCTACAAGTTAGCCTTACCCTGGTGTGGGTGGTGGCTTATGGGTATTACTAGTGCTAATGACAAGACAGAAAATGATAGTTGATGAGATAAGCAGACCCTGGGGTTTCAGTAGAGTTATTGGGCAAGGAAAAGTTAATAAGATTATAGTTACAAGATAAGGTCTTATGGAACAAGATTGTTATTGAAGGATTAAATGTAAAGAATTGGACTCTGGAGTTATGGTCAGAGGTCTGAGTTTTATCACCTGATGTGTTAGCATAAATTTCGAGGACGAAATTGTTATAAGGAGGGGAAAGTTGTAACGACCCAAAATCACTAATAAGGCTTAAGGGCCTTGATTAGTGTGCCGGGAGGGCATAATTGGTATTTATGTGAATAAACGATCAAATGCATGATTATGTGACATGCATGATCCTATGATAATATGGATATGTGAAATGCGTGTTTATGACTATTAAATATGCATGTGGGCCCTGTTTAGCTTGTAAGGGCATATTTTTAATCTAGGACCGTTGAGGGCATAAATATAATTATATGTGATAAATTGTTGAGACCACATTATTATGTGGATATATTTGCAGCGTGTGTCCAGACGGTCTTAGTGCGCGGTTTGGCAAAATAGTCACAGCGAGGATTTATACCCGGCTAAGGGGAGCTTGGGGGTATTTCTAGGAATTTGGGTAATATATTGGAGATTTTTAGACATTGGGGGAAATAATTAGTGGTTAATTAGATGACATGATTTAAGTGGTAAATGTTAGGGACACTCGAGGAATTAGTGGGAATTTGGAGCAAATGACCAAAATGCCCTTAGAGTGATTAATATTCTTGGAATTAATTGGGAGGCCAAAAGGGTCTTTTTCTTGTTTAGGGAATAACTGATATATTAGGCTCATTTAGATTTTAGTGGAAGTTGTAGAAAGGGGCTAGAAGCTGAGAAAGGAAAGAAGGAAAAACAGAACACTCAATTCACCTCTTTTTCTCTCCCTCACGATTTGCTCTCTCTCACTCTGTCTAGACGAATTTGAAACTAAGAACTCAAGAGGAAGTTTGGGCTAGGTTTGGGACTTTGATCCCTGGAGTAACTAAACAATTCAGCTATAACTAGTTCTAAATTAAGGTAAAGTTGAAGGTGTTATCTGAGTTTTTATGGGCTTCATTATATATGGTTTTTGACTTTCATTTTGGGATGGAAGTTTAAGGATGTAAACTTAGCAATTGGAGGAATCAAGGCTGGGGGGAAATAGTGAAGGCAAACTAGGGTCAGATTCAGTAATCAGAGGTAACAATTTTTGTCTTTTATTCCCTGGGTTTCTGGTTTTCAGTTGATGTTCTTGAGCTTTAGAGCTCAAGTGTGATTTCTATATTTGATGATGTTTTTAGATGAGCTTTTGATGTTGTTGGGTTGTTTGGTTGAGCTATAGGGAATTGTAGGTTCAATTTTGAGTTTAGTTAAGGTTTGGAGTGGGTTTGTGGAGCTTTGGCTCTGAAGAATTCGAAGGAAGAAAACCTAGAATTTCTCAGTTCAGGGGCTAGCATTGTAGAGCTAGGCTTAGGGCGCTACAGTGCTAGCTAGTGTTTCTAGGAGGCTTAGGTCTCTATTTGTAGCGTTGTAACACCCCTCTGGTGGCGCTGTAGCGCTACCTTGCTTCCAGAATTTGGTTTCTAGGTACTTTTTAGGGTTTTTCTTGGGGGCTCAGGGGGACGGTTTCACCATTTTGTCAAATGGAATTAGAGGTCCCGAGAGCGTGAGTTTGGTCCCTCAATTGTCCTTTGGAATTTAAACTCATCAAAGTATTATCTATGGATTGTGACTAGGTTTATCGCCAAGGCTCAGAGCTAAGGACTGTGCTCTTAATACGTTTATCTTCTTCACTTGAAATCAATGGGAAGAAATTGCACCCGGTTATGTGATTGTGTTGGGACTAAGGGTTCCCTATATTTGTATGTGATGTCATGATATGGTATTATGCCATGCGGACATGTGATAAACGACCTAAGAGTGCCAGAATCAATATTTGCGCACAGGGCGCGGCTCGGCCACTGGTAGCTGAGGTTAAGTGCATAATCACTGAGCTCGGCCTAGGCGAGTCGGAGTCAGTGGAATAATCAGAGGGTACGGCCTAAGGGCGCCGACCCTGGATTTTGGTGTGATATGTTTATTGTTGTTTAGACTGAAGATTGTGATGAGTTTGTTATCTGAATAACTTATTATTGGCTTTTAGGTTGGTATCATTGTTTATGTGAGCAATATGACCTGTTGTATATCTAACTGATGATTTGTGAATTATCTGTCTATTGGTTGTCGCTTATGCTATGCAATATAGTTTTCTTGCTGGGCCTCGGCTCACGGGTGCTACGTGGTGCAAGTAAAGGCAAGGGTTTGATGGTCAAACCATGAGTTAGAAAGCTCTGGGGGCAAGTTGTACATTGTCAGCTGCTCGGCCACCACGGTCGAGGGATTGTACAGGGACGGAAACCTAAATTGTATATTTTGCCATTAGAGTGGCCTTGTTCATTTATAACTTTTGGAACTTTTTGTAAATATTTCCTTTAAACCCTGTTTTGGGATCCCATGTACTACACAATTATTTTAATGAAAATTATCTATTTATGACCAAAATCTTTTAAACTTAACCTGTTTATGACTATAGGATCACGTTTTCATTTGAAAGACTTTATTAGCAAGTCCTGCACTATTTTAAACACACAGTGCAACAGTCTTGGTTATCCAGGGTGTTACAACAAGATTGGGTAAGCGTGTGAATAAGTAAGGTGTACATTTAATACAAATTATTACCATTTACATTGGGATATGATTTGATAACAGAATAGAATATACTCCTGCTATCTCGGATAATAAATCATAGATGTGCAGTACAACCTCGGCATTAATGAGCGTATAAGGAGCCTCTAAATCTCATGGGATCCTTCAGTATGCGTTCTGAATAGGTTCCCACGAGCTAAATATGTAACAACCCAAAATTTCTAATAGGGCTTAGTGCCTTGATTAGCATACCGAGAGGGAAAAATTGGATATATGTATGTTTAATTGGTTAAATGTGTGACAATGTTGCATGTGTTGACGGTTAGAACTCGTCAACTATGTTAGGTCAAAAAAATCAAAGTTTAGTAAGATAATAACTATGTTAGAATTTAGAATAGACTTGAGGAAAAATAAACACAAATAAAAAATGGAGTAAAAACTCGTATATTGCTTAATAGCCTGACTATACAATAAATTTTCCAACCCCATTCAATGATGAAATGAGGCTCTATTTATAGGTGAGCTCTAATGGCTCTTGGTACATTGTGGTCCCGAAGAGACAAGGAGTTGCATATTCTGGCTGCAGGTGGTAGTGGTGTTGGAGGAGTGGTGATCGGCTCTAGTATATGTCAGGGGTCGGCAAAATTACTCCTGCCTTGGTACCGTGCTGTACCTCCACTACTTATCGGGTACGAACGTCATGGGCGTGCTTGGGGAGTCCATACTATGTACCATTCTAGTATTGCCACTACTTTTCTGGCGTGAACATTGTGTCCGTACTCTAACTCCTCTAGGTTTGTAAGTGCATTTTGTACCTCTTCTCACTTCATATTGAATCGTTATCATGTCTTCCTTAACCTTCCTTGAACGCATGTTCAAGAGATCTTTGACTCTACATATCATGAGACCCACAGGGAAGGAGGTGCCCCGTTAGTGGCGCTTGTCCCAAGGAGAGAGATAAGGCCTCTTCAACGAGGCCTGCTGCACACGTGATGAGACATGATGCCCATGTGTACACCCTTCTAGGCACGAGGCTCCTTCCTGGTGCAAGGCACCCTCCAGGCGCGAGACACCTTTCCGCGCGAGACCCTCCTGGCACGAGAACCTCCTGGTGCAAGGTGCCCTCTTGGCGCGAGGTGTCCTCCTTGTGCGAGGCCCTCTTATAGGCACGAGGCTCTTCGGCTATATGTGAGGCACCACCAAGACTCAAGGTGCTACCCAAGGCATGAGATGAGGGTCTCACTAGGTGTGAGTTGTGGGCATGTTCGCGACCACCTTTGGAGTGTGTCACCTTGGGACTATAGGCTATGCACTCTTGGAAATTTTCCTATATTCATATTTGGTATGGAACTTTTGCATCAACAACCTCTTAGTAGCACATAGTATCCTTTTGCCTCCAGCATGTAATTGATGCCTTCGGTGACCCTTAGCCATTTTTTTCAATAATAGACCGGACCCTTTTTCCTTGGCAGATTTTTGGCATCCACACTTGCCCCCAGTCTATGAGGAGGTCTTTAGGCGTCCTTGTAGACTTATTATGATGTTATACTTACTATGCTCTGGTGGTACTGCTGTGTGATTTCTTGTAAACCAAGTTGTTAACGGTGAGAAATCGTCAATGAAGTTCGTGATGCTAGTCACAATGGTGGAATACTCTGGGCTGTCATGTTAGTGACAAAGTTCAATCTTCATCTGTCAACACGTGATGGCCTTTGCTTGACACCTTTTTCATGAATGTGATACTTGCATTATGCTTGGGTGATGAAGACCTCACTATGCAAGATGTCATTCAGCATTATTGGGTGATGAAGACCTCACTATGCAAGATGGTCTCGTACAGTGAGACCCTCTCACATGGTGAGGCTTTCCCATTTCTCTTTGTGCTTTATCTATTGACATCCCAGGACCTTCATCGACCTTCCCTTCAAGGATAATGCTTATATGAGGCTTGGGGGCACGTTAAACACATAGACAAGAATGTTTGGAAGAACTAGGCTATAGTTAGTCTATTTATATGAGGGACCTCTCGCTCTACGAGGCCTCTTAGCCTCATTTTGTGTCTCTGTGACTTAATTCTTCATTTATGCATGCAAGGTGGCATTTATATAGATGTTCAATGAAGGAGTGGAGCCTGATTGAGTTAGAAGGTCGAGGGAAACCTTGCCGAGGGAGGGTGCCCATGCTATGCGAGATCCTCTTGCAAGGTGTAAGGTGTCTCGTCCCTTTGTCGACTTGAGCTATTCATTTTGGACATCGTTACTTGGTGATGCTATAAGGAATGTCTAAGGTAGGAAGCGAACTCAATTGGGGGCCAAGGTCGAGGGAGGATTTCCATTGTTCACACTTGGTAAAGTATGAGTTGAGATGCCTCTTGTTTTGTGAGATGGATATTACTAAAGAGATATCCATAAGTTGACTTTCATTGCATCCTCGCGATGCGGGCACATTTTTCCAAGGGCCTACGACACAAGGACCTCTTATCTCGCAACTCTTTCAGATGTATCAATTCACAATATAGTTTTATATGCTCACACAAGTATAAGGGAAGTGTAATTCCCTTTCTCTTTCTCTCATTTATGTGAGACTTTGGGAAGCCCACTCCTTTCTTTAGTATGGGACTTTGAGAAGCCTTGTTTTCCTTAGTCTGGGACTCTGAGAAGCCATTCTTTTTTTTGTTTTTTTTTTTTTTGTGAGGAACTTTCCCAAGTCCTCATGGTCATAGCGCCAATAGCTTTATTTTGAAAGGGTTCCCTTTGGGACCCCTCTATTGCGTGTGTTTCGTGTCTGTTGGTGCACCTTCATTACTTGTAAGGATATGTTGACCCTTTGGGTTCTCGCTATCATTTTATATATTTTTGCGCGTGCATTTTATTTTTTGTGAGAAGCGTCTTTCTCGTCATTATGCATATTACTATTTTTTGCAAGCGTCTTCTTCGAGATCCTTTTTGCATGCGTCTTCTTTGAGATTCTTTTCACAAGGGCCTTCTTTGAGACCCTTTTCACAAGTGTCTTCTTTGAGACCTTTTTCGCAAGCGTCTTCTTTGAGACCCTTTTTGGGCTAGGTAACCTTGGCCGACCTAGGATTGTTATGAGGACCTTTTTTGGTCTTTAAGGTGATCTCCCCTTGGGTTGGGACCCTTATAGGGAGATGGTACTTGTGAAACCTCACAAGCACCTATTTTCAATGCCCTTTTTCCCTTGGTAAGGCGACTCAGTCGATATAGACATAGGGATCTCTTTGGGCTCCCCTTTTGTCTTCTGGTACGTGGTTCCTTTGTAGGGGAGTGTGTTTAGGAAGATGTCACTTTTGAGGGACCTTTTGACTTCCTTAGATTCTATATAGGTAGCTAGTCCTTATAGATTGAAATGTTGTCTTGTAAGGTTCACCGCTCACACATATATACATTATAAGTACTTTTATATATATTTCACAAGGCCAAACACCTGTTTTACACTTGGCCAGGCACCTATTGAGGCTCACGAGGTTAGGCACCTATTTTGCACATGGCTAGGTGCCTGTTGAGGCTCGCAAGGTTGGATGCCCATTTTGCATAAGGCTTGGTGCCTATTGAGGCTTGCGAGGCTAGGCACCTATTTTGCACATGGCTAGGTGCCTATTGAGGCTCGTGAGGTTGGACACCTATTTTGCACAAGGCTGGGTTCCTGTTGAGGCTTCCGAGGCAAGGCACTTATTTTGCACATGGCTAGGTGCCTGTTGAGGCTTGCGAGGCTAGACACCTCCTAAGCGGTTGATGGGGTCTATCTTGCCAAGCACTTTGTTTTTCGTTCTCTCCAATATGCTTTGACAATTTCAGCTAACAATGGTAATATGTGCATCATATAAGTGTCCTTGGAAATGAGAGATGTAATATATAAGACAAGTGCTTTACATTAGTAATAGTAGACAACATGCAAGGGTAGCATAATGTCATTGTCCTATGACATCTCGGGAGTCATCTTGGCGACCTCTTTGATGCTTTATGGGGGCCAATTGCATTGACTTATTTGGTTCCTAAGCGACTTAGATAAAGGAAGTCTTATCGGAGGTTATCCTTGATGAATCTCGCTAGCTTCTTCCTTAAAGTCTTCTTGTAGACCTCCTCCAATATTCAAATTGATCAGTGATTCCTCTATCATAACAATCTCTTCTATGCAGAATCTTCAGACGTATTGGTGGAAGGGTGATTGGAGGAAGGTTTTCTTCCCTCAACATGCAAGTTCTTATGGCCCACTTCCACACGTATATACTTTTGGGTTCTTTCGAAGAAATCATCTAAGTTTGTAATCTCCCTCTTGAGCATGTTATACCATAACTTGCTTCCAAGACAAACTCTGGTTACGATTGCCATCTTGAGCCCTGCTTCAGTCGTACTTACCATCTTAGTTTATTCCATATTGAATCTCTAGATATAGTTCTTCAAGCTTTCACTCTTGCCTTGTTTTATGTTAGCGAGGCTGGTACTCTGCATAACATAGTCATGAATTGTGTGGTGTTGCTGAAGAAATTCACAAGAGAACTATTGCCATGACCTGATGGTTCCTAGCCTTAACCTCTTGAACCACCTATACGTCGCCCCTTTGAGTGTAACAACGAAGCAATGGCACTTTGCTCTACTGTTGACCCCCCTTAACTTCATGAGATTATTGAAGGTGTCTAAGTGATATTTAAGGTCCGCAGTGCCCTCATACGAAGTCATGCGAGGCTCTTTGAAGCTGGTGGAGAGTTGCTAAACCTAGATCTCCCTTGTGAAGGGCGACTCATGGTCAAATTCTTCCTCATCTCTGTGCCCCCAGGTGTAGTGATAATCTTGCTTCGAGGGCTTTGCATTTCAGGGTTTAATTCCTTCATCTTTCTGCTTAAGGAGTCTCATGGGTTCTTATGATGAACCCTTGCTTTGGTTGTGTCCATCAAAGGAGTTTTAGGGGGTGTGGTCTTTACCTCGAAACCTTTCTGGTTAAGTTTATCCCTTAATTCGGATGAATCTCTTTTGGAGGTTGCCTTGGGTTTTCACCTTTCGTATGTGGGGTTAGTGCCAAGTTGCTTCGTTAGTGTAGAATATCCCTTGCGTTCTGGGCGGGGGGTAGGACAAGTGGAGATTTGCATTTTTCCATCATCGACAAGCATGGTGGTTTCTCCTCATATATGTTCCCTCTCTTTATGCCTAGAGAGGGGAGCATCAGAGTTTTCGTGTAATAAGCCACTGAGTACCTCTTGCATGTTCTCCACGGAGGCCTGGAAGCTTTGGTTTTTCAAGTGTAGGTCACGTATTTCATCTTCATAGCAAAGATATCGGGAACTTGAACTCACTGAGTGTACTCGTGGGCATTTACCAAGTCTTTGTTTGGAGGCACCCGAGTCCTGATGGTTCGGACTTGGGGCCACCGGTGGCCGTGGCGGAGGGTGAGTTGTACAACCCTTCGTTGGAGCTATGGCATGTGTTACAGGGTCCGGTGTAGGATGAATGGCAAGGGATGATACTCCTTTCTCTTTGCCACTGTCTCTAGGCAAATCCATCGCACCTTCATTCATCAGCGGGGGAGGATCCCTCATGGATACCCTTAGTTGGGTTTTGTCTAGGTGAACCTCCACTTCTTGGTGGTCTTGTCGGCGATTTGAACGACTTGGCATGTTTTCTTACTGAAATTAATGGAGGAACTATTGTTTGTTCGTTGTTCTTCCCACAGACGGTGCCAAACTGTTGACGGTGAGAACTCGACAACTATGTTAGGTCAGAAAACTCAAAGTTTAGTAAGATAATAACTAAGTGAGAATTTATAATAGACTTGAGGAAAGATAAACACATATCAGCAATGGAATAAAAACTCGTATATTGCTTAATATCCTGAGTATACAATAAATTTTCCAACCCCCTTCAATGATGAAGTAAGGCCCTATTTATAGGTGAGCTCTAATGGCTCTTGGTACATTGTGGTCTCGAAGTGACAAGGAGCTGTATATCCTGGCTGCTTGTGGTAATGGTGTTGGAGGAGTGGTGATCGGCTCCAGTATATGTCAGGGGTCTGCAAAAGTACTTCTGCCTTCGTACCGTGTCATACCTCCACTACTTGTCGGGTACGAACGTCATGGGCATGCTTGGGGAGTCTTTACTATGTACCATTCTAGTACTTCCACTACTTGTCTGGCATGGACATTGTGTCCATACTCTAACTCCTCTTGGTTTGTAAGTGCATTTCGTACCCTTTCTGACATCATATCAAATCATTGTATCGTCTTCCCTAACCTTCCTCGAACGCATGTTCAAGAGGTCCTTGACTCCGCATCTCGTGAGACCCACAGAGAAAGAGGTACCCCATTGGTGGCGCTTGTCCCAAGGAGAGAGATAAGGCCTCTTCAACGAGGCTTGCTGTACATGCGATGAGACATGATGCCCATGTGAACACCCTTCTAGGCACTATGGGCCTTCTTGGTGTGAGGCACCCTCCAGGCGCGAGACACCTTTCCAGGTGTGAGGTACCTTCTTGGTGCGAGGCACCCTGCTAGCGCGAGGCCTTCCTGGCGTTAGACCCTCCTAGCGTGAGGCCATCCTTGTGCGAGGTCATCCTGGCGCGAGGCCCTCCTAGCATGAGACCCTCCTGGCACGAGGCCTCCTCCTAGTGACAGGCCCCTTCCAGGCGCGAAACACCCTCTACGCGTGAGGCGCCTTCCTGGTGCGAGGCACCCTCCAGGCGCGAGACACCCTTCTAGGCGTGAGGCGCCTACCTTCTGCGAGGCGCCCTCTTGGCACGAGGTGTCCTCTTGGCGCGAGGCCCTCTTATAGGCGCAAGGCCCTTTGGCTGGATGTGAGGCGCCACTGAGACTCAAGGTTCTATCCAAGGCGTGAGATGAGGGTCTCATTACGTGTGAGTTGCGGGCATGTTTGGGACCACCTTTGGAGTGTGTCACCTTGGGACTATAGGCTATGCGCTTTTGGCAATTTTTCTATATTCGTACTTGGTGTGGAACTTTTGCATCAACAGCCTCCCGGTAGCACATAGTAGCCTTTTGCCTCCAACATGTACTTGATGCCTTCATTGACCCTTAGCAATTTATTTCAATAAGAGACCAGACCTTTTTTCCTAGGTGGATTTTTGGCATCCACAACATGCATGATTAATATGATTATGTGAGTATGTTATGTGCATGTGTATGAGTATTAAATATTCATGTGGGCCATTTACTGTTCATTAGGGCATATTTGTAAATTTGTCCCGTTAAGGGCGTAAATGTGATTATATGTGATAAATGGTTGAGACCACATTATTAAGTAGATATATTTGCAGTATATGGCTCGAGACGGCCCTTGTGAGCGGGTTTGCGAAATAGTCACAGCGGAGTTTAAATACCCGGCTCGGGGGAGAGCCTAGGGGTATTTTGGGAATTTAGTGAATATTTTGGGATTATTGAGTAATGAATAACTATTTGGTCATTAATTGGACACGATGGGATTAATTGGTAAGCGTTAGGAACATTTGAGGAATTAGCGGGAATCAGGAAAAGACTATTTTACCCTTATTAGAACAAATTCAAGGACTAAGTAATTTAAGGGGGTAGTTTGGTCTTTTTTAGTTAAGAGATTAACTCAGGGGCAAATCTAGACTCAGTCAGAAACCACCCAAGAATTCTGGCTCTCAACCCTTTCTCTCTCCCTCTTACACGTACTCTCTCTCTCTCTCTCTCTCTCTCTCTCTCTCTCTCTCTCTCTCTCTCATTGTGCCTTGAAGCTAGAAGAAGGGAAAAACTCAGGAAGTGGGGCTGGGAATTCAGTTGTGGAAACCTAGGGGATCAAGCTAGGATCATCCAAAGATATTGCTGAGGAATTAGGCTGCAATTTGAGGTAATAATTTAGGTTAGTTTCTCTAATTATGTTGAAACTATGTTAAAGGTTTGAGTTCGCATGAGTTTTAGTTTGTTAGCTGGTTTTGGGTATGAAATGGTGAAAGAAAAAGGTTATAGGTTAGTTGAGATGGCTGGGATATAAGGATGGGAATTATGGGCTTGAATTTGAGTTTGGCTACTAGTTTGGGATGGAAATTTAAGGTTAGGCTCATGGAGAAACGCTGAGAAAAATTGGTTTTTCTGGGTTTAGGGGCTTGGGTCACGGCCCTGTTCATCAGGCGGCGCGACCCGCATGAGTTTTGGAGGCTGGAAGCCTCTGTTCATAAGGTATGCCGCGACTCGAAGGGGTGCAATTCGTGGCATGTGTCCCCCATCAGGGGGGATTGAGCCTCTATCTAAGGGGTGGATCGTGGCCCTTAACGGCAAGTTGTGACCCTAAATGGGGAATTAAGGGAAAATAAGGTTTAAGGTTCAAGGAGGCTTTGGGATTTAAACCTCGGCGCTCGGGATGAATTCTACTACCCGGTTTAGTAGAATTCGAGGTACCAAAGACTAATAGTTGTTCTCTAAGTATTTATTTGGGTTATGAATTGATGATCACCCATTGACATTGTGACTGGGTTTATCACTAAGGCTCAGGACTAAGGATCATGCTCGAGACCATCCTTTCAATTCTTAGCTCGAGATTTGAGGTAAGAAAACTTCACCCATGTGGTTGTGTTTGGGACTAAGGTTCCCTGTATCTGGATATATATGTTGAGTAATTGTATTGTTATTATGTGGAATGTGAAAGTACGACCTAAGGGAGTCGGGGCTGACGACTAGCGCATTGGAAACGGCTCGGCCACTGTGAGTCGAGGTCAGCTAAATAAACAATGGACTCGGCCTAAGCGAGCTGGGGTTAGCTTAGTAAAGAGAGAGCTCAGCCTAAGGGCGTCGACCCTGAGCATTTGTATTACTGGTTAAAATATATTCTTTATAATACATGTTTACAATTATTAGCTTGATGCTTATATTCTATTGAATTTTTGAATGATTGTATTAAGATTGAGTTGATGCTACTATTGTTTATGTGTTTTTTGTTTATGGTTTTCTTTCTGGGACTTGGCTCACTGGTGCTACGTGGTGCAGGTAAAGGCAAAGGGAAACTGAACCAACCATGAGTTGGAGAGCTCTGGGCAAAGTGTACATAGTCAGCTGCTCGTCCATCACAGCCGAGGGAAAGTACAGGGACATAGCCCTAAAAATTGTGTTTTGCCATTAGAGTGGCTTTTCGTTGTATTATCTTTTAGAGATTGTAAATTATCACTTATACCCTATTTTTGGGATCCCATGTATTAAATATCCGTTTAAATGAAAATTAATTGTTTATGATCAAAATATTTTAACCCTAACCTGATAATTGACCTTAGGATCACATTTTTGTTCAAATAATTTGATTAGCAAGTCTTGCACTATTTCAAATACACAGTGTAACGGTCTTGGTTATCCAGGGCGTTACAGAATATCTCACCCGAGTTGGTGCTTAAAGACTATATGAACCTTAGTTGGTATTATGCTCAGAGCGCCCAAATGTGGATCTGGCCACTATAAGTCTTGAGCTGGATTGTTATCCTAAGAGTCATTCTTATAGCAACCTGTAAGTCCTGTACGAACTGGATTTAGTCTCCAGCTGATCACATCATTGTTAACCAGATGTCCTACTTGGCTATTTTTCCACATATTCATCTGCCAGTTGTACCCGAGCTGAGTAATTGAACTCATACTAATTTTATGGTACAACATTTTCCCCCCAAGATCCTGCTCGTGCTTGATGTCGTCTCTTTCTGATATGCACAACAGAAGCTTTTAGGCTTCTTCCATGTAAAATTTTGCATGCCCGCTACTCAAAAATTGGACACGTGGATGTCTGTAATTGGCGTCCGTTTGGGTTTCAAGGACTGTGACAACTGTCTTGTCAACTTTTTGTCACCGTATAGTTCATTTAATCTTGGCTTTGGATCTCGGTCTAACCCATTTGAATGGCCCAAATTAATTACCGTAGTTTACGTATAAATAGGGTGATTAGACTTGAACCCTCACCACCTTTGCATTCAAAAAGTTTTCTTTTCAGAAACAAAATTTCCCTTTTTCTTCTCCAATTTCTCCCAAAAATCCTTCACCACCTTTCAGATTCTTAGAAGCTTTCAAGGAGTTTCTCGTGGACGTATCGACACTTTCTTTGAACCGATCATATAAACTGTAAGTATTTCCTCACCTTGTTTGAATTTTTTAAGTCTTTGCTTTCCAGTGAGTTTTTTTTTTCACTGTGAGAAACATCCTTTGCTCAATGTCGTTTAGGCTACGTTTGAGTATAAATAGGAAATATGTTTCAGTTTAGGCTAAATGAATGATACTAGGCTTATTTAGAAATAAGTTTTTCTTAAAACTAGGGAAAAATTTTGGGTTTTGCAAAGAAAATGTTGTTGGTAAATCGATTAAAATGCTTCTTTGGATGTAGAAGACAAAAGGGTTTTAGGTTTGATCCTGGGTAGCTAAGGGTCACGATTCCTTAAGCACTTTTGCATTAAACTACTTTCAAAAGAAAAGTACTAGGTTTGACGAGTCTGACACACGAATCCCAAAGTATCAGGGAATTTCACAAAATCAAAGCGCATGGCCTAGGACCATGCGTGGAACCATGCGTTGAGGATAGAACACACCTTAGCTCGTGTAAATTTTAGATCCCAGAAGTAAGACACTAAAACCTTCAAATTCTCTTACCTTGTAGCCATAGCTAGTGATTGTCTTAGGTCGCCACTAATACACTGCTTTGTCGATATTTACTTCCTCGAGCTCTTCTGTTTCTTTGAGCTCAGATCTGTCTTCGCCTATTTGCGGATCAATGTCATCCCGTTGGGTGACCTCATCATTTCCTTCTCAAGGTTCTTCTATGCCACGAGTAACTTCCATTTCCTGAGACTCCTCATCTCCTTCACCTATGACCATCGCATGTTGAACGGGTTGTGATTTTCCCTTCATAGCAATGTTGTAGCATTATTTGGCAGTGAGTTGGTCTCCTCTTACTGTGCATATTTCCGAGGTTGAGGGGAACTTCATTGCTAGGTGTCAAATCGAGGTGATGGCTTCAAAATCCATCAGCGCGGGTCATCCAAAAATTGTGGTGTACGTAGCTGGACAATCGATTACCACGAACTCAAGTACTTTAGAGACAGTTCGTGACTCTTCTCCCAGTGTAACCACTTGTCTCATAGTCCCTATGGCCGTCGTTCCTTCACTTGAAAATTTGTACAGAGTCATTGAGGTCGCCTTCAAATCGGTTATGGACAATGCCATCTTTTCAAAGGTCGACTTGAAAATCACATTTACATAACTTCAATTATTCATCAGTATCCTTCATACCCTTCAGTCAGCGAGCTGTATAGTTACCACCAGCGGGTCATTATGCGGGAATTGAACGTGGCTAGCGTCCTCTTCCGTGAAAATGATTTGTTGTTTTTCCAACTGTTGTTGTTTTGATAACCGCTGCTCCAGGACAAATTCCACACTGTTATGAGTTTCCAACTCATTAATATACCTATTTTGGGCCCCGCTGCCCGTGCCTGCCAAATGAGGTCCTCCGACAATAGTAGTTACATCTCATCCTACTATCAGGGGAGGGTCGACCTGATTCCTCTAAGCTTCAGGCTGACCTTTTGGGGCTTCCGGAGCTGGATGAGGATTCTGCCCGGTAGGTTGATTGGGAACAACCAAATTTTGGGCATACTGAGCTAATAGTCCAGCCCAAATGAGAGTCTCAATCTCTTCCTTCAGTTGTCGACAATCATCGGTGTTATGACCGATGTCATTGTGGAATCGAGAAAACTTTGAAGGATCTCTCTTCGCCCTCTAATACCTTAAAGGCTATGGCTTCTTCCATGGGGGCGATAAGAATTTTTCAGGAAGATATGTTCGCAGGTGTCCGTTAGGTTAGTGTAGGTGGCATAAATGGGCTTGAATTTCTCTACGTACTTTGTTGCGTCCCAAATTTTCTAATAAGGCTTAGGGTTTTGATTAGCGTGTTGAGAGGGCAATAATTGATTTAATTGTGCTAATATGTGAATTTGATGATGATATGATTAGACATGCATGTTTAGGTGAATTAAATATGCATGTGGGCCCCATTTGGCTATTAGGGGCATATTTGTAATTTTAGCCCGTTGAGGGCATAAATGTGATATATGTGTATATTGTGATTGATACCACGGGTGAGTGGTGATATATTTGTGATGCACGATCCGAGACGGTCCTAGGGAGCAGTTTAGCTAAATAGTCACAATGGGGTCAAATACCCGGCTCGGGAGGAGCCTACGGTTATTTTGGGAATATAATGTGTTCAGGAATTACCGGGTAACGGGTAGTAATTTAACAATTATTTGGGCATGTCGGGGCTAAGAGGGGATTTATAGGAACACTAGAGGACTTAGCGGGGTATGGCAATTGATGGGATTACCCTTAGCGGTATCAAGGATTTAGGATTTACCTTGGGGGTAATTGGGTCATTTTGTACTAAGGAATGGTTTAGTGTAGGCTGAGTAACTTTGAGAAACCACTGGAATTAGAAAAAATAGAAGAAGGATATAGAAGTCTCAGCATTCTCTCCCTCTATTTCTTAGTTCTCTCTCTCCTTCTCTTGCAGACTTAAGCAATCTTGGAAATTCTAGAGACTGAGGCTTTGAATTTGACGCTGAAGCTTTAGGAAATCTAAAGCTCGTGGCAACTGGAGTTAGCTCAGGGCGAGATCAACACGAAGGTAAGGATTAGAGCTAGTTTTTTTTATGAATTTCTTAGTTTCGTTAGATTTTTGGAGGTTGGAACCTTAGGTGATTGAATTTAGGTTGTAATAAGGTTTTGTTAAGTTTATTTAAGATTATGTGCTGCTTTGAGCATAGTATAAGAGATTTGGGGCTTAATTCTAGCATTAGCATAGGTTTGGATTGATTTGCAAGAGATTTAGAAGTCTAAAAATGGTGATATTTCTGGGTTTTAAGGCTCGACTCACAGCCCTATTCATTAGGCGTCGCAGCCCGCTTGAACATTTAGGCCATGGGGCCTGAAAAACTTGCTCAGGTGTCGCAGCGCAAGGTATAGTGCGCCGTGGCCCGTGTCCTTTAGCAGGGTTGAGTTTTGCCTCTGACTTGGGTGCATTACGGCCTTTAAGGGGTTGGGCCACAGCTTAAATGTGAAATGTTGGCCATTTGAGGGTTTTAAGCTCGGGAACCCAAATTTTAAGGCTTGGGAAGGGTTCTACTACCCGGTTTAGTAGGATCCAATTTCTCGGAGGCTAGATTAATATTCCTAAGTTATTAGTTGGTTTAAGGCTTGATGATGGTTATTATGAATGCATTGTGACTAGGTTTTCAACGAGGCTCGCATTAGGGGAGTATGCTCAGGATCGCATTGACTTATCAGATCGGGACACAGGTAAGAAAATGGTTGTACCCATAGAGCAGGGCACGACCCTATTGTTTGTGTTTTAGGGCGCGACCCTTTTGTTTATGCTTAATATAATTGTGGATATCTGTGATTATTATGACATGTTATGCATGTTTGTGAATGAACAGCGAAGGCCAGGAACGACGAAGGTCGAGAACAGCATGAAGTCAGGTATGGCAAGGGGATCAGGATTGATGTTAAGCATGCTGAGTGCAGGCCGCTAGGGTGAGACCCTCCTACAGTGTTTTATCCACCCGCTCGATGAAGACCGCTAAAGCACCTGGGATGGCGTTGGCTGGTATGTGTTTAGCTCATTGGTTGTTTTACTGTTTATTGTGGAATGTTATGTTATATGTTATGTGTTGATTTTTCTTGTTGGGCATTTGCTTATGAGTGCTCTATGGTGCAGGAAAGGGGAAAGAGAAGGTTTACCAACCATGAGTACGCAGAGCATGGAGCGATGGGTACATGTTCGGCCTACCTGGCTGCCACGGCCAGAGTTATTTTGGGAAAAGTACTATAATGAACCCCTTTGTCGCTTAGGTCGACCTTAATTGTATTTTTGAGTTTTAATGTATTTTCTAAATAGTATTTTGGGATCCTAACTGTATAACTTTTTATGATTTCAATGAATATCCATATTATTATAATTCATGTTATTAAATGATTTTTTTTTCAGTTTAGTCACACTTGTAACCTAAAACCTCGATTAGCGAGCTAATGGCACATTTTAAACTCACATGGTAATGGCTTTAAGGAAGTAGGGTGTTACAGACTTATTCTTCTTCGTGTCATTATGGTCTCCCTCACCATTCCCCTTCCTCTTGTTGTTTCCCGCTTGATTATTCTGGGTAACAGGTTGTGCCATAGATGCAACATCTGTCACCACTCCTCTGGGTTGGATAGGGGCTTGGCTGGTTCCTGCAATAGCAGATCGTGCCTCATCAAGGTTTATCCACTCTTGAGCTCGGGCCAAGAACTCATCTGCACTTTTAACTCCTTGTTGTTGGATTTCTTGCCATAGGTCACCTCCTACCAAGATTTTTTTCCTCATCGCCATGAGCTTGGAGCTATCATCAGCGTCCTTAGCCCGTGCTGCAACATTGGCGAATCTGCTCAAATATTCTTTTAGTGATTCACCAGGTTGTTGTGTTTACATTGGCCAATGAATCAACCTCTACACGAGCTGCTTGTGAAGCTCGAAATGCTCTCTTAAACTCAGAAGATAAATTTTTCTATAAGCTTATCGAATGCTTCTTGTATTGTTTAAACTACTGTATGGCAGGTCCGAACAGAGTCGCGGGGAACAGGATATTATATTTTGATATAATGTTTGATTGATTAAATAGGTGTTACAAAAAGTGATTATTTAATTTAGTGGGTGAATGTTATATTATTTCATATAATATAATATTAGATTAGATTAAATAATGTGACAAAATGTGATTTGTCACACCTTGTAACATATTATTGAGAGTCACAAATTTGGACACATGTGTGTGCCCAACTGTGACATATTTTGGAGTTACAAAATCAGTTACAAATTTGTAACTCCCAAATATTACTCAATAATGTGTAGATTGCATGTTACACATTTGAGATTGGATTTCACAAAGCCATTATGAAATATGGTTGTTGGAGACATGTTTTTAACTCTCATTAGGTGTTTGGAGGTTACAAAATCATGTGGGAAAAGATTTGGGACGTTTTGGAAAAATGACATTTTGTGCTGAAAATGGCTTGTGGACGTAGCCACTGACATTCCCTAGCCGCGGCCTGGGAGACAGAGGCCAGTGGCCGTGGCCTGGGAAACAGAGGCCAGTGGCCGCGGCCGCGGCCACTGATAGTCTTGGCCGTGGCCAGTGAGGCTGGCAACCAATTTGTGTTTTTAGTTTTTTCCAATTTGAACGGTTCTAACATCCCAAGTAACTCCCAAATCTCCATTTTAATTCCATAAACATCCAATTAAACATTGGTAATAGCCATGGGGTTTGGTGGAATTTAAAATTCAAAGGGTATCTCAAAACTCTATAAATAGAAGCCTTATGCTCACTTGTATGACAATGCTATTTCTATCTACTAGAACACTTGGCAAGAAATACACCAAAAGGCTTGATTATTCCAGAGAGCTATTTTCAATATTGAGAGAATCCCTTAGTGCTTGAGATAGGGGGAAATAAGCTTTCGGGCAAAGGTTGTAAACCTTGTTCAAGTGGGTGATCTCCAATGCTCTTCACTTTGGTTGTGTGAGTGAGAGTGTTATACTTTTTTGTTCTTGTTATTTCTTCTACCATTGCTTTTATCTTCTATTCTTATATTTTATCTTTACATATTTATTTGTATCTTTTGTTTTAGAGTTGTAGGCCTTATCATTCTCTTCATCTATTTCTTTTCTATATCTATTTGTATTTTGAGTATTGAGTTGTAATTTTATCTAATCTATCATTGTGTCTTTGTATTATTTTGCATAGAGTTATGATAGTATTTCTTATTTCCATTTAAACAATACAAATATATCTAACACAGAATACATCTTAGATCGAGCGCGAAAATGTGGGCCCTCATCATTGTGTTGAACATCCCAAGGTGATCGGATGGATCTGTGTTTCCATCAAATGCTTAACATGTTTGGCATCCTAAAGCCAATAGGATACGTAGCTGCTACAATGTTTGGAGGGAAAGGTTCGAGCTCCTCATCTAAGTCGCAATCATCCATCCCCTTTCCAGATAAAAGCCTCTTCATCTGTTTCTCCATCAAGGCCAGTCGCTTAAAGGTTAAGTCTTTCGTCTCCAAGTTAGCTGGGGGCTGTTCAATAGCTCCCGTCCTAT
Organism: Humulus lupulus; assembly: GCF_963169125.1. Lineage (NCBI taxonomy): Eukaryota > Viridiplantae > Streptophyta > Magnoliopsida > Rosales > Cannabaceae > Humulus > Humulus lupulus. The sequence continues at coordinate 122,110,790 of NC_084794.1, forward strand.
TGTATGCGTTTGATGGGTTGTTGTCCCTCCAAGTTTGAGCTCGGTTAGGTGGGACATTCCTATTGTCGCATATGATAGACAGACCTCCCTCATGTCGAGTATAACTAACATCCTCATTGTGAGCTAGATAGCTTCTTTATTAACTCAAATGATCGCGCAGGTCGGGTTGTGGATCATACCGAGGACTTTGTGCTAAGCTCAGATGATTTCTCAGGTCACTCTTAGACCTGCCTCCACGCTGGCTCCCTATTCAGTAACTTCCATTTGCAAAACTTATGGCCCGCGACTGAGATCGAGGACCAAGATTCTTAGCACGTGCCCGTGGGGAGTAAGTATTTACTAACGGGGGAGGATTTCTCCTACTGTTCCCATGAGCTGGAGCATCTCAGTGTGGGCGAGGTGGGGTAGGATGTCTAACCTGTGATGGTGGATGCCTTATTGGCAAGGCTATCCCTGTTCCATCAGGACAAACTAAATTAGCCCGCCTCACCTCTACCCCAATGTCTCGAGTTCTTTGTACCTAGGGTTCTGATCATGGCACAAGAGAATTCTCTAGAGCATTTTGCCTCTGTAAACTTGTCCCAGCTTTCGCTGGTGGTTTGTTGTGGGCAGTCCTAAGAATCTGTGAAGAAGGCACAGAGCTGGGGGTTCCAGCTCTGACCGACCGACTGACGTGTTGATGATGACTCGTGTGATGACCAGTGGATTGAGCACTTCGGTGGTTTCACTCTGAAGGTATAGAGCTTGGAGTAGCGGTCCTGACAAAATTACTAGGTTTAAACAGGTTATTCCTGTGGGACTTACGAGACCCGTTTTGCCTCTTTCCGACATTAACATTAGTTGCAAGAGGGGGTAACTGAGCCAAGACCCCCTCAATCGGTCTATTTCCCCTAGAAAGATGGCTCCTTAATTGGGAATTTTCCATCTTTATGGCAGTCAGATATCTTGGATTAGGATTTGGTGGGAGTGACGCTGAACTCTCACCGTTATCGTGACCCACTAGTTGCTTCCCAGGACGTTGTTGAACACTAGGCCCTTTTCAGGGGAAACAGCAGTATGATGGGCCTCCTGGCCACCAAGTTGTTCCATCTCATTGTCATGCATTGATCGAGTAAGCACAATGATGAATGTCGACTGAAACTTGTGAAGCACTAATTTTCTCTCAACGAAAGCACCATATTGTTGACGTAGTTTTTTGCCAACAGTAGATTAAGAAATCTAATGGGGATATTAGTACTAAATTTTAAACCATAATGAAATAACAAGAATCCTCTCATACACACACACAAATTTTACGTGGTTCAGTGGTTAAAATCCACCTAGTCCACGAGATAGTATTATTGCTTTTCTCTCACAATTTCTGCAGAGTTTTAGTAATACAAAAAGGCAGTCCTTTCCCTGTCCATTATCCCTTATATTTATAGGGGAATTTCCTGGACAGGTTTGGGGTAACCGCGTGAATAAATAAGGTATACATTTAATACAAATTATTCCCAATTACATTGGGATATGATTGTATAACATAATAGAATATACTCATGATATCTCAGTTAATAAATGATAGATGTACAGTACAACCTGGGCATTAATTATCGTATAAGGAGCCTTCGAATCTCTTGAGATCCTTCAGTATGCGTTCTGAACAGGTTCCCATGAGCTGAATATCTCACCCAAGCTGGTGTTTAAAGACTATTTGAACCTTAGTTCATATTAAGTTTAAAGCGCCCAAATGTTGATCTGGCCACTATAAGTCTCGAACTGGATTGTTATCCTAAGAGGCGGTCTGATAGCAACCTGTAGGTCATGTACGAATTATTTAGTCTCGAGCTGCTCACATTATTGTTAACCAGATGTTCTACTTGGCTATTTTTCTACATATTCATCTGCCAGCCGTACCCGACCTAAGTAATTGAACTCGTGTTAATTTTAGGGTACAACAGTGGCTATATTGCATGTAGAATATTTTTGAGTAAATGAATCTATGATATTGTAGAAGTGATTTTGTGTTTGAAGGGTTACATGTTAGAATCATGTTATTAGGCTACCGTTGGTGTTTGATATTTAATGTTTGTTTTATAAAATGCAAGCTTGATAATAGAAACATGCTATGATTTATTTTGGGTTTTGGAAACAATAGGGGATAGAAATATGCTATAGGTTTCAATCAACATGTGTATATGCTTAGTCTTTATTTTCTTTTATTATTTGTGTTGCTTAGATAATATGAATAAATGCATGATGAATGTTAATTAAAAAGAAGAAATAAGGATGAGTTTTGGTGTGTGTATGTTTCGGCCTAGGGCTTCTTTTCCCTTAGTATGTTTTATTTTATTTTTCTTCTTTGTTGTTTCTTGTGATCTTAGAAGCATGCTTGTAACGTCCCAAATTACCTAACAAGGCTTACCAACTTGATTAGGGGGCAAGTATGGAAAATTATGGAGAATTACATGAATATATGTGATTTAATTATAGAATATGGGTTTATGTGATATATATATGTGTGTGTGTGTGTGTGTGTGTGTGTGTGTGTATCATTATATGATTACGTGAGTTATATTATAATATGACTAGATATGCATGTTTAGGTATATTAAATATGCATGTGGGCCTGTTTCTTGTTAGAAGGGAAAGTTTTGTAATTTGGGTTGTTACGGGTATATTTGGAATATATGTGATATATGTGTGAGACCACATTATTATGTGGATATATTTGGGTTACTCGGCACGAGGCGATCCTAGGGAGCAAGTTAGCAGGAGAGTCACAACGGGACCAAACATCTGACTCGGGGTAAGTCAAGGGGTATTTTGGGTATTTAGTTCATGACCAGGTTATCGAGTAGTGGGGATATATATTTGAGGATATATTCGGTGTTAGTGAGATTAAGAGAGAATTTTGGAAATTTTGACAATTTTACCCTCGTGGACGTTTTTGGTACCCCGAGCCTCTGGATTTACTTAGAGTTTCTTGAACTCTAAGTAACCTCACAAAAACACAAAACACTTTCACTCAGCAGCTTTCTCTTCTCTCCTTCTTAGTACTCTCTCTCTCTTTCTCTCTCTCTTATGTTCCTTGAAGAGTTTGTTTGAATTTTGAGGAAAGTAAGGGAACTAAAGGCTGAAAACTTGGGAAATTGAAGGCTTGGGTCTAGAGTTTTCTTAGCTGCAACTAGGAGGTTTTGAATCACAGCTGAGGTAAGCTCTAATCCCTGTTTTAGTTAAGTTTTTTCTTGGTTTTAGAAGTATTCTTGAGCTTGTGGATCAAGGTAGTGATTTGGAGTTTTGTGGCGGGTTTTGGGTGAACTTAAGGTTGGGTTTTGTTGCTGGAATGATGTTGATGTTGTTCTGGGGTTTAATTGTGGTTTTGGGAATTGTTTGGGATGATTTTGGGTAAGATTTGGCTTGAGGAAAAAGCTGGAATTCTGGATTTGTAGGGTCGCGCCGTGACCCTATTCTTGGGGCACTGTGACCCGCGTGAACCCAGGGGCTTGGGGTGTTCTGTTTCACGTAAGTGCACTGCAACCCTTCATGGCTAAGTTGCGACTTGTGTCCCTGGGTTTTTGGGTAGGAGGAGCCTCTGACTTGAGGCGTGTCGCAACCCATTAGTGGGCGTCGCAGCGCGCATAGACAGAAATGGCTAATTTAGGTTTCGAGTGATGGGAACTCAAATCTAAGGGCTCAGGATCGATTCTACTACCCAGTTTAGTAGAATTCGAAGTCCTAGAGGTTAGGACTCGGTTCGAAAGCCTTTATTCGCTTGTTATTGATGGGATTCTATATTATGGTTGTGACTAGGTTACCGCTAGGGGCTCGGAATCGGGATCGTGCTCGAGGTTCATTTTTATTATATGTTGCACTCGGACCTCAAGTAAGAAAACTACACCAAGTACGTGTTAAATGTAATTATCTGCGTGGTTAGGGCTTGGCCCCGGTAAAGAACATTGCCATTATTGTGTTTGTATTTAATTGGCTTAGATATATGATTAATATGTATGCATACTTGTATTATGTGAAGTATTATTATCAGTAACTGGTTATATATTTATCTGGTTGTTTAATGTGATTATGAATAGGGCTCGGGCCCCTGAGAATGAATATGATTATGATTATGTCTGATTAATTTATTAAGCATGCTTGAGAGTTCTGTTTTAAGATAACTGTTAAGAGATGTATGCATGTTTGCATTATTTAATTGGAAAGTCTTGATTCATAAGTCAAGGGCAGCAATAGCGCGTTGAGTGCTGGTTGATACGGTTAGGCCTAATCAGGAACGCATTATACAGTTGTCCGACCCAATGGTCGTGGAAAATTAAATCGGCAGGTAGGCTGGGCCAACTCTAAGGCTGGTTATACAAATGATAGGGCACAGGCATGGGGTGACTCATTAGTCCCACATCCTTGGGTATTGAGCCCCAATATGACTTATTAATTGTTTATTTAGGGCAGCGGGCCCTGTTATGATATGGAAGTCATTTATTTGTAATTATATGTATGCATGAGTGGGTTATTACTGTTGGGCATGCTAGATATGCATCTGGAATCTGTATTTACTATTCATGCACATGTTTAAGTTTTTTTGCTGAGCATTGGCTCACGGGTGCTATGTGGTGTAGGTAAGGGGACAGGAAAGCTAGACCAGCCATAATTTGGAGAGCTTCGGTGGCGGCGTGTACATATGCAGCTTCTCGACCACCATTGTAACGCCCTGGATAACCAAGACTGTTAAATATTTAGGGTCGGTGCCCTTAGGCCGCACACTCTATTTAACCCACTGTCTTCAGCTCAATTAGGCCGCCCCCAGTGTTATATCCACTGACTCCGGCCAGCTTAACCGAGCTTAGTGATTAATATATTGTCCTCGGCTACTAGTGGTTGAGCCACGCCCTGTGCGCAAGTATTGATTCCGACACTCTTACACCGTTTATCACATGTCCTCCATGGCATAATACCGCCTCATGACATTCATACAATTATAGAGAGCTCTTAGTCCCAACATATTCACATGGTTTATCACAATCATATAACAATGCATATGAATATAGGGCACACTTAGTCCCAACCTATCCACATAAACGGGTGCAGTTTTCTTACCTTTAATTCCAAGTGCTTTGATTAAGAAAGACGACCCCCGAGCACGATCCTGCCCCTGAGCCCAAGTGTACACCTAGTCACAACCACGATAAAGGATTCCATCAATAATAAATTAATAAGGGTTTCCGGATCAAGTTCTAGCCTTCGAGACATCCAATTCCACCAAGCATGGTAGTGGAATCGATCCCGAGCGCCCTAGGTCAAGTCCCCGCACCTTAAACCTCCAAAAGATCAAGATTTCCCTTAGCAGTCGCGGCCCAAGCTTCCTATGTCGCGGCTTGCCCCTATCCAGAGGCCCATCCTCACCAAAACCCAGACACGGGTCGTAGCCCAACGCTCCCCATGTCGCGACCTGCCCCTCTTCCTCAGCTCCCATCTACTTCGAAGGGTCGCGGCACACCAAGAACTGAGCTGCGGCCCGACCCCTTCAAACCCAGAAAATCCACCTTTTTTAACACTCAAACCTCACTCAAATCCATCCAGATTCATCCTAGTGATACAATCTAATTATCACAAACATTCTAACATGTTTTTAGCAACATAACCCAGCAAAAACCTAGTCTAGAAACACATCAAAATAATATTTTAATCTTTGAAACCCACAAGCTCAAGAACACCAAAACCAGCCAGGAAATCATAGAATTCAAACACTAAACCATAAATTAAAGCTTACCTTCACTGAAGAACCAATCCTCCAAGAAATTGATGAGCTAACTTCCAAATCCGTAGCCTCAACTCAGTCTTAAATTCAAAACCCAAAAACTCTTAGAAACCAATCCAAAGCTACATAATCAAATGACCAAAAGCCTTACCTCAACTCTTGTTGAATTCCTCAGCTAAACAGAGCTAATCTCCAAAGCTTCAACCCAATTCCCTGAATTTCCAGCCAAGCTTTTCCTTTGTTTCTGTGGTTTCTCTTGAGAGAGAAGGAGAGAGAGAAGAAAAGGGTTGGTTCTAGGTGTTTCTGCTGCCTTCCCTTGGTTTTGTTTTATCTTACTTAGTTTACTTAAGTTAATCCCAAAGCTCAGGGTGCCAAAAATGTCCCCGAGGGAAAAATGGTAAATTTCCCCAATATTCCCTCCTAAGCTTCCTAAACTCAAATATATCCCCAGTTATTTATTTCCATAACCCGATAACCCAAATAACTATCTAATACCCAAAATACCCCTTGACTCGCCCCGAGTCAAGTATCGGGTCCCATTGTGACTTTCCCGCTACTTGGTCCCTAAGATTGCCTTTGTGCCGAATGCTGCAAATATAAATATATCCAGATAATAATGTGGTCTCAACAGTTTATCTCATTTATGCCCTAATGGGCCAAAATTACAATTATGCCCTTACAAGCTAAACAGGGCTCGCATGCTTATCCAATACTCATAAACATGCATTTCACATATTCATATAATCATAGGATCATGCATATCACATAACCATGCATTTTCACCATTAATTCACATAACTTCCAATTACGCCCTCCCAGCACACTAATCAAGGCCCTTAAGCCTTGTTAGTAATTTTGGGTCGTTACAACTATCCCCTCCTTATAACAATTTCGTCCTCGAAATTTACTCAAACACATCAGATAGTAAACCTCGTACCTCTGACTATAATTCCCAAGGTCCAACGCATTTACTCTTACTCTTTGATAACACTCTTACATGAGTAACAATCTTGTTCCACAAGATCTTGTCTGATAACTATACTTTCATTAACCTTCTCTTGCACATCAGATCTACAGAAACTCTAAGGTCTGCTTAATTCATCAATGGTCACTTTATTTTCTTATCATCGATACCAGAAATACTCATGAGTCGTCACCCCTACTAGGTGAGATCATCTTATAGGCCTCCGGCCTAACCCTTGGTACAACCTCAGAATTCCTGTCGAATCGGGGGGTCAAAACTCCCCTTTCTTTCCCATAATATCATATTCTTCCTTGCTGCACTACTTGGAGAGACGCAAATCTCTCATCCTAGAACTTTGTATTCCAAAGTTAACAATTTACAAGCTCTTATGTCATTTCAGATAGGCAGACACTCCTGCCTTAAGAATTCCAACAACATCTTTGGTTTTCCCCCTGAACCAATACTGAACCGTAGTATCCACTACCTTTCATTTCTTTACTTAGCATAGTACTCCCTGCTTTTTATCTTACCATTTCCTATGCCGTGTCACCTTAGCTGTACTCCAGCATTCATCACCATGACTATCTCATCAAGGATTACACTTTCCTTAATATCCCAAATATTTGCACACTCAACGCTTAATCCCTTAAAATAATGGTTAAGTCCTCATATTGCTATTCCACCTGCAATCAACCAATAATTACAGGTTCCCACTCTATTCTCTTCGTTCTCTAGTTTCATTCCACAACTTGGAAGACTATAGGGTTTCAACTCACCATTACCAATGCTCTGCCCCATTACCAGTTCAATGAACCAAATTACATTAACTCATTCAGCTGGGTTATGACTTTCCCTGTCCAATCACCTTACTTATAGTCTAATGCGGTCCACTCCTATGATCCACCACCATATCACTTTACCCTCCAATATCCGAGCATATTAAATTTTGTCACCCACTTAAACTTCCTGGTACAATATACATGATATCCATTTAGTATTCTCCTCTCCACGCCAAATTCCTATTGGACCACTCATCCGATCCTTGTACTTTAACTCATATTACATTAACAGGGTTCTTCCCTGATTCCACAAAACCATCACTTTGGATTCCATTTTCCAAAGGAATACGTATCTGTTCATCACCACACACCAATGTTATACCAATCTCAATCATTACCTTGTCCATTCCATTGTAATCTATGGCGTTCTGTTTAACTGACACACACCTCCCAAGTAAGAGATCTGCCTCCAATTAAATCTTCTCCTCGTACAATCGAGGATTTCTAACACCAACCATGCATCCATTACGTTTCACTAAATCTTGGTCTCAAGGTTATCTTTCTTACAAATGACCAAACGCTCAAATACCGTACGCTATGCATACACTGCCAACTTAACGTTTCATGTATACCGACCACATTCCCATTCTTTTACCTCCCGCGAGGCTCGATCTATCCTCTCGTCAGTCTGTGCCTGGGCGTGCCCCAACCTATGATGCACCACTCACAGTTTCATATCTTTATCAAAAAGTAGGTCCCTCATTCTACCCTTCTATATTCAACCATAACACGCATATTCCTCCATCACCAAGTGCTAATTAATTCTCACTTTGTCTTCTAAACTTCTCATCTGACACTATCCATTCAGTCTAACTTCAAGTTTTACTATCCTTCTAATCTCTGGTGTAGCTACCTGCGAAGATACTTACGTAGTAGATGACGAGGTTACCAACCTCGTTGTGCTCCCTATCCTTCAGACATTCTTCAGTAGCTTCTCTGTGGCTTCAGATCAAATCTCTTCATACCTGACCTCCTTCTCTTCTTGTAGCATTATTCTGAATACCCCTGGCGAGACCAAACTGACACTTTCTATAGCCTTACCTGTGACTCTGCTTTCTTATTATTCACATCATCAACGTAGTAGTCGTCTGCATTCTACTTCTAACTGAAGAGTAGTCCAACATACCGCCAATAACCCTGAAGGTGTCTTGTTCACACTGTTTCTATATTTTTCACTTGTAGAACTTACCTGTGTTGCTGAAGCTTGAATCAGTTAAGAACCTTTGTTACTAATTCATCACAGCCTACTTGGTACAAGTAGTAATTCTTGAAATGTCTCTTTCCTTGATCCTCAGCTGGTAATAACCAGATCGTAGATCAATTCCTAAAGACATTGTCTTGTCTTGTAACTGGGCATTTAAACCATTCATCCTTAACAGACGATGCCAGCAATTCCCATAGTATGATACTCTGTCTGATCCACCCCGAGGTCAAACTTCTTCAACTGCTTCAGTACTTCTTTCTGTCAAACCCTTACCATCTTCCATAATTTCCCTGATACCGAACCTATCCGTAGCCTAGTCCTGAAGCGTACCCAATCCTTCCCTGTATACCCATCTAAATCCCCACTAGTCAGCTTAGTTCCCGTTTAGTCCAATTAAAGTACTCCAAGTGATATCCCCTTCAATCCAATGTTGTCTCTTGACAAATTAACTCTCACTCTAACTCATGTCAAGGCTTCCATATGACGAGCTCTATTGTTATCACTACGAACCTATTTATTACTTGTATTCCAATTCCTCTTCCAGAAGTTTCTAATCCCTCCTCAACAAATACTAATATCTTCAGCCCCTCGCACAGTACCCTTGAGGCATATTCTCTATGTCTGAATCTTTCTTGGGACATTCTTAACACCGAACTCTTCCAGCTTGTTATATAACCAAAAACGTTAACTATCCAGTCAACTGATCGTCTCCGAGGAACTAGCCTCGAGCTTCGAATGTAACAAGGCATTCAAATCACTCCATGTAGAAGGCATGCCTTCACCTGACATCCTTCCAGGTGGCGTCTCCTACCTCTGGTGCATAATAAATAACACCACTGGTTCCCATCACTGCCTTGATGGCTATCTTGTAAATTAGACCCCTTCCTGCCAAAACTAGGAGCCATAGAACTGTCCAGGGTTCTTCTACTTCGATTACCAAGAATCTGCCTTTACTAAATTCCATCAATGGAAATACTATCATTTGCATCTCTTGCTCTATGGCATTCACACTATATACCTCATTCCACATACCTCAAATAACATAGCCCTCCCTGCTGCCTAAATACAGATGAAGATCTTATACATTGGAGCGGCCCTGATGCTCTGGACCATTCCAAAGTTTAATCCTTAAATGGGTCATCATTTCCAGCTACACTCGCCTGTATCAATTTCCAAAATAAATTGTCCAACTCACAAAATTCATTGACATGAATTGTCATTATCTTACCATTCCTAATCAAACTTATAAGCCTATTAGTCTCTGCAGCTCAAACTATGTCTTTATAATCTCTTTTATCGAATCACCATCTGAGTTCCTCCCAACTCATCATGCCAATGCCTCGGTCTGAGTACCTGTTCCGGGCATCCTTCTGTCACAATACTTAGCACAACCCCTTAGTCATTACCTCTCATCTTCATATAACCAAGGATGGAATTAGCTTTGCCCGTCCACTGACCGATTCTTAGGCGAACCCGAACTTTCCTCAAAACCAGGGGATAATTCTTTTTAAGCCTTCCATTTAGTGCTCTTATCTGTCTTTATCCTTATATTAAACCAACACTGGTAACCTTACTGTCAAAGTATACAAAGCAGTTCATTCTCCAAAAAAGTCTACTGTTCTGCCATCTAGTCTGAGCTATTACCACAGCTTACTCACATACTAGCAAACATATACTGCGACTTTCAGGGGCATATGGAGGTTTCCAACCCCGACTATCATCTGCAACCCCCTATAATACAATGCCAAGTCCACTTAACCATTATGGGCGCAAGTAATTTGAATTCATCCACCACTGCTGACTAAACTCCTCAGCCCTGAGGTTCACACTCCGAACCAAACCACAACCAAGTCCTAATAACCAAAATAATCATGCACACATAAAGCATAATAAACATTAATCTACAATACTACGCATTTAGCTACCAAATGTTATTGGTACCAGGTACATTCACACTTTACCATGTTTCCTACATACTATAAACAGGTACAACATATAAATTCAATTCAGGCAGTTAACCATATACAATCAGTATGCAAACCATTATCCAAATATTCATTCACATGCAGTAGCAATGCTGATCAACACGCCTCAATCTCATCACACAATAGTCAAGGGCCAGGCCCTATCAGTATCTCATGCTCCTTATAATCATACAACATAATACATTCATATTTAAATCAAGAACTTAAGCATATAATCTCATGTATTCAATGAAAAAACCCTGGGTCGAGCTTGTCTTTAGCGACGAATGTACATGTCCAGCCTATCTTCAGGAACCCTTAAACCTAGACCGCTCTGATACCAAGTTGCAAAGCCCCGAATAACCAATATTGTTACACTGTGTGTTTGAAATAGTGCGAGACTTGCTAATCAAGTCATTTAAATAAAAATATGAACCTAACAACATAAACAGGTTAGGTTTAAAAGGTTTTGGTCATAAACGAATAATTTTCATTAAAATAAATGTTTAGTACATGGGATCCCAAATCAGGGTTTAAATGACATAATTATCGGATTTCCAAATGTTATAAATAATCAAAGCCACTCTAATGGAAAAATACATATTTTAGGTCTCTGCCCCTATACAAACCCTTGACCGTGGCGACTGAGCAGCTGACAATGTACACTTCGCCCCCAGAGCTCTCCAACCTATGGTCGATTCATCTTACCTTTGCCTTTACCTGCACCACGTAGCACCTGTGAGTCGAGGCCCAGCAAGAAAACATAATATCATAGCATGATCAATATCAATAACCAATTATTCCACAAAGCATAACCAAGTACTCAACAATTCATAACATTCACCTACTCAGTGATAACAATCGACAAATTAACAATTTGTCATTCAGATAATCAACATATTATATCCATTAAATTAACAACAACAATCATGTTCAAAATCAGCAGTTTATCGTAACCATTAAACAATATTCAGAGTCGGCACCCTTAGGTCGCACCCTCTATTTAACCCATTGTCTTCGACTCACATAGGCCACCCCCAATGTTATATCCACTAACTTCGGCCAGCTTAACCGAGCTTAGTGATTAATAAACTGTCCTCAGCTACCAGTGGCTGAGCCACGCTCTGTGCACAAGTATTGATTCCGACACTCTTACACCATTTATCACATGTCCTCCATGGCCTAATACTACCTCATGACATTCATACAATTATAGGGAGCTCTTAGTCCTAACATATTCACATGGTTTATCACAATCATATAGTAGTGCATACGAATATAGGGAACACTTAGTCCCAACCTATCCACATAAACGGGTGCACTTTTCTTACCTTTAATTCCAAGTGCTTTGATTAAGAAAGATGACCCCCGAGCACAATCCTGCCCCGAGCCCAAGCATACACCTAGTCACAACCACGATAAAGGATTCCATCAATAATAAATGAATAAGGGTTTTCAGATCAAGTTCTAGCCTTCGGGACATCCAATTCCACCAAGCACGGTAGTGGAATCGATTCCAAGCACCCAAGGTCAAGTCCCCGCACCTTAAACCTCCAAAAGACCAAGATTGCCCTTAAGAGCCGCGGCCCAAGCTTCCTATGCTGCGGCTTGCCTCTATCCAGAGGCCAAGCCTCACCAAAAACCAGACACGAGCTACGCCCCAACACTCCCCATGTCACGGCCCGCCCTTCCTCCTCAGCTCTCATCTGCTTCGAAGGGCCACAGCACACCAAGAATTGAGCCGCGGCCTGACCCCTTCGAACCAAGAAAATCCACCATTTTTAACACTCAAACCTCACTCAAATCCATCCAAATTCATCGTAGTGATACAATCCAATTATCACAAACATTCTAACATGTTTTCAGCAACATAACCCAGCAGAAACCTAGTCTAGAAACTCCTCAAAATAATATTTTAATCTTTGAAACCCACAAGCTCAAGAACACCAAACCCAACCAGGAAATCACAGAATTCAAACACTAAACCATAAATTAAAGCTTACCTTCAATGAAGAACCAATCCTCCATGAAATTGTTGAGCTAACTTCCAAATCCTTAGCCTCAATTCAGTCTTAAATTTAAAACCCAAGAACTCTTAGAAACCTATCCAAAGCTACATATTCAAATGACAAAAACTGTAATTCAAGCCTTACCTCAACTCCTGTTGAATTCCTTAGCTAAACAAAGCTAATCTCCAAAGCTTCAACCCAATTCCCTGAGTTTCCAGCCAAGATTTTCCTTTGTTTCTATGGTTTCCCTTGAGAGAGAAGGAGAGAGAGAAGCAAAGGGTTGGTTCTAGGTGTTTCTACTGCCTTGCCCTTGTTTTGTTTTATCTTACTTAGTTTACTTAAGTTATTCTCAAAGCTCGGGGTGCCAAAAACGTCCCCGAGGGAAAAATGGTAAATTTCCCCAGTATTCCTTTCTAAGCTTCCTAACCTCAAATATATCTCCAATTATTTATTTCCATAACTCGATAACCCAAATAACTATCTAATACCCAAAATACCCCTTGACTCGCCCCGAGTCAAGTATCGAGTCCCGTTGTGACTTTCCCGCTACTTGCTCCCTAAGATCGCCTCATGTCGAATGCTACAAATATATATATATATATCCACATAATAATGTGGTCTCAACAGTTTATCACATTTATGCCCTAACGGGCCAAAATTACAATTATGCCCTTACAAGCTAAACAGGTCCTGCATGCTTATCCAATACTCATAAACATGCATTTCACATATCCATATAATCATAAGATCATGAATATCACATAATCATGAATTTTCACCATTAATTCACATAACATCCAATTATGCCCTCCCGACACACTAATCAAGACCCTTAAGCCTTATTAGTAATTTTGGGTCGTTACAACCATGGCCGGGATTATCTTGGAGGAACTAGGGTTGTATCCCTTATTTTGTTGCTTATGTTGGCTGGTTGTAACTTTTGAGCTGTATTAGCCTTTTAAACACTATTTTGGGATCCCATGTATAAGTATAAATATTTTTAATGAAAATTCAACGTTTCTCTTGACAAAAATTTTTAACCTTAACCCTTGTCACTAACCTTAGTTACACGTTTATAACTAAGAGACTTGGTTAGCAAGTCTGACACTATTTAAAGTACACAGTCTAACAATCATTGATTAGGAGGACGTTACAATCCTAATGATTGAATTATTTAGATTATGTTTAGAATTGATTTCTTGGAATGCATGAAATTGTAGAAACATGATAGCTAATAATTTAAACATGAATAAGATTATATTTTTAATAAGTGTGTGCTTGCTATATTTTTCTTATTTTTTTATGGTAATTAATCAATGATTTTAAAAATGCACAAGTTATGCCTCAAAATTCATATTTTAAAACAAATTTAAACATGAGATGATTTTTCACATTGTAATGGTTATTTTTCTTCAAATAAATACATGCAGTTTTTTTTATAAAATTTGTGGAAGAAATTATATGTTATTTTACCTATTTACGTAGAACTAACATAATAAAAAGGTTTGCTGGAATTTTTTTAACTTCTTGAAAAAAAAATATCTTTTAATTACAATATATATATAGAGGATATGCTCAAATAAATTAAGCTTTAAACTTTATACATGAAAATTTTGTTTTTTTCTATACTTTAATTATGGAATATATTTAATTAAAATAATACAGTTTTTATTTGTAAAACAATTAACTAAGTAGCATTATTTTTATGAGACTAAGAATTTTTATTTGAGTAAAAAGAAGGTATAAATGAATTTTTCCTACTTATTTAAAATTATGATATTTATGAAAGAATGGTAACCTTGAGATATTACTATTTTAACAAAGTTAAATATGTAATTATTTTATTATCCACTTTGTAGAATGAGTGAGTACCAAATTGTGTTATCTTAAATAATTATGTCAAATTATTCAATATTAATTAATTTTATCAATTAATTATTTTGTGAGAAAAATAAATAGAAGAGAATTACTAGTTTGTTTTATTTTATTTAACGTAGCAAATGGAATTAATGTTGGTAAATGACAACTAAAATAAAATAACTCTTTTATTAATATTTTGAGAACAATTCCAATGTAGCGTTGTGGTATAAATCAAGTTGGTAAAATATATTTGTTTAATAAATAATATGTGATCACTAAAAATTAAAGGGAGTAAAATCTACCAACTTTTACGCGCGTTTTAAGAACCTTTTACGTACGCATGTCGCATGAAAGTTTAGTTTTACGTTCAAAATATGCCTTTTAATTAAATGTACGTTTATTGTTTGACATTCGTTGAGATTACGTTAGTAAGATTGAGATTATTCTTGTATGATTTTATGTGTAATTTTGTAATTATGTTTGAGATGTAACCTGTGCCACGTGTCCATGGCCCATGCACACATGAGGTATATTTGTTGCGAATGCTTCATCTTACTTGATATTGAGAAAAATGTTTGGGTTGTGATTGGAGGCTCGTTGTTAAGCATCCCGCTATTTAATTTGCTTGGACATGAGGTAAGGAAGTTAGCTAGAATTTTTATGAGTTTATGTTGACTGTATGAGATATAATGTTATGAGATGAGTTGTTTGTTATGTGCTTGTGTGTTGTATGAAAAAGCAGAGGTTGTTAGCGTGTTGTACGCGAAAAAACAAATGAGTTACTAAGGTATGACGTAACTCATTTGGCAGACGCGTCGAGGTTATTCTAGGGCAAGAGCTCCTAAGAACCTTATAGAGGAGGATTTACTGGTTACCTCAGATAACTTGTTTGCTTTATTTGTTATGATGATATATTCAAATAAAGTGTATGATTATGATATGATGAGGATATGGTTATGATATGATATGTTATGATGAGAATATACTTGTTTTGTATTCATGTGAATTGTTGTATCTAGTTTGTACTTCCTTGCTGGGCTTTTAGCTTACCCCCCTTACTTTCCCCCTTTCAGGTAGGCAATAAGGTTTCTCATTGGCACGCATTGTGATGTGGGGCGTTCCAAGATCTAGGCATGCATGTCGTGGGGCGTCCATGAACGATTAAATGATCTAGTTTAACGCCAATAATACTTATGGAGTTGTTTGTGTTATGTTTTATGTCTTTATTATGCTACAATGGGACATAAATACTTTTATAAAAAAAACTACATAAAGACATTATACTTTTATTTCAAACATATGGGCACATATTGCATGTTTTATTAAGGCCCCACTAAACCTTTCACACTTATGGTATTTTTCTATCAATTATCAACTGAGTATCAATTTTACAAGGGAATAGAATATGATGTTGTTACATTCCACTTAGTTATAAGAATGAATAAATCATATTTACCTTTCTTATTCTGTATAATTTCAGCGATTATTTCACGTTTAGACAATAGGATTTCATTCTTGTTGTACCCTGAAATTAGCATGAGTTCAATTACTCAGCTCGGGTACAACTAGTAGATGAATATGCGGAAGAATAGCCAAGTAGAATATCTGGCTAACAGTGATATTGTAACGACCCAAAATTGTTAATAAGGTTTAGCGCCTTGGTTAGCATGCCGGGAGGGAATAATTGGTTCATATATGTGTTTAAATGGTTAAATGTGTGACTACGTGGCATGCATGATTGATATGATTATATGAATATGTGATATGCATGTTTACGAGTATTAGACATGCATGTGGGCCCTTTATAGCTTATAAGGGAATATTTTTAATTTTGGCCTGTTGATGACATAAATGTGATTATATGTGATAAATTGTTGATACCACATTATTATGTGGATATATTTACAGCATATAGCTCGAGACAGTCCTAGTGAGCAGATTAGCGAAATAGTCACAGCGGGGTTTAATACCCGACTCGAGGGGAGCCTAGGGGTATTTTTGGGAATTTAGAGAATATTTGGGATTTATAAATATGGGATAGGTATTTGGTAATTAATTGGATGATGGGGTTAATTGGTTAATAGTAGGAACACTTGAGGAATTAGCAGGAACCAGGGGCAGAATGACTGGTATATCCCTAGAGACTAATAGAGGAGTAATAAACTTTAGGGGGTAAAATAGACTTTTGAGGGGAAGGATATACTCAAAAGGCTTAGGAAGATAAGCCAGAAAGTAGTGGAAAGTTCAACTCTCCCTTATCTCTCTCACTCATGATTTCTCCCTCTCTCTCACTTGTGCTTGGAAGCTGAAGGAATTGGAGGAGAAGAGCTTAGGCTAAGCTGGGGAGAGGCTGAATTTGAAGCTTAGGAAGCTAGGAATTTGAGGCTGGTAGAAGGCAGAAGCTTGTGGGGATTCATCAAGCAATTGAGGTAAGTTCATGTCCTTAATTATTTTAGGGAATTCTGGTTGTTGGCGTAGAATTAAGCTGGGTATTGAGTAATTAATTTCTACTGGATTGGGATAGTGATTTCAGTGTAATTGTTAATGTTTTGATGTTTAAAATATGAGGTTAAAAGTCTTACAATCGTATCTAAGCTTGATTTTGGGTTAAAGTTTTTATTAAAGTTTAATTATGTGGTTTTGGCTGGGAAAAATGCTGGGGAAAACCCAGAAATTCAGGGTACAAGGGGGGGGCGCCGCGACCCGCATGCCTAGAGGGCCTGGGTGTGCTCTCTGACTTGAAGGGACATCGTGGTCTTGGGGGGGCAAGTCGCAGCTCATCTCCCCCTGAGGCTTGGGGATTTAGCCTCTGACTTGGGGGCGTGCCGCGCCCTTAGGGTAAGGTCGCGACCCGCTTAGGGGATTTTACCTTAGGATGGTTTCTAGAATTGGTAAGGCTCAAGAGTTCGAACCTAAGTGCTCGGGATGACTTCTACTACCCAGTTTAGTAGAAATCGAGGTCTCGAAGGCTAGCTTTTGTCTCCTAAGTATTTATTTGGATTAGAAATTGACGATTACCCATTGGACACTATGACTAGGTTTGTTGCCAAGGCTCAGAACTTAGGATCGTGCTCGGGGCCATTCTGTATCCTCCGCTCGGAATTCAAGGTAAGAAAACTGCACCCCTGTGTGGTTATGAATGGGACTAAGATTCCCAACTATTGATTTCTTAAACTATGTACTTATAAGATTTATGTGATATACAAGAATGGTCGGCCTAAGGGAGCTGGGGCTGATGGTAAGCGTACTAAGCGCGGCCCAGCATAAGCAAGCTAGGACCAGCTAGATCAATAGGGGGCTCGACCTAAGTGTGCTAATCCTAACTATTTGAGAACTTGAGATTATGTGTTTATCATTGATTAGTTGAATATTTGTACTCTGTTTTATGTTTGAATGAGATAAGCTTGATTAAATATCCTTATTCTTACGTGTGTTTGTTGTTTCTGGCTTTCTTGCTAGGCCTTGGCTCACGGGTGCTATGTGGTGCAGGAAAAGGCAAAGGGAAGTTGGATGAACCATTAGTTGGAGAGCTTTGGGGGAAAAGTTTACATATTCAGATGCTCAACTGCCACAGCCGAGGGAAAGTACAAGGACAGAGGCCTAAAACTTGTATTTTGCCAATAGGGTGGCTGTTGTTTGTATTAAAACTGTTGAGAATTGTAACTATCACTTGTACTCTGTTTTTAGGATCCCATGTCAAGCCTTTCACTATTTCAACTACAAAGTGTAATGATCTTGGTTATCCAGGGCGTTACAACTTGCTATCAGAGCGATCTAGGTTTAAGGGTTCCTGAAGACTAGTTGCGCATGTACACTCACCACTAAAGACAAGCTCGTCTCAGGGTTTGGTAAACTGTATATATGTGATTACATGTTTAAATGCTTAAATGAAATATAAATGTTTTAATCCGTGTGATTAATAGGGAGCATGAGATACTGATAGGGCCTGACACTTGACTGTTGTGTGATTATAATGAGGCGTACTTATTAGAATTTTTGTTGCATGTGAATGAATATTTGAATTCTTACTTGTATCTTGATTGCATGATTTTGGTTGAGATTCAATGGTGGACTATGGAAAGATAGTTAACCTATCATCATGGCTTGACTGCCGAGTCATTGATTGCAGATAAACTTGGATAGTTATGCATCCAAGGCGATCTATACGACTAGCCGACACTGGGTCTGAGGCTAGAGATGATGATCAGGGCCAGAACCCTCTACTTGCAGATATGCAAGCCTAGTTATGGAGTCAAGAAGAACAGATTCGCCTCTTGAGACAGCAGGCTCCATCAGGGAGTGCTGCACCTATGTTGCCACATGTTGTTGCACTAGTAGTACAACCACCTAAGGTTGGGAACAGGTGGGAGCCACTTTATGAGCGATTTAGGAGACAGCATCCTCCAACCTTTGAGGGAGGACCAGATCCACTGAAGGCTGAACAGTGGATGAGTATGATCAATTCTGTCTGGATTTCATGAGGGTGGAAGGTAATGACAGGGTAGCATGTGCCACCTATATGCTTAGAGAGAATGAATGTATTTGGTGGGAGGTGGCATCACAGACCAGAGATATCTCTACCTTGAGTTGGGATGGGTTCAGAGATCTTTTTACTTAGAAGTATTACAATGTTTCCATCAGGGTAGCGAAGATAAATGAATTCACAGAGCCGGTACAGGGTAGCATGACAGTTACAGAGTATGCCTTGAAGTTTGATAGGCTGGCAAGGTTTGCATCAGACTTGGTGCCTACAGATGCAGCCAAACAGGACCAGTTTATTCGAGAGCTTACTGATATGATAGCCCAAGATGTGAGGATTACCTCAGTACCTGGGCAGATGACTTATGCCCAGGCTGTTGAGAAGGCTCTTACTGCTCAAAAGGCATAAAACAAGATCTGGAAGGAGAGCACTGCGAGACGGGAGGTTCGCAGGGTAGTGCCTCCATCCACAGGATTAGGTAGGGGCGGAGGCCCCAATGATCTAAAGAGGAAGACCCCTGACACTTTGGCCACTACTTGTCCTGGTAGGAGGAGTTGGGGTGCTTAGGGTGGCCGCCAGGGAGGCGGTGAGACATGGAGGAGTTACCCAAAATGCACGAGGTGCAGGAAGCGCCATCTGGGCGAATGTCAGGCAAAGGCTTGCTATCTATGTGCGTTGGTGGGACACCTCAAGAAAGACTGCCCAACAGCAAAGAAGGAAGAACCAGGGAAGGTGGACAACTTGTGTAACAACCCCAAATTCACTAATGAGGCTTAAGGGCCTTGATTAGTGTGTCGGGAGGGCATCATTGGATTAGATGTGGTTTGAATGATTTTATTAATTTAAATGCATAATTGTATGACTAAAATGCTTGTATGATTATATTGGTGTTAATATGATATATACATGGTATTTGTGAGAACCACATTATTATGTGGGTAGGTTTGCAGAGCATGACTCGAGGCGATCCTAGGGCTAGATAGCGGGAAAAGTCACAACAGGGCTTAACAGTTGACTTTGAATAAGTCAGGGGTATTTTAGGTATCGGGTAGTTATTTAGACTATCGGGTTATGAAAATAAATATATGGAGATATATTTGAGGTTAGAAAGTCTAGGCGGGAATATTGGGGAATTTTACCGTTTTGCCCTCGGGGACTTTCCAGCACCCCGAGCCTCGGGATTGACTTAACGGGATAAGGTTAGGCTAATTTTTAAGGAAAACAGTGGAACAAAAAATTAGACTGACCCTTTATTCTCAGCCTTATCTCTCTATTCTCTCTCAAGGAAAACATAGGGGGAAAACACTGAAAATCTTAGGGGAAATTCTGTTGGAATTCAGTGGATTGAAGGAGTGATTTAGAGGCTTAGCTCAAGAATCAACCAGGGAACTTAATCAGTATTAAGGTAAGCATTGAATTCCCTTCTTTGTGGTTAGAAATTCTGAGTTTTGGCTGGGTATTGAGATAATTGTAATTTTGATGTTAAGGGCAGAATTAAGGTGGAAAGCTTGGGAATTGACTTGGATTCTCCTTAGAGAAGTGATTCAGCAGAAGAGGTAAGCTCTAATTCATGATTTTAAGGTTTCAATCTGAGTTTGTATGGCTGGTTTTAGTGTTTGAAGTTCTTGAGTTTTAGAAATTGAAAATGGGATTCTAGTAGGTTTTTGGGCTGGATTTCTGTTGGGATGTGTTGTTAGAGTCATGATAAAAATGTTGTGATTAGTGGGCTTTGAGTTAGGGAGCTTTGAAATGGCTTTGGATGAGGTTTAGATGTTGGAAATGGTGGGTTTTCTGGGCACGAAGGGAAGGGACGCGGCTCTGTTCTAGAGCGTTGCGGCCCTAGGATGAAGATGAGCCAGGAGGGCTCGGCCAGGGGTGAGTGCCGCGACGCCCAAAGCAAGGGCCGCGACGCGTGTCTTCTTCCAGGGAGGCCTTAGTTTTGTTTTAAGGCAAGGCCGCAGCTAGGCTTCAAGGTCCGCAACCCTTAGATGCATACTTGAGCGTTTAGGGTTTTAAAGCACGAGAATCTAGCCTAGAGTGCTCGGGATCGATTTCACCACCGTGCTTGGTGGAATTCGGATTCCCAGAAGTTAGTTTTGTATCTGGAAACCCTTATTTGAATACTAATGGAACCCTACACCTTGGTTGTGACTAGGTGATAAAAGCTAGGGCTCGGGAATGGATCGTTCTTGAGGAGTGTTGCTCGTAATCAGTAACTGTAAAGATCAAAGGTAAGAAAACTGCACCTGGTTGAATATCTGTAATGGTACTAAGGGTTCCCTATAGTGTATGCTTGAAAGGATGGTATAATGTCGTGCAAGATAATTAGTAAACCAACGGCCTAAGGGTGCCAAGGCTTATACTAGCGCACAGGGCGCGACTTGGCCACTGGTAGCCGAGGACAACTTAATATGCACTGAGCTCAGTTTAAGCAGGCTTGGCCACTGGTAGCCGAGTCAGTGGGGTAAACAGAAGGTGTGGCCTAAGTTATCGGTCCTGATTATTATGTGATATGAATGTTATAAATGATTGATTGCATCCTTGATTTTGAATATATGTGCTGAATGGCTAATGTGGATTATTTGATGAGAGATCATGTTTAGTGAATTTACTATCTGTTATTATTGTTCGTGTTGCACATCATGTTTTCTTGCTGGGCCTTGGCTCACGGGTGCAACGTGGTGCAGGTAAAGGCAAGGGCAAACTTAATCAGCCTTGATTTGGAGAGCTCTGCGAGCGGAATGTACATGGCCAGCTGCTCAGCCGCCACGGTTGAGATTTAGGCAGGGACGCGAGACCCAGAAATTGTTCATTTTGCCTTAATATGGCTAACAGTTGTCTGTATTTTGGGAAGTCTGTAATCTAACTTTTAAACTTTGTTTCTTTTGGGATCCCATGTATATAACTGCTTAATTAAATAAAATGAAACTTTTGGGACCAAAACCTTTTTAACCCTAGCTCATATATGTTTAGTGACACGTTTTTAAATTAATGACTTGATTAGCAAGTCTTGCACCTTTATAGTACACAGTGTAGCGATCTTGGCTATCCAGGGCGTTACAACTTGACTCCAGCTCGAGTGTTTACCTTGATGCAGGTGGAGGCTGAGGCTAGTCCCTTAGTAGTGACAGGTCATCTTACTAGCGCTGGCTCCTCTTATACTGTATTTATTGACTCTGGTGCAACACATTTGTTTGTTTCTAGTAAGGTAATTGATAGATTGTATAGACCTAGTGAGTATTATACTGTGGGGTTTGGGACTATACTGCCCACGGGGAACTGGTAGTTTCTAAAAGATTGATTAGAGCACTTCCAGTGATGGTAGATAGTAGGGAACTATCAGTAGATTTGATTGAGTTGGGTATGGATGATTTCGATATGATATTGGGGATGGATTGGCTAGTCAGATATGGGGCTATTATAGACTGCAGGAAGAAGATGGTGAACTTTGAACCTGAGGGAGAGGATCCTTTTGTTTTCGTGGGTGATGTGCATGGACCTCGCATACCCATGATATCAGCATTGATGGCTAAGAACCTGTTGCAGGGAGGTTGTATAGGTTTTCTAGCCAGTGTGGTGGATACCACCAAGGTTATGCCAGCGGGGCCGAGAGAGACCAGATTAGTACGTGAGTTCTTGGATGTGTTTCCTGAGGATTTACCAAGGTTGTCGTCGCACAGGGAGATTTAGTTTATCATTGAGTTAGCGCCGGTAACAGAGCCAGTGTCAAGGGCACCATATAGGATGGCTCTGGCGAAACTGAAAGAGTTGAAGATACAATTACGAGAGCTTCTTGATTTGAGATTTATCAGGCCTAGCTTCTCGCCATGGGGTGCTCTGGTTTTGTTTGTGAAGAAGAAGGACGGGACTCTGAGAATGTGTATAGACTACAGGGAATTAAACAAGTTGACCATCAAGAACAAATACCCCTTACCAAGGATCGATGACATGTTCGATCAGCTGCAGGGAAAGATGGTATTCTTGAAGATTGATCTTCGATCTGGTTATCACCAGCTGAGGATCAAGGATAAGGATATACCAAAGACGGCCTTCCGAACGAGGTATGGGAATTATGAGTTCTTTCTCATGTCATTTGGTTTGACCAATGCCCCATCAACATTCATGGATTTGATGAACAGGGTGTTCAAGGACTTCTTGGATCAGTTTGTGATTGTCTTCATCGACAACATCTTGGTTTACTCTAGTTCAGAGGAAGAGCATGAACAACATCTCTGACAAGTCTTACAGAGATTGAGAGAGCATCGGTTGTATGCCAAGTTTAAGAAGTGTGAGTTTTGGCTACTAGAAGTGACATTCCTTTCACATATTGTTGGTGAAGATGGGATTAAGGTGGATACAACTAAGATAGAGGCAGTGAAAGATTGGTCGAGGCCAAGGAACGCCTCAGAGGTTAGGAGCTTCCTTGGATTAGTGGGATATTACAGATGGTTCGTGGAAGGGTTCTCGAAGATTGCTGCACCGATGACAAAATTGACACAGAAGAATCTGAATTTCACCTTGTCAGATAATTGTGAGAATAGTTTCTAGGAATTGAAACGACGGTAAATTACTGCTCCAGTGTTGAGTCTCCCTTCAGAGGAAGGGAATTTGTGGTATATTTTGACGCATCGAGGTTGGGTTTGGGATGCGTGTTCATGCAAAATGAGAAGGTTATTGCTTATGCGTCATGGCAACTGAAGGAGTATGAGCAGCGGTACCCTACCCATGACCTAGAATTGGCAGTGGTGGTTTTTCGCACTGATAGTTTGGCGACATTATCTATATGGGGAGAAGTGATAGGTATACACCGATCATAAGAGCTTGAAGTATTTCTTCACCCAGAAGGACCTGAATATGAGGAAGAGGCGTTGGCTAGAGTTGGTGAAGGACTATGATTGTGATATCCTTACCACCCAGGAAAAGCCAATGTGGTGGCAGATGCGCTGAGCCAGAGGGGCCCAAGACAGTTGTTTATGTAACGCCCTACTTCCTTAGAACCGTTACTAAGTGAGTTTAAAAATGTGCCTTCAACTCGCTAATCAAGGTTTTAAATCAAACAGTGTAATTAAGCCATAAACAAAGGAAAAATATAGAATTAACTCCATATCATTGAAGATCGTAAAAGTTTGACACCTGGGATCCCAAAATACAATTTAGAAATATTTACAACATAAAACTGTACAAAGTCGGCTCAACGACAAATCCTAAGTTCATTTACAAGCATCTCCCAAAATCCTCTGGCTGTGGCAGCCAGGCTGACCAAACATGTACACGCCGCCTCACGCCTGCTGTACTCATGGTTGGTTGATCTTCTCTTTACCCTTACCTGCACCACAGAGCATCTGTGAGCCGAAGCCCAGCAAGAAAACCCATAAACAGATAACATATGCAACACATATATCAAGCATATAAACAAGCCACCAATGGCTAAACACATACGGCCTAGTCGTCCCAGGCGTTTACCAAGCCCTGGGTTCACGGACCACACCATGAGGATATCCCAGGTATCCTTCTAGGGACTCGCCCTGGCAACTCGCACTCCACGTGCTCAACGCTGCTCCCGGCCCCTTGTCGTTCTCTGCCTCGCACTAAACGTGCCCAATGCAGTTCCTGGCCCTTCGCCGTTCTCGGGTCTACACCGTTCCCGGCTCAAGCCGACCATTCACATCATAATATACATAGCATAACAAGCAAGTATAGAATTCTAGCATATTCAGTTAAAGGGCTATGCCCAGCAGTTCTACCATATTGGGCTCGGCCCTACATATCAATTCTATTCAAATACATTAGGCTCAGCCCTGCACACAAGCTCTATGGGAACAAGGGTTTTCTTACCTGAGTTCCGAGCTTTCCGAGCACCGATGCCCCGAGCACAGTCCTATAACGTGAGCCTCGCCGAAACCCTAGTCACAACACATTAACAATGTCCATCCATCAAATTCCAATCCAATAAATAACTTCGAGCCATAACCCTAACCTCCGGGACCTTGAATTCTATCAATCTGAGTGATAAAATCCGTCCCGAGCCTTACCCATTAAGTTCCCAAGCCTAAATACCCTTAAAAACTCTGATTGGCACTAAGGGTCGCGGCCCCACTCACAAGAGACGCGGCTAGCCTCGAAACAGAGGCTAGCACCACACTGACCCCCACACGAGCCGCGGTGCGCCCACCAGGCACCGCGGCGTGCATGAGCTTCTCAGCCTCCCATGGCCGCATGCGCACACGGGCCACGGCGCTCACCTCCAAACCCAGAATTTTTCCACCATTTTCCACACCTTTCCTCAAGCCAATTCACCCAAAACTCATCTATTTAACCCAGATAACTAACATAATTATTTCAGCTTAGAAACAGCACCAAAACCCCATTGAATCCTACTTCAAAACTCAACCAAAATTCTCAATAAGTAAACCAATCTTGACTAACATGCAAACCACAAAACCAGCAAAAACTCAAGACCAAACCTTAATAGCTAGAACTTACCTCTTGTTGAATTAAGCTTCTGAACCAGTCCCCCCTAAGCTTCAATCTTCAAGCTTTAAGTTCCCTTAGATTTCCCCAGCTGAAATCCCTTAGCTTTAAGTTAATTTCCCTTAAGTTTCCCTTGTGTTTATCTTAGAGAGTGAATGAGAAAGGAAGAGATAAAACTATCCTCAACTGAAAGAAAAGAGAGTAAGTCAGTTTTCCTAGAGTTTCTAAGTAATTCCCCTTTTTGTTTTATTTGACTTAAATCTAAAGGGTTACCTCAAGGCGCGGGGTATCAAAACGTCCCCGAGGGCAAAATGGTAAATTTTCCCCAGTATTCCCGCCTAGACATTCTATCCTCAAATATATATCCAAATATTTATTTTCATGTCCCTATAATCCCATAACACACCTAGCACCCAAATTACCCCTCGACTCACCCCGAGTCCGAATCTCAACCCCGTTGTGACTCTCTGGCTACGCTCTCCCCAGGACTGTCTCGGATCGTGCTGTGCAGACATATCACATATATATAACATTTATCACATTTATACCCCTAATATCCAGATGGGGTCCACATGCATATTTAACTTAGCTAAACATGCATCACAATCATATATACACATAAATCCACATATAAGCATATTAAACCACTTATTGCCCTCCAGGCACATTAATCAGGGCCCTAAGCCCGATTAGCGAATTCGGGTCGTTACAGTTTAGCTCTGCACAGATATCAAGAGAGCTGCCAGAGGAGATGTCCAGAGCGAGGATATAGCTAGTTATGGGTTGGCTAGCCAATATCACTTTACAGTCGACCCTTCTAGAGAGGATAGGAGAGGGTCAGATGGTTGAATCATCATTGTTGAAGGTTAGAGGGAATGTCTTAGCTGGAGTAGCTAAGGATTATTCTAATTCAGAGACATGGTTACTACGGTATAAGGGTCAGATTTGTGTCCCGACAAATATGGGTATTAGATGAGAGATATTAGATGAATCCCATACTACAACGTACTCACTCCATCAAGGCACCACAAAGATGTATCAGGATCTACGGACGTTATATTGGTGGCTTGGGATGAACAAGGATGTAGTGGAGTATGTGGCCAAGTGTTTGACTTATTAGCAGGTGAAGGCTGAGCATCACCAACCAGCGAGGTTGCTACAGCCTTTGGGTATTCCCGAGTGGAAATGGGAGGATATTACCATGGATTTTGTGGGAGGTTTACCCGGGACAGTGGGATTACATGAATTGGTGTGGGTGATAGTAGACAAATACACCAAGTCAGCTCACTTTCTACCAGTGAAGACGACATATATTGTGGATCAGTATGCGTAGCTATACGTGAGGGAGATTGTACGTCTCCATGGGGTTCCCAAGTCTATAGTATCTGATCGGAATCCTGCACTCACCTCCAAGTTTTGAGGTAGTTTACAGAAGGCGATGGGGACTCAGCTGAAGTTCAGTACGACCTTTCATCCTCAGACTGATGGACAGTCTGAGAGGACGATTCAGATATTGGAAGACATGCTCAGGGCATGTGTGATAGACTTTGAGGGGTCTTAGAGTAAGTACCTTCCATTGATTGAGTTATCATACAACAACAGTTATCAATCAACTATTGGAGTAGCTCAGTACGAGATGTTATATGGGAGGAGGTGTTGATCGCCCATTAATTGGGATGAGATGGGTGAGAGGAAATATTTGGGACCAGAGATGGTTCAGAGAACTAATGAGGCTATCGAGAAGATCCGAGCTCAAATGCTCACTTCGCAGAGAAAACAAAAAAGCTACGCTGATCCTAAGCGTAGGGACGTGGAGTTCCAGGTAGGGGACCATGTGTTTCTGCGAGTCTCACCATTGCGAGGGGTGATGAGGTTTGGGAAAAAGGGCAAGCTGAGCCCTAGGTTCATAGAACCATTTGAGATCCTGGGAAGGATCGAGATGGTGGCCTAGAGGTTGGCACTGCCACCATCGCTATCAGGAGTTCATGACGTATTCCACATTTCTATGCTTCAGAAGTAAATCACAGATACAACTCATGTATTGAAGTATTAGGATTTGGAGTTGTAGACAGATATGTCTTATGAGGAGTGACCAGTTCAAGTCCTAGACAGGAAAGACAAGGTTCTACGGAACAAAGGATTTCTCTAGTCAAAGTGTTGTGGAGGAATAGTAGGGTCGAGGAAGCGACCTGGGAGCTTCAGTCATCGATGCAGAATCAGTATCCCGAGTTGTTCAGGTAAATTTTGAGGACAAAATTCTCAGTAGGAAGGGATAGTTGTAATGACCCAAAATTGCTAATAGGGTTTAGCGCCATGGTTAGCGTGTCGAGAGAGCATAATTGGTTCATATATGTGTTTAAATGGTTAAATGTGTGACTACGTGGCATGCATGATTGATATGATTGTATGAATATGTGATATGCATGTGTTACAAGTATTAGATATGCATGTGGGCCCTTTATAGCTTATAAGGGCATATTTGTAATTTTGGCTTGTTGCGGGCATAAATGTGATTATATGTGATAAATTGTTGACACCAGATTATTATGTGGATATATTTGCAACATATGGCTCGAGACGGTCCTAGTGAGAGGATTAGCAAAATAGTCACAATGGGATTTAATACCCGACTCAAGGGAGCCTAGGGGTATTTTTTGGAATTTAGAGAATATTTGGGATTTATTAAATATGGGATAGGTATTTGGTAATTCATTGGATGACAAGGTTAGTTGGTTAATAGTAGGAACACTTGAGGAATTAGTGGGAACTGGGGGCAGAATGATTGCTCTATCCCTAGAGACTAATAGAGGAGTAATAAGCTTTAGGGGGTAAAATGGTCTTTTAAGGGGTAGGATATACTCATAAGGCTTAGGAAGATAAGCCAGAAAGTAGTGGAAAGTTCAACTCTCTCTCATCTCTCTCACTCACGATTTCTCCCTCTCTCTCTCACTTATGCTTGGAAGCTGAAGGAATTGGAGGAGAAGGGCTTAGGCTAAGCTGGAGAGAGGCTGAATTTGAAGCTTAGGAAGTTAGGAATTTGAGGCTGGTAGAAGGCAGAAGCTTGTGGGGATTCATCAAGAAATTGAGGTAAGTTCCTGTCTTTAATTATGCTAGGGAATTCTGATTGTTGGGGTAGAATTAAGCTGGGTATTGAGTAATGAATTTCTACTTGATTGGGATAGTGATTTCAGTGTAGTTGTTAAGGTTTTTATGTTTAAAATATGAGGTTAAAGGTCTTACATTCTTATCTAAGATTTATTTTTGGTTAGAGTTTTTATTAAAGTTGAATTATGTGGTTTTGGCTGGGAAAGATGCTGGGGAAAACCCATAAATTCAGGGTAGAAGGGGGTGCGCCGCAACCTGCATGCCCAGAGCGCCTGGGTGTGCTCTCTAACTTGAAGGTACGTCACGGCCCTAGGGGGCAAGTCGCGGCCCGCCTCCCCCTGAGGCTTGGGGATTTAGCCTCTGACTTGGGGGTGTGTCGCGACCCTTAGGGTCAGGTCGGGGCCCGCCTAGGGGATTTTACCTTAGGATGTTTTCTAGAATTTGTAATGCTCGGGGGTTCAAACCTAAGCGCTCGGGACGACTTCTGCTACCCGGTTTAGTAGAAATCGAGGTTCCAGAGGCTAGCTTTTGTCTCCTAAGTATTTATTTGGATTAGAAATTGATGATTACCCATTGGCCATTGTGACTAGGTTTATCGCCAAGAATCGGGACTGAGGATCGTGCTCGGGACCGTTCTATATCCTCCGCTCAGAATTCAAGATAAGAAAATTGCACCCCTACATGGTTGTGAAAGAGACTGAGATTCCCAACTATTGATTTCTTGTACTGTGTGCTTATAAGATTGATGTGATATACAAGAATGACTACCCTAAGGGATTCGGGGCTAATGGTAAGCGTACTGAGCGCGGCTCGGCCTAAGCGTGCTGGGACTAGCTAGATCAACAGGGGGCTTGGCCTAAGTGTGCTAACCCTGACTATTTGAGAACTTGAGATTATATGTTTATCATTGATTAGTTGAATATTTTGACTATGTTTTATGTTTGAATGAGATAATCTTGATTGAATATCATTATTGTTACATGTGTTTGTTGTTTCTGGTTTTCTTGCTAGGCCTTGGCTCACGGGTGCTACGTGGTGCAGGTAAAGGGAAAGGGAAGTTGGACCAACCATGAGTTGGAGAGCTCTGGGGGTGGAGTGTACATAGTCAGCTGCTCGAGTGCCATGGCCGAGGGAAAGTACAGGTACAAAGTCCTAAAACTTGTATTTTTCCATTAGAGTTGATGTTGTTTGTATTAAAACTGTTGAGAATTGTAACTATCACTTAGACCATGTTTTTGGGTTCCCATGGCTTAAACATCAGTTTAATGAAAATTAACCGTTTATGTGAAAATCTTTTAATCCTAATATGATGGTTACCCTTAGGATCACGTTTTTATTCAACTGACTTGATTAGCAAGTCTTGCACTATTTCAACTACACAATGTAACGGTCTAGGTTATCCACAGCGTTACAGATATGAACAGCTCGAGTTTTGGGGCTAGACAGCACGATACACAGGTTATTATCAGACCACTTCTCAGAGTAACAATTGAGTTTGAGACTTATAATAACAAGATCAAACTTTAGGCGCTATGAGCTTACTACAAGCTAGGGTTCAGATAGTCATTGAAAAAGAGCTTGGGTGAGATATTCAGCTCGTGGAAACTTGGACAACACGCATACTGAAGGATCCGAAGAGATTTGGAGGCTCCTTTTATGCTCATTAATGCTCAGGCTGTATCACATATATATCTTTTATTATCCAAGACAATAGGAGTATATTCTATTATGTTATCAAATCATATCCCAATGTAAATGGAAATAATTTGTATTAAATAGAGATCTTATTTATTCATGCAGTTTATTCACGCAGTTACCCAAACATGTCCATGAAATTCCCCTATAAATACTAGGAATAATGGACAGGGAAGGGAACGACCATTTTTGTATTACCAAAACTCTACAGAAATTGAGAGAGAAAAGTAATAATATTGACTCGTGGACTAGGTGGATTTTAACCACTGAACCACGTAAAATTTGTGTGTGTGTGTGTATGAGAGGGCTCTTGTTATTTCATTATGGTTTACAATTTATCACTAATATCCCTATTATATTTCTTAATCTACTGTTGGCAAAAAACTGCGTCAACAGTTTGGTGCTCTCGTTGAGAGAAAATTAGTGCTTCACAAGTTTCAGTCGACATTCATCATGGTGCTCACTCGATCAATGCATGATAATGAAATGGAACAGCTTGGTGAGAAGGAGGCCCATCATACCATTGTTCCCAATAAAAGGGGCCCATATGTTCAACAATGTCCTGGGAAACATTCGGTGGGTCAGGACGACGCTGGGAGTTCAGCGTCACTCCCACCAAATCCTAATCCAGGATACTTGACTACCATCGATATGGAAAACGCCTAGATAAGGAGCCATCACGCTGGGGTAAACAGGCAAATCATAGAGGTCTTGGCTCGGTTTCCCCCTCTTGCAATCGACGTTAATGTCAGAAAGAGGTAAAATGGGTCTCATAAGTCCCATAGGAATAACCGGTCTAAACCGAGTTGTTCAGTCAGAACTGACACTCTGACTTCTGTGCCTATAGAGCGAAACCACCAGAGTGCTCAACTCGTTGGTCATCACAGGGGTCATCATCAGCATGTCAGTCGGTCGGTAAGGACTGCGACTCCCAGCTCTGTGTCTTCTTCACGAATTCCCAGAAATGCCCACAACAACCCATGGGGAGGGGCTGGGACAAGCTCACAAAGACAAAGTGCTCCAGGGAATCCACTGGTGCCATGGTTAGAGCCCTAGGCTGAGAGAAGCCAAGGTGGGCTAATTTAGTTTGTCCTGGTGGAACGAAGACAGCCTCGCCAATAAGGCATCCTCTATCACCGGTAAGACACCCAACACCTCCTCACCCACAATGAGATGCTCAAGCTCATGGGAATAGTAGAAGAAATCCTCCACCGTTTGTAAATACTTACGCCCCACTGACGCATGCTGAGAACCCATGTTCTCATTCTCAACAGTGAGTCGTGAGTTTTGCAAATGGAAGTTACTGGATGATTCCACAATGACATTGGTCATAACACTGATGATTGTCAACAACTGAAGGATGAAATTGAGACTCACATTCGAGCTGAACCATTAGCCTAGTACGCCCAAAATTGGGTAGTTCCCAATCAACCTCAGCCAGTTCCAGAAGCTCCGATAGGTCAGCCTGGAGCCCAGACGAATAAGGTCACCCTCCCCCAATAGTAGGAGGAGATATAACCACTATTGTCGGAGGACCTCATTTGGCGGGCACGAGCAGCTGGGCCCAAAAGAGGTATATCAAACAGTGTCGAGTTTGTCCCAGAGCAGCGGTTATCGAAACAACAGCGGTTGGAAAAAACAACCAATCATTTTCACGGAAGAGGATGCTAGCCATGTCAAATTCCCACACAATGATTCGTTGGTGGTAACTGTGACGCTCGCTAACCGAAGTGTACGGAGAGTACTGGTGGATAATGGAAGTTTCATAAATTTACTTTTCAGGTCCACCATGGAAAAGATGGGATTGTCCGTAATAAATTTGAAGACGACCTCAATGACTTTGTACGGGTTTTCGGGTGAAAGAGCGGCGGCCATAGGGACAATTGAACTAGTAGTGACATTGGGAGAAGAGTTATGAATTGTCTCTAAAATACTTGCACTGATGGCATTTGAAGCCATCACTTCAATCCGACACCTGGCAATAAAATTCCCCTCTACCTCGGGGATATGCATAGTAAGAGGAGACCAGCTCACTACCAGAGAATGCTATAGCATTTCTATGAAGGGAAAATCACAACCCGGGCAGCAGGCAATGGTCATAAGTGAGGGAGGTGAGGAGTCCTAGGGAGTGGAAGTCACCCGTGAGATGAAAGAACCTCGAGAAGAAGATGGTGAGGTTGCCTAACGAGATGATATTGATCCGCGGGTATGCGAAGACAGGCTGAGCTTAAAGCAATAGAAGAGCTCGAGGAAATAAACATCGACCTGAAAGAACCTTCAATAGTTGTAAAAATTGGGAAAAACCTTGAGGTCAAAAGGAAGGATTTGTTTGAGTTTCTACGGAAGAATTTGGATGTTTTCGCCTGGTCGCATGAGAATACAGTGGGAATCAGTCCGAGTGTAATAATGCATACCTTAAACTTGGACAAGAGCGTGCCTACAAAGTCTTAAAAATGGAGGCTTTTGGGAATAGTACCAGCTGAAGTGTTAGAAGAAGAATTAGCTCGCCTACTTAAATGTGAGTTTATCAGGGAAGAAAAATACTCGAATTGTGTTGCTAACCCTGTGATGGTTCCGAAGCCAAATGGTAAGTGGAGAACCTGTATCAATTTCTCCAACCTCAACAAGGGTTGTCCCAAGGACTGTTTTCCACTACCAAGAATTGATCAGTTGGTAGACGCAACGGTCGGTCACAAGTTCATGTCTTTCATGGACGTGTATTCTGGATATAACCAAATCACGATAAACCCTGCAGACCAAGAGCATACCAGTTTCATGGCCGAGCATAAGGTATATTGCTAAAAAGTTATGTCATTCGGGCTGAAAAGTGTTGGGGTTACATACCAACGGTTGTTCAACAAGATGTTCGCTAACCATATCAGTAGAAACATGGAGGAGTATGTCGATGATATGCTCGTCAAATCAAAGACTGCCAATAACCATGTATCCGACCTGGAAGAATGTTTTTGCATACTGAGAAAGTACGACATGAAGTTGAATCCCCAGAAGTGCACTTTCAGAGTTGCGTCAGGAAAGTTTCTGGGGTTTATAGTCAACACAAGGGGGATAGAAGTGAATCCGAAAAAAAATTAGGTCGCTACTAGAAATGCCTTCGCCCAGGTCGCGTAAAGAAGTACAAAGCCTGACTGGAAAAGTGGTGGCTCTAAATCACTTCATTTCAAAATCCACTGACAAGTGTCTACCATTCTACAACTTGCTTAGGGGAAACAAGAAATCTGAGTGGACCGAAGAATGCGAACAGGCATTTCACGATCTGAAAATGCATCTAGCTGAACCCCATGTACTATCAAAATCAATGTCTGGAGAGTGTCTGTTTCTTTACCAGGCCGTGACAGAGAATGCAGTCAGTGCCGTGTTAATTCGAGAAGAAAACCGGGCACAGAAACACGTATATTACGTAAGCAAGAGGCTTCTTGGAGCTGAATCACGGTACCCACTGATAGAGAAGCTTGCATTATGTCTCATTTTGGCTTCAAGGAAGCTCAGGCAATACTTCTAGTCCCATTCTATTCACGTCTTAACCGACCAATCTTTAAGGTAGGTGTTGTAAAAGCCTGAAACGTCAGGACGTCTATTAAAATGGGCCATCGAACATAGCCAGTTCGTGATATTATACATGACATGAACAACAATCAATAGCCAAGCCCTTGCTGACTTTGTGGCTGAGTGTACTGGTTTTCAAGACGAGCTGATAAGGGAGACAGTGCAGGAATTATGGGAAATCTTCGTTGATGGATTGTCAAACGAAAACGGATTGGGAGTTGGGATAATATTAATCTCACCTGAAGGACATCGGTTCCATACTGCTCTTAAGCTTGGGTTTGAAGCATCCAACAATGAAGTGGAGTATGAGGCCTTATTGGCAGAGCTAAAGGTGGTGAAAGAGCTGAAGGCGAAAGCCATCCAATGCTATAGTGATTCCCAGCTCGTGGTAAATCAGATATTGGGGGAATACCAAGCTCAAGGCATCAAGATGGTGGCCTACCTGACTAAGGTAAAGAGCGAGTTGTCTGAGTTCAAGTTTAGCTCCGTTGATCAGATACCCCATGAGCAGAATTCCAATGTTGATGGTCTGTCCTAACTCGCTACCACCAAAGAGGTTGGAACATTGAATGTAGTTCTGGTGGAGTTCTGGGAAAGCCCGAGTGGTAACGGGAGAAACGGTGGAGGTCAGAATGATTGACATAAGACCGACCTGGATGAGTCCTATAATGGAGTACCTCACAACCAGAAAGCTACCTGATGACAGGAAAGATGCAAGAAAACTGCTTTATCAAGCTCCACAGTATGTAATTGTTGAAGGAATCCTATATCGGTGAGGTCATTGATTGCCCCTCCTGCGATGTGTTCTGCCTGAGGAAGCAAAAGTATTTTATGAGAAATACACAAAGGCTTCTGCAGAGATCATGCTGGGGGGAGAAACCTTGCTCTGAAGATATTGAGCCAGGGCTATTTTTGGCCCACTTTAACAAAGGACTCGATCTCGTTTGAGCAAAAGTGCGACAAATGCCAGCGTTCTCCATAGTTACCTGAGCTGCTCCAGTCAAGCTAACCATGATTTCATCCCCTTGGCCATTTGCAGCATGGGGAATGGACTTGATAGGTTCCCTGCCAATGGGAAAAGGAAGGGTTCGGTATGCAGTAGTGGCGATCGATTATTTTACAAAGTGGGTAGAGGCTGAACCTCTGGCAATCATCACCTCGAAGAGAGTCCTGGATTTCGTTGTAAAGAATATCATATGTCGATTTGGACTCCCTAAAAAGATCGTTCCAAACAACGGAACACAGTTCGATATGATCTTTTCACAGACTTTTGTGAAGAATATGGCATAACCAAGAGTTTCTCGTCGGTAGCATACCCACAAGCCAATGGGCAGGTCGTGACTGTAAATAAGACCCTGAAGAAAATATTAGATGAATCCAAGGGATTATGGCCCGAGCAGCTCCCACAAGTACTTTGGGCCTACCAGACCTCGCATAGAACCTCCACGGGACGTACCCCTTTTCTCTAACCTTTGGAAGTGAGGCTATGCTTCCAATTGAGGCAATGGTGACTACTCACAAACAAAGGGCATTTGATCCAGATCATAACAACGAGCTACTTAGTGCATCCCTCGATCTGATCGAAGAAAAATGAGATGCATCACATTTACATCTCGCCCATTATCAACAAAAGATCACTCGTCATTTCAATTCAAAGGTCAAGGGACGCAGACTCGGATTAGGCGATCTAGTTCTCTGAAGGGTCTTTTTGGCGAATAAAGATCCTAAAGATGGTGTGTTAGGCCCAAACTGGGAAGGACCATATGAGATCGTAGAGGTCATATGCGAAGGAACTTTCAAGTTAGCCTGCCTAAGTGGGGAATGTTAGGAGTATGTCTTAAAAGCATGTAAAAGACATTTATTATTTCAATGAATAAATAAATACAATAGTCTATTATTGTTATATATAGATTATTAAATTATTGTTTGAATAATATTTTTTTTGTAAATATCAGAAAAATTCCATATTCATTATTGAGAATGTGATCTTGTATTAGTACAAGAGAATTAAGATCACACGAATGAATAAAAATATTCAACAACAAATTGAATTTATGGAATTCTTTCATTAAGGTTGTAAGTACGGTTTACTGAGTATCATGTTGATACAAATACTCTAGATTCGGATTATTGATGTGGTAAGACATCACGGTAAAGGTGCTTTATATAATATGATTATATATGACAAGGACCGATATGAATAAAAGTCTTTATCCAAAAACCATTTAATAATAAAGATTTGTAATTCATATCATAACTGATGATCATTTATAGATCAACCTAAATCATGAGTGTTCATGAACTCTTTGTTTATGTTTATTAAATCTTTTGATTCATTCGTTAAGGTCTCTTCATAGATTGAGGCTAATGACTTTTGTTTTGGAGATTTAATATCATGGATGGTTGGGAACATGTATCAACAATACGGAATCTAATCTTTCCTAACGGATCGTATATTGGTTCCCTTAAGGGTTAATTCTGGAACTGAATGATTTTGAGCTCAAATCTATAATTAGATTATAGATTAATTATTCACTAGTGAATTAATGGTACTTAAGGAATAAGAAGTAAATTAGAAAGGTAAAATGGTAATTCTTCCATTCTATTTTATGAACTAATTAATTAGAGGGTTGAATTATTGTAAGATGGTTATATCAATGGACAACTTAAAATAAGATTTCTATAAAAGTATATCTATAACATAAAGAGTTCAATTCTGAATTTATAGTGGAGAAATATCAGAATTAATAAATTAACTATTATGATTAAAGAGTTTAATTATTTATTTTTAATTTATTGGAGCTTAATGTTATAGGTCCATGGTCCCTGAAATGGCTCAAACAAACACAGACAAAGATAAATACAAAAAACGGGCAAAAAGGATTTATTTGATAAGTAAAATATTTTTCTATGCACTAAACATAATTATTGTATAATTATGTGTAATTAATTAATTTAGAATTAATTAATTATTTGATTTAACAAAAATATAATTAATTTTGAATTAATTTATTTTTGGGATTTTTGGTATTTAAATAATTATGAAAATTGGGAAAATCACATACCCCCCTGGCATGGGTTGGGCGTGTAGCACAATGCATAGACACTGTGCTACACACATAAGAAGATTCCAGGGGAATCTTGGTTCAACAATTTTAGTTATTTAAATATTAAATAAATAATTAGATATTTTAATACGATTAAAATATTATTATTTAAACAAAAATCTGATAACTGATTAGTTATTTTTAAATTGTTTAAAATTACTAATATTATTTATTTTAATATATATTGGATATATTAAATAAATGAGATATGTTTTTCAGAGCAATACTTTTCATAAATAGAAAATATATCTTGAAATCTCCCTGAGAGAAATAGAAAAATGCTACAAGCATAGGTCACTGTTCTTCACAAATTTAGGTCCAAACTTTATCAGATGTCATGTGTTGAGAACATATGATAAATAGATTTTGCCTATTGTTTTGTATAACGAGTCCACACTCGTTCTTTGTGTGTTGAGAACATTTTGGATGATCTTGGTATGAGATCTCAAGGATTTTGTCGTACAAAAAGATAGCAGCAAGGAATGACTTTAGGTAATTTTTCTATTCATCTCTTTGATTCAATATATTTATATATGTATGTGAAGAAGTAGATCTAAAAATTTTGTGGGGTTAAATTAACAATTTTGATTGTTGTTCCGCTGCGTGTAATCTCTAATTTAATCTATAAATACCAGCAAATGGTACCAGAGTCATCTTCACATATATATATATATATATTGAATCTGTGTGGGTTTAGTTTTATCCATTTATTTATTTATGATGAATGAATGGATGGTTTAATTTGATTGAATGCATGAGAATATTGAATCATTAATTGTATTGTGTTTTTTGGTTAGGATTTGTTCATGACTAGATCATTTTGTAAGCCATTAAGGGGCATAGGATTTATGTAATTTTATTTGGTTTATGAAATCATAAAATTGTAATTCCGATCACACAAAGTCAAAACGGAGCCTGGGATTCAGAATTCAGCCACTGTTCCTCCGAGGCCATCCTCTGAGCCGCTGCCGGGGATGTCGTACGGACGTCTGTACGGATCCATACAGTGGGCCCCAATAGCACATTTTAGTGCCATGTGTCCCCGTCTTACTAGTCCAGAGTTTTTTATTTTTCTGAAATTAATCTGTTATTTTAAAAAAATATTTAAATGTTAAATATCATATTTGTTAGAAATAGGATATTTAAATAATGAGATATTTTTGTTATTCTAACAAACTTTTTTTTTTAATATCTTATTTAAAAATTTATTTTTCAAAATAACAGATTTTAATTAAATTTATTTATGTTTTTTAATTAAAAGCTATTTTAATTAGTGGAAAATAAAATTATGATTATTTAAAAGTTTTGTTTTAATTAATCAGGATAATTAGAAAATTATTTTCTTATTATTATTCTGGACCAACGACACATATCCTATCGAAAGTAAAGTGAAGAAGCCCGATGGAGATCAAAGCGGTTTTTATTTTATTTTGATTTTATAAAGAGGTTGTAAAATTAGAAATACCCAAAAGCACCCGGTTCAACATTTATTGTTTATTTATTTAAATAATTGTTTTCATGTGATTGATAATATGTTCATGCATTTTGTGCCATACATAAAAAAATCCACACTGTTATTATCATGCATTTCATTGGTAGAAACATGATTATTAGGATTGTCCTATATGTTTATATGATTTGTTTTGCAAAACCAATTGCATATAAATTACTTACTTTTATTTTTTGAAAACTTGGCAAAATATCACACTGTTTTTTTAAGTCTTTATGACTTAATTTCTTTAAACCGACTTTATTTTAAAATTATTTTTTAGTAAAGTTTAGATGAATATAATTGGTAATTTAAAATTGGATATGGACCTAGAAACATGTTTTCTTACCAATTTTAATTATGTTCATAATGTTTAAAGAATCTATAATTAATTTGGAATTAATTAGGTTGAAAACACTTATTTCAAAATAGTGATTGGGAGAGGGTTGATAACTCAACATAACCCGTGGTCTCCATTATTAATATAACACCGTGAAATATGAATAGCGCCTCGCGACGGCTTTGTTTCCGTCCCCCTAAGGAAGGTGTCTAGACATGTCAATAGCAAGGTTATATTTCTTACACAGATAGGAACTAATGATGTATTTTAGGTTTGACTGAACCTAAGACGGCATGTCCTAAGTTAAGTCATGAACTTCGAAATAATGGGTTACACTCACAAAGTTATGATTAAGATTTTGCAGTGGATAATCATAACTTGACCAAACTAAGTGGTACTTTAATGTTTAAAAGAGAAAATAATGAGTTATTTTAATTTTTAAACAATAAAGATAAGAATGTCTTATAAATTCTCGAAGATTAATTTGACCAACCCTAAAGCGGCACTTTAATTGTAAGAAAGTTTTATCGTGGAAATTAAATTTTATTTTATGTGGTTTAATTGTGCTCATGCATCACGTTTAATTTCCGATACTTTGATATTTATTTTTCTAAATATAATAATATTTGTATTTTTTATTTTATTCAGAAAATGTCTATCTCTGGTAATCCAATCACTGCTTTAATCGCACAAGAAAAATTAACTGGTGATAACTTCACAAAATGGAAATCAAATATGAATCTGTTGTTGGTTAGCGAAAACCACAAGTTTGTCCTAAATGAGGAATGTCCTGAAGAACCTGGCCCCACTTCCCCGAAACATATTCGGGACAAATATGATGCATGGATTCAATCCAATAACAAAACTAAGTGCTATATGCTTGTAAGCATGAGTGATGTCTTACGAACAAAGCATGAATCCATGGAAACTGCTTTTGAGATACTAGAATCTCTTAAGGAAATGTTTGGGCGCCATTCTGATCAAAGTTGTCATGAGGCTACTATAACCTACATGAATGTTAAGATGAAGAAAGGTCAATCTGTGTGTGAGCATGTCTTGAACATGATCAGTGTACTCCATGAAGCTGAGATGCACAGAGCAGTCATGGATGAAAAGCACAAGTAAGCATTATACTTGAGTCTTTAACTCCTGCTTTTTCTACATTCACAACAAATTATGTCATGAACAAATTAGAATTTAACATGACACAATTGTTGAATGAATTACAAACTTTTGAGTCTTTGAACAAGACAATCTCAAGTCAGGCTGAAGCGAATGTTGTTGAAGCCAAACCATCTTCTAAGAAGAAAAGGAAAAGCAATAACAATGACTACAAACCTAAAAAGGACAATCCGAAAAAGACAAAGAAGTCATCCAAGGCACCCAAGAACAAAAAGAACAATCACCCCAAACAAAAGGCACCCAAAGGAAAGTGCTTCCATTGTAATGTCGACGGTCATTGGAAGAGAAACTACCCAAAGTATCTCGCCGAGCTGAAAGAGAAAAAGAAAGGTAAATTAGATTTACTTGTACTCGAAGCTTGTATGGTGGAACATGATAAATCATCATGGATAGTTGATTCTGGTTCCACTAACCATGTTTGTTCTTGTTTGTAGATGCTTGAGTCAGAAAAGCAGTTGGAGCAAGGAGAGATGACTATGAGAGTGGGAAGTGGAGCACTTGTTTCAGCTAAAGCATGTGGAAC
Source organism: Humulus lupulus (assembly GCF_963169125.1). NCBI lineage: Eukaryota > Viridiplantae > Streptophyta > Magnoliopsida > Rosales > Cannabaceae > Humulus > Humulus lupulus. Next base: position 122,151,335 of record NC_084794.1, read on the forward strand.
AGTCCATTTAAATTTTAAGAACAATTTTCTAGTTTTGAATAATGTTCTCTTTATTCCTGAAATTACTAGAAACAATATTTCTTTATCTTTGTTACATGAACAAAATTTTGGCATTTCTTTTTATAATAATGTGATTTTTATTTCAAAGAATGGGAACAATATTTTTCATGCAAAACAAAAAGACGGATTGTACATGCTTAATCCAATTGAAAAATCGCTCAATAATTCTGAATTATTCAAAGTAGCAAATCCACAAAGTAACAAAAGACAAAAGGTTTCTAAAGAAAATGACACATATCTTTGGCACTTAAGATTAGGTCATATTAGTCTAGATAGGATAAACTAGTTAACTAAATATGGACCTTTGAGGGAACTAACTGTTGGAATCCTATCGGTTTGTGAATCCTGTTTAGAAGGAAAATTGACAAAACGACCTTTCACTTCAAAGGGAAATAGAGCCAAAGAACCACTAGAGCTTATACATAGTGATGTATGTGGTCCAATTAACATTCAAGCTCGAGGTGGTTATGAATATTTTGTCACATTTACTGACGACTATTCTAGATACTATCATTTCTACCTAATGCTTAAGAAGTCAGAAACTTTTGAGAGGTTTAAAGACTTCAAAGCCTTAGCTGAGAAGCAATTAGGTACATTTTTAAAGACACTCCGATCTGACCGTGGTGGTGAATATTTGGATTCTGAATTCAAATATTTCTTGTTGGAGCATGGTATTCTATCCCAACTCACAGCACCTGGAACACCACAACAAAACGGAGTTTCAGAAAGAAGAAACCGAACCTTGTTGGACATGGTCAGGTTTATGTTAAGCTACTCTTCACTTCCCTTATCGTTTTGGGGATATGCACTTCAAACAGCTAATTACATTTTTAATGTAGTTTTGTCCAAAGCTGTGACAAAGACACCACTAGAATTATGGAATGGAAATAAACCTACTTTACGACATTTCTATATTTGGGGTTGTCCTGCTCATGTGCTAAGACCTAAATCTGGAAAACTCGATTCAAGGTCTGAAGTGTGTATATTTGTGGGCTATGCTCCAGAAACAAGAGGCGGATATTTCTATAGTCCAAGTGATCAAAAGGTATTTGTTTCAACGAATGTAACATTTTTAGAACACGACTATATGAATGATTTTAATCCTCAGAGCAAAGTAGTTTTACAGGAACTAATGACAGATAAAATTTCATCTCCATCTTCTTCATCAATTAATGATAAAACAACCAAAGAAACCACAATTCCTCAAAAGGATAACCAGTGCAACATCATAGTGGGAGGATTGTGAGACAACTTATTCGCTACGAACATGAGGCACACATTCTTGTATCAGATACTGAAAAGGACGATCTATTGATTTTTAAAGAAGCAATGGAAGACCCTAATGTTGATAAGTGGCAAGCTACCATGAATTAAGAAATGGAATCAATGTATTCCAATTCTGTCTGGGAACTTGTAGATCTGCCTAACAATGTTAAAGCCATTGGATGTAAATGGATCTACAAGAAGAAAATGGGTGCAGATGGAAAGGTAGAGACTTATAAAGCAAGGGTTGTGGCTGAAGGCTACACACACAGAGAAGGTGTAGATTATGAAGAAACATTTTCTCCTATAGCCATGCTTAAGTCCATTCGCATACTTTTATCCATAGCTGCCATCTATGATTACGAGATCTGGCAAATGGACGTCAAGACAGCCTTTCTAAATGGCCAACTTGATGAAACCATATATATGGAACAACCAGAAGGGTTTATTAAGAAGGATCAAGATCAAAAAGTATGCAAGTTATTGAAATCCATATATGGATTGAAACAAGCATCAAGATCTTAGAACTTAACTTTTGATGAAACTATCAAAACATATGGCTTCGAACAAAATGTTGACGAAGCATGTGTTTCTAAATACATCAAAGGGAAAGTTGTGGTTTTCTTAGTTCTTTACGTTGATGATATCCTACTCATTGGGAATGATGTAGAGACAATATCAAATGTACAAAAATGGTTGGCTGACAAATTCCAAATGAAAGATTTGGGAGAAACGAGCTATGTTCTAGGCATTAAAATTCTAAGAGATAGAAAGAACAAGCTCTTGGCACTTTCACAAGCAAATTATATTGATAAAGTGCTTGAAAGGGTCAATTGCCGACCAGACATGGAATTACTCTTTGCAAAGATCAGTGTTTAAAGACACCACAAGAGCAAGAGGACATGAGAAAGTATCCCTATGCATCAATTGTAGGGAGCCTAATGTATGCAATGTTATGTACTAGACCTGACATATGTTATGCAGTAGGGATTCTCAATCATTATCAGTCAAATCCAGGTTTGGAACACTGGATTGCGGTGAAACATATTCTCAAGTATCTCAGGAGAACAAGAAACTATATGCTAGTATATTTGGGTAGTGACCTTGAACCTACTGGATACACTGACTCAGATTTTCAATTAGACAAAGATAGTAGAAAATGTACTTCTGGGTCAATATTCACTCTTGGTTGTGGAGAAGTTGTCTAGATAAGCATTAAGCAATCCAGTATAGCTGATTCAACCATGGAAGTTGAATACATAGCAGCTTGTGAAGCAGCTAAAGAAGCAGTTTGGCTGAAAAAGTTCTACACGAATCTGGAAGTGGTTCCAGAAGTGGAGAAACCACTTGTTCTTTACTGTGACAACAGTGGAGCAGTGGCTAATTCTAAAGAACCAAGAAGCCACAAGAGGTGAAAGCATATAGATCGCAAATGCCACTTAGTCAGAGAAATCGTACATAGAGGAGATGTGTCCATTCTAAAAATCGCATTAGAACACAACCTGCCAGACCCGTTTACGAAAACGCTTCCTGAAAAGCAATTCGAGGGTCATGTACGTAATATGGGATTGAGAGAAATGCCTTACTTGCTTTAAGTATGAGTGGGAGATTTTTAGGAGTGTGTCCTAAAAGCATGTAAAAGACATTTATTATTTCAATGAATAAATAAATACAATGGTCTATTATTGTTATATTTGGATTATTAAATTATTATTTGAATAATTTTATTTTTTTTGTAAATATCAGAAAAATACTATATTCATTATTGAGAATGTGATCTTGTATTAGTACAAGAGAATTAAGATCACTTGAATGAATAAAAATAGACAACAACAAATTAAAGTTATGGAATTCTTTCATTAGGGTTGTAAGTACGGTTTACTGAGTATCATGTTGATACAAATAATCTAGATTCAGATTATTGATGTGGTAAGACATCTCGGTAAAGGTGCTTTATATAATATGATTATATATGACAAGGACCGATATGAATAAAAGTCTTTATCCAAAAACCATTTAATAATAAAGATTTGTAATTCATATCATAACTGATGATCATTTATAGATCAACCTAATTCCTGAGTGTTCATGAACTCCTGATTATGTTTATTAAATATTTTGATTCATTCGTTAAGGTCTCTTCATAGATTGAGGCTAATGACTTTTGTTTTGGAGATTTAATATCATGGATGACTGGGAACATGTATCAACAATAAAGAATCTAATCTTTCCTAACGGATCGTATATTGGTTCCCTTAAGGGTTAATTCTGGAACTGAATGATGTTGAGCTCAAATCTATAATTAGATTATAGATTAATTATTCACTAGTGAATTAATGGTACCTAAGGAATAAGAAGTAAATTAGAAAGGTAAAATGGTAATTCTTCCATTCTAATTTATGAACTAATTAATTAGAGGGTTGAACTATTGTAAGATGGTTATATTACTAGACAACTTAAAATAAGATTTCTATAAAAGTATATCTATAACATAAAGAGTTCAATTATGAATTTATAGTGGAGAAATATCAGAATTAATAAATTAACTATTATTATTAAAGAGTTTAATTATTTAGTTTTAATTTATTGGAGCTTAATCTCATAGGACCATGGTCCCCGAAATTGCTCAAACAAACACTGACAAAGATAAATACAAAAAATGGGCAAAAAGGATTTATTTGATAAGTAAAATATTTTTCTATGCACTAAACATAATTATTGTATAATTATGTGTAATTAATTAATTGAGAATTAATTAATTATTTGATTTAACAAAAATATAATTAATTTTGAATTAATTTATTTTTGGTAGTTATATAATGATGAAAATTGGGAAAATCATATGCCCTCCCTGCATGGGTTGGGTGTGTAGCACAGTGCACAGACACTATGCTACACGCACAAGAAGATTCCAGGGGAATCTTGGTTCAACAATTTTAGTTATTTAAATATTAAATAAATAATGAGATATTTTAATATTATTATTTAAACAAAAATCTGATAACTGATTAGTTATTTTTAAATTGTTTAAAATAACTAATATTATTTATTTTAATATATATTGGATATATTAAATAAAGGAGATAAGTTTTTCAGAGCGACACTTTTCATAAATAGAAAATATATCGTGAAATCTCCCTGAGAGAAATAGAACAATGCTACAAGCATAGGTCACTGTTCTTCACAAATTTAGGTTCAAACTTTATCAAATCTCATGTGTTGAGAACATATGATAAATAGATTTTTCCTATTGTTTTGTATAACGAGCCCACACTCATTCTTTGTGTGTTGAGAATATTTTGGATGATCTTGGTGTGAGATCTCAAGGATTTTGTCGTACAAAAAGATAGCAGCAAGGAAGGACTTGAGGTAATTTTTCTATTCATCTCTTCGATTCATTATATATATGTATGTGAAGAAGTAGATCTAGAAATATTGTGGGGTTAAATTAACAATTTTGATTGTTGTTCTGCTGCGTATAATCTCTGATTTGATCTATAAATACCAGCAGGGAAATAGTCCCACGGACTTGGAATGTTCTCCATCTAAAAAAGTATTATCTATAGTATTACCATTTATGTAAGGCTTATTTATAAAAGCCATTTCAATTCAATAACAGAAGGATCATTAAAAAACTACTTCTTTGTTTTATTATTACAAGCTCACTTGTAAAAGCAACGAAGAACGTTTATACGTTCTTGTTCCTTGGGGGGCACATAACCTAGGAGAGTTTTTGAGAAAGTTCAGCTTACTCAGATAAGGATTAAAAACTTAGGAGTTTTGAGAAATTGATTATGCAATGGCTTTTTAAAGCTCGAGTTTTCAATAAACCTAACGCGAACTAAGTTTGAGAAATCACTATAACCCTGGATATAACCAGGTCCGAGGCCTGATTTCTAATAGGTATAATGGTATTAAGTTTATTAAAAGCCATAGATATCGCCAGGTCAGAGGCCTGATTTCTAACAGGTATAATGTTATTAAGTTTATTAAAAACCCTGGACATAACCAGGACCGAGGCTTGATTCTTAATAGGTATGACCCAAATAAGCAAGCAAAATCTTGGATACAACTAAGATATCGATAAAATCTATCTCGATCTAAAAGTCAATCCCTAAGATTTCGAATGTACAAGTGTCTAAGGATTCATAAACATGAGAAAATAATAAACTGAGGGAAACACAAATAGATCACAAGTTAGGTGTATATTCAAAAGTATATTGTCATCTCAAGGGGAAAGAAACCTCGACCTAAGCCCGAAGGCAATTTCTTTGGTCCCAAGGGACTGTTATAAAAGTTTAAAAAAAAAAAAAGGCTGAAAAATAAACTAACTGAGCTTCGTCAGCTCGCTCCAGCAAAGTCACCTCCTCACCATCCCCCTCTGCAGCTCTAGAAGCTTCGCCAGTTTCTGAGGGTTCCTATGAGAACCGAATCTTGAACCGAGCAAGATACGGATCCCAAAGCTCGGGCTGCATGAAAGAGGAGTTCTCGTTATGGTTGAAGGCCCAGCAACGGTAAAGCATCTCCTCCATTTGAGATGAGGACTCTGCAGCTTCCTCCTTGGCCTTAGCCTCGACCTTCATCATCTTCTTCTTGATTTCTTCAGTTTTGGCCCAAAGCTGATCTGCACAATGGCTCGCCTCCACGACCTGAGCCTAGGAGGCAGACAGGGTGGCCTTTGCAGACCGCTCGCCGTCTTGAGAAGAAATCAGGGCCGCTTTGGCGACCTGTTCGCTCTCTTGAGCGATGCCCAGGGCAGATCAAAGATCCTCGTCCCTGGCTTTAATGCCAGTAATGCCTCGAAAATGGGCCAGGACAGACTGCAGAATAATGAAGCAAGTCAAGAATAGTCTTAAAAAACTTAAAGAAAAAGAAAAGGTTAGGAGAATGAAAGGGACTCACAGTAAGGTTCATCCACGTCCTCAGGACTATGCTCCTCAATAGCCCTTAAATCTCTGGCACTGGCTCTGTAAGCATGGTCGACCATGTGGCTTCCCGTCTCATACACAATACCCCGAAATGCCTCAAGGATCTTGTCCAAGTTGTGTGGCTTGACCGGGATCTGGACAGTGGGAGCTTCACCTTGGATCACTTGAGGATTTGAGGGAGGTATGTGTCGAGGAGGAGGAGGAGGAGCATGTTGGACAGTAACTGTTGTTATCGGAGCTAGGGGAAGTTCTCTTTGTGGCTTCTCCCAAGCGGTGCTGGCACCCTTGTCCTTAGACAGAGATTTGGTGGTACCTCCCATCTTCGAAGCTAGTTTCTTGGTCACCCTAGGCCTCTTCACCACGGGACTAGCTCCGGTCCCGCCGACCTTAAAAGCACCCCTCAAATACGGAGCTCCAGGCAGTTCCATCTCTTCACCTGAAAAAGAGCTAGCAGAGGATTCAGTTTACAGAAGTAATTATTCAAAAGTATTGTAAACAGAAGAAGAAGAAGAAGAAGAGCAAGAACCCTACCCTCTGGGCTAGGGGAGGAATCTATTACGATCAGCTCGGGGGTATTGATTGGGCTAGGCACAACCTCTAACTCAGGGATTAATGGAGGTAGGGGAGATTCTAAAGCAATGACCTCTTGGATCCTAGGGGGTTCAGGTCCTTCCTTGGGGCTAGACTCTTCTACGTACTACCTAAAATCAGGGGCATACGCTCTGAAGCAGGGAAGGATAGGACCTATGGTTTGTCCCATACTCCTAAAAACTGGTGGATCTAAAATGAAAATTGTTGTCAACTATGATGGTACCTTTGGGGTAGCTATGATCATTGTGTACCACAAAATGGTCCACACATTGGAGGAGGGTTGTGTTTAGGTCCAGGTCAGTAGGGTGATTTTTAAGGAGCTGGTTAGGGTTGAATCGAATTAGCCTATAACTGGCAGCATCTCGAGGTAACTCTCTGTAAGGGTATGGGTTACCTTGGTCGTAGGGGTCGGCTGCTGCCTCGGACGCTGCTCACTCAAGATCGGGCCCAGAGTATCTTTAGGAGCTTGCATTTTACGCACCAGTAGTGCCACATTTTCTTCTTCCTCAGTGTCCTCATTGGTTGGCAAGGCCTCTTGAGAAGGGGGGAGCTCGGGGATGACGAGAAGAGGAGCTTGGGTCCTCAGTGCTAACGTCTGGCCCTTGCTGATCAACTTGCAAGCCACCATGGTGGCATCGTTCACAATCTAACGATAGTCTTTCTCCCCGAGAGGAAGACTAAACAGTGTCTCGTATTGACCCCCGAGGGTCACAGACTGCTATATCCTCGCGAATATAGCTGCACAAAGAGCAAACTCAATCAAAATCTTTAAACAAAAAAATATATATAGTGCACAAGTGATAAAAAGTTCAGGTGCTGAATTCACAAAAATAAAAGACTTACGAGGACGGTTGAAGTATCGATGGTTGCAGTTCTTGAACCCATTTGACATAAAGAATAAATCTTTATAGTCATTTGGGTGACTGGGGAGGTCGATGACAGAGGTGGGGTTTGGGAAATGAGTGAGGTAGTAAAATCCATCACCTCACCTCTTCTGGTCGGGACTGGCCTTGAGGTAGAAGAAGTATAGGATGTCTGCCGGAGTGGGGACCTCCCACTCGTGCCTTAGAAACAAATATTTTAACCTCGCCAAAAGCCTATATGAGTTTGGGGGGAGCTGGAATGGAGCTAGTTGGACGTAGTTCAGAAAGTCCGTGAAATACTGGCCCAATGGGAGGAAGGCACCGGCCTTCAAGTGCTCATCACTCCAAGCCCCATAGTCATCTTGGAAAGGGGCACAGCTCCGCTCTCCCTCCAACGCAGGTCGAGCAATAAGTCCATCAGCTCCCATCTCTATCCTAAGATTCAATAGGATTTTGTTAACTTTTCCCTGAGTCATTATCCTGGACACTATGTGCTCAACCTCAAAGAATACGTTGGGGTCGACCATGATCTCTCTCTCCACCATAGGACCGAAATGAGGGATGGGAGACTCAGAGGCAACTTGCTTGCCTTTATCTTTATTTTGAGCACAGAAGCTTGCGGCATTCTTCTTTACAAGTACCATGATTCAGATCGCCTGACGACAAAGCGCCTATTATTAGGGACGACCTAAGATGATTTCTAGCTACGGTTGTGGAGGTACGAAATACCAAAGGCTTAAGTGGTTTACTTTCAGGATTTGAAAAATTATACGAGCTAAGTTGTGTCCTGGCCTCAACGCGTGGTCCCACGCGTAGTCCTAGGCCACGCGCTTCAATTTTTTTAAATTCCCAGATATTTTGGGATTCGTGTGTAAAATCCGTCAGATCACTACTTTCCTTTTGAAAGCGGTTTTGAAGGAATCATAACCTTTATGCTACCTAAGATTAAACCTAAAACCCCTTCGGCTTCTACACCCCAAACAAGTATTCAAACTGATTTACCATTAGAATTTTCTCAGAAAAACCCAGAAAATTTTCCTAGATTTATGAGTACCGTATTTCTAAACCTACTCTGATTTCACTCATTTAGCCTAAATCGAACCCTATTTCCTATTTACACTCGGACATAGCCTAAACGATATTGAGCAATGAGCATTTTTCGAAGTAAAAAACTCACTGAAAAATAAAGAATTGAAAAATTCAAACCAGGTGAGGAAATACTTACATATTATATGTTCATTCAAAGAAGATGTTGATATGTCCACAAGAAGCTCCTTGAAAGCTCCTGAAAGTCTGAAAGGTGATGAAGGATTTTGGGAAGAGTTTGAGAGAAAAAGGGAAACTTTGTTTTTGTAAGGAAATTTTTTTAATGCAAAGGTGGTAAGGTTCAGGTCTGATCACCCTATTTATATTTAAACTACAGGAATTAATTCGGGCCATCTGATTGGGTTACATTAAGATCCAAAGGCCTATATTAAATGAACCATACGGTGGCAAAAAGTTAACAGGACAGTTGTCATAGTCTTTGAAACCTGAACTGGCGCCAATTGCAGGCAGCCACGTGTCTAGTACTTGAGTAGTGGGCAAGCACGATTTTACATGGCAGAAGCGTAAAAGCCCCTACTGTGCATGTCAGAAAGTGATGACATCAAGCACAAGCAGGAGCTTGGGGGGCAAATGTTGTACCCTAAAATTAGCATGAGTTCAATTACTCAGCTCGGGTATAGCTAGCAGATGAATATGAGGAAAAATAGCCAAGTAGAATATCTAGCTAACAGTGATATGAACAACTTGATTTTGGGGGCTGGACAGCACGAAACACGGGTTATTATCAGACCGCCTCTCGGGATAACAATTGAGTTCGAGACATATAATAACCAGATCCAACTTTGGATGCTCTGAGCTTACTACAAGCTAGGGTTTAGATAGTCGTTAAACACGAGCTCGGGTGAGATATTTAGCTCATGGAAACTTGGAAAATACCCATATTGAAGGATCCCAAGAGATTCAGTGACTACTTATTGTAACACCCCGCGTTTAGGGCACCGGGTAAAACCCTAGTTCAAGTATTATAATTCCCTTTATTATGTATTATGTCAGGTGAACATTTTATGTTACAAGAAGTTGTGATGTGTGAATGCTTGCCATGCTGTGGTAAGTGCGGTTTTTTTTAGAAACCGAGATCTTTGGTCGTGGACCGGGTCAAAAACCCTAATCGTGTAAAAATCTCGGATTAATTAAATAAGAAATAATATGGCATAAAAATAATAATTTTGTTTGACACTGGGACTTTATAGTCGAGCCAATAAATTTAAGAAAAATTGATTGAGGGTTTAATTTCAATTTACTGGGTTAAAGAATGGAAATTCTTGCTCGAGCCCCTAAGGGCATTTTGGCCAATTTGAGTAAATTTTCAAAATGATGTGTTATGTGAAAAATTTTATTTTTGGTCACATTTATTTAATTAATTTTAGCTTGGGATATTTAAAAACTATAGGGTAAAATTTTGGTTAAAAAATAGAAGTGAAATTACCAAAGGGTCCTTGAATGCCTTAAAGTGTGGTAAAATTTGGTAGGGGCATAAGAGTCTTATCACAAGGGAGAAGAGAGAAAGGTGGCTAGGCTATGCCTATGCACTCAAGTGTCTTATGACACATACCCTAGGGGAGAGCAAGAGTTTCACTTACCCTACAAGTTAAGGGCTATTCCCATTTCTCACATTTTCCTCAAATTTTATTCTCTCAAAAATAGAAACACGAAAACCCTCTCTTCCACTCTCACTCCCCAAACCCAAAACCCCTTACTCACACTCTCCCATTTCTGATTTTTTTTTTCCTCTCTTCAAGCTTGCCCTCTCACCTCCATTGAAGGAAAGAGATCTCCAAGAGTTCTAGCATTGTAAGTTTCAAATCATAGCTCTTCCTTCTCTTCTCTTTTTTTTTTCTTTCAAATCTGAAAACCTAAGGGAATTTTTTGTGCATGCATGTGGTTCTAATGGCCATGCATGGCATGGATCTTGTGTTCTATGTCAAAAGGAAAGTGGTTCTACGGAGATTTCAAGGTTTGGAAGCTCTTTGGTGCTTTAGTGAGAATCAAGGTAAGATTTTAGGGTTTGGTTAAGTTTTTTTTTTCACTCATCTCCATTTTCTACCCTAACACTCTCTAAAAATATGCATGTGAAACCTATGGGCTCGGTTTGAGGGTATAGAATCCAAGAAGGAAGTTTTGACAAGTTAAGGACTATCATCTCCAAGCTAGAATCATCAAAGGTAGATCTTTGGTTGGTTTTGAGTTTTTTTTTTTTTTTGTTTTTGTTATTGATGATAGATCTGGTTGTATAGGTTGTTTTGTTAGTTTTTGAAGTTTATTTTATGCTTGAGGATTAGAATGGTTGATTTTTTTATTTTCATGAATGCATGTGGCTAGGGTTTTGCTAGTTGTATTTAGTTTTTCTAGAATGTGGAAAAATTCATGCTGCCAAGTTTTCGTGGTCTGACTTCCAACAGATCAGATCGTACCCTAATACCTCTATTTGTGGAAATAATTTATATGGTTGCATATTTCTAGATTATTACTTGAGTTTAGACTTTTGAAAATCGAAAAAAGGTGTTTTCAGAACCGAAGTTCTGAAGTTTTTGGCATCTTGATGCAATCTGGAAAAAATTTGGGCAGCATGCACTGCCCAGATTGTTTTGAATATTGAACACATTTTAATGAGCCAAAATCCATAAAATTTGGTAGAAAATTAGTTTAAATATGATAAGGATTACAGATAAATTTTAGAGAAAAATGCAAAATGGTTAAAGTGTATTGGTTTTTCAAAGTTTGCCATAATAATCTGTAACGAAATTTCTGGGCATCAAACACTGTCCAGATGGGCTTACATTTTTTAATGGGTTCCCCTATCCTGAAAATTATAAAATTTTGAGAGAAACTAAATTAGATATGATTAAAGATTCTGGTAAAAATTTATAAAAAAAAATCGACTACTATGTAAGAGAAATAATTTTTCTAAGAACCCTAAAGATTTGAGAAAACCTCCTACGCAGTAGGCACTGCCCAGATTTCTTTAAATGGTTTAATGGGTTTTGCCTTCCCAAAAATTTTGAAATTGGGTGAGAAAACTATTAAGATAGGTATTAAGGCTCTGGTAAATTTTTAGATTAAAATATGTCATCGTTTAAGAGTAGTAATTCTTCTAATTTACCTAAAAATGGGGAACAAACCTTAACAAAATACGAATTTTGGGAGGTTAGTTCTCCTAAACTAAATTGAATTGTTTACGTGAGCTTTCTCCTAGTTCCCGTCATTAGGACGCATAATACGTGAACAGTATTTTTAAAGGGTTTTGGTTAGAGAACCTAACATGATTATGAGCTTAAAGGCAGGATTTTTATCACATTAAAATGAACAGTAAAAAAGTTAGGTTCGGAATCGGAAATGTAGTTGATTTCAAAAATAGCTAAAGTTTAGGATATCTAACAAATCCTAAATTAGTTTAAGGTTATTGAGAATTCATTTTTACCATTTTCTAAACTCGGGGTCCAAGTGCCCTTTCTTTTCGTTGTAATAGAGATCCTAAGTTATGGATTTAAAGATGGTAAAAAAAATGGGAGTTAGGTTTTATAAAACCGTAAATTTATTTAAAGTGGAATCTGGTCTTATAAACTATAAAGTTTATAAGAGAAATTTATGTATAAAGTCTCTAAGAGAACTTTATTGAATGTAGCTATGTGGAATATTAACTATAAGAATATGCCATAGTTTAATCTGAGTCACTGTGTGGTTTCACTGCAGTGTCATCGAAGCATGAAGGCTCGCTTCTGGATAGAAGGTTTCCACAAGCAAGCGCTAAGGAATCTGGGTAAGACAACTTATAATATGTTTAGCTACAACACGATAATGACTAGTTTAGATAACTAAGTTATGAGCTAATAATTTGAACTAGTCCTAGAAGGTTTACTCAAGATTGTGGTCCTAGAAGGTTTGCATACTCATGACTAAGGTAAGAAGTCCGGCTAGCTACCATGACAATTATGAACTCTGGCTAGCCACTGGGGAACTATGTGTGAAACTAGTTTTCCACCGATGTCTATGTGACGAAGATGGATTGGCCACTGAAATATGTAAGAAGTCCGGGTATCTACCGTGACAACTATGAAATCCGACAAGCCACCAGGGAACTATGTGAGAAATCAGTTTGCCACTGATGTCTGTGTGACTAAGGTCGATTGGCCATCACAATATGTAAGAATTCTCTCTTAACACATGTGACATAAGATTCCAGTTAAACTCTGGGACACATAAGTAAGTTGATTCCGAGTCCGGCTAGCTACTGTGACAACTATGAACTCCGACTAGCCACCGGGGAACTATGTGAGAAACCGGTTCGCCACCGATGTCTGTGTGACTAAGGTCGGTTGGCCACCGCAATATGTAAGAAGTTCGGCTTAACACCCATGACATAAGAGTCTGGTTAAACTCCGTGACACGTAAGTAAGTTAATTCTGGAATCAAATTTCTATGGCTAAGAAAGTATACCGAATTCCTCTAGGAGTCTGGGTAACCAGTGTAACTAGTTTACACCCGTCGAAGGTATGGTAAGATATTTTAAGATGTGCTAAGATATGTTAAGTTATGCTATGATAAGTTGAGATATGTTAAGCTATGCTAAGGTATGTTAAGCTATGTTGAAGGTTGCTCTAGAACCCTAAGTAAGTATTATGTTATGATACGAATGACTAAGTAAGTATGTATGTTACCAGTCAAGATTGTATGTATGCTCTAGGATTTTCTGCATGCAGGTGTACTTTCAGGTTATAAATTCTGGTTATGAGGCATGACCATAAGTTTGCCAGGACATTCGCACGTTCTTAAATTGTATGTTAGGGTTCAGTTTCACCAGAATCCTATCTTGGTTGATTATCTGCCTAGTTACAGTTAATTAAGTTCTTGCTCTGTTTATGTGGTTATGTTTGTTAAGTTGTTCTTACTAAGCGTTTCACTTACCTAGTTGTTTTGTGTTGTAGGTAAGCTCAAAGGCAAAGTGGATCAGTGAGCGCTAGAGTTTATCTACGAGGATGTACATGTGGACCGACCTTTTGGGAATTTGTGTTTTGGGGATTAGAACCCATATGATAACTAATAGTTTATTTTGGGCTCGTTAATTGTTTTAAAATTATGACAATGTAATTCACCTTTAAGTATCCGCATACTTCCGAATTATTGCATGTTTAGAAAACGGTTATGTTTTTCCGCAAATTATGTTACGAGATTTTACGGGACATTACACTTATATGATCATTAATGCTCAGGTTGTATCACATATCTATCATTTATTATCCGAGATAGCAGGAGTATATTCTATTCTATGTAGATGCTAAAAATTCCACACCGATGAAAGACCCATATCTAGTTCTATGGTCCCGTGAAGACCCCAAACATGCATATGTGCCTACACCCCTAGACGTGTGTTAGGAATCCTCGCCAGGCAAAGCCCCGCTAGCCACCCAGTGCCTCATCCCACCAAGCTGCAGCACCTCATGAGACCCTCATCTCGCGCCTCATGCACCCGTCCGGATCTGTCTCGCGCCATGAACCTCGTAAAGGAGGGCCTCACGCATGCATCAAACCACCATCTCGCGCCATGACCTCGTGCGCCAAGCAGCTGCCCCTCACGAGACCCTCATCTCATGCCTCGTGTGCCCGCCCATATCTATCTCGCGCCATGCACCTCATGAGTAGGGCCTCAAGCGCGCATCAGACTACCATCTTGCGCCACAGCCTCGTGCACCAAGCAGCAGTCCTCCTGTAAGACCCTCGTCTCGCACCTCAGGCGCCCGCCCAGGTTTGTCTCGCTCCATGCGCCTCATGAGGAAGGCCTTGTGCGCGCATCAGACTACCATCTCATGCCACAACCTCGCTCGCCAAGCAGCTGTCCTCCCACGAGACCCTCGTCTCGCGCCTCGAGCACCTATCTGGGTCCATTTCGCGCCATGCGCCTCGTGAAGAGGGCCTCGCGCATGCATCAGACCACCATCTTGCGCCACAGCCACGCGCGTACATCAAGATGCACCTCGTGCATGCATCAGGCCACCGTCCCTCGCCAGCATCTCACGAGGCGTAGCCTTGCACATGGTACTCCCTCCCATATTAGGCATCACGTGAGGCTTTTGCCTCCCATGTCTTTTGGGGGCAGATCTCCCATGAGGACCCATAAGAACTTCAACATTCAAAGGTTAAAAGAATAGGACGCCTCGTGAGGATAAGACTCCACATATGGCCCAAAGAGATTGTGCAAGTACAAAGTACGTATGGGGGTACGGCTCTGAAAAACCCTAGATGTCTGATCTTAATCTCCACGTCAGACAAGTTGTGGTCGTATGAGCAAGGTATCTTATGTGGTCCTTCCCAGCCGGCTTTCTGACATTTGTACTAAATGGGTAGTAGAGGTACAACCAAGTACTAAAATTGAGGTACTCCCGTAGGCCCTTGGTGTGTATTGGTGCTGACCACCACGTTCCTGTAGGGGTGGCAATTCGTGTTATCGTGTCATAATCGTGTCGACACGTTTATGACATGACACAATTAGAGTAAACCCGTACACGACACGATTATTATTCATGTCAGAAATCCAAACCCGTACAGGACACGATTATCTTAGCAGGTCACACGACACGACACGATAACACGTTTAATAAATTTGTCATTTGACACAAATCTAAAACTGACAAGATTAATACACAATTAAATGTGTAATGACACGACACGAAATTGACATGATTAACATAATATAAATAAATTAAAATGTTTATATAATCTTAAACGTGTCTTAAGCGTGTCATTTTCGGGTTAAGCGTGTTGACCCGAAAATGACACGTTTAATAAACGTGTTAAACGTGTCGACACGATTATGACACAAAAATTAAATGTGTCACCCAAACCCATTTATTTCGTGTCGTTTTCATGTCGTGTCATCGTGTCGTATCGAAAATTGCCAGCCCTACGTTCCTTGCACCACTACCATCCGTAGACTACACATGAAAGGTCATGTTCCCCAGGGACCACCATGTACAGTGAATCAATAGTGCTCTACTATAAATATGACCTCCCTTCACCAGAGAAGGGGGTTGAATTTTGAGAGTTTTGTAACCAGTCATTGTTAATGAAAACACACATTCTACGTTCTCACTATTTTCCGTTCTAAAATTCTAGCATTTACGTTTTGTGTTATTGAAATCATAAGAAAGTTTGCTTGAAGTTCAGTCGATTTAAGTTCATTTCTTTTACAAACTCACAAAGTTCTTGATCTAACTTAGTTGACGAGTTCTTACCGTCAATAGTTTGGCACCATCTGTGGGAAAGATAAGTGTTTAGCAACTGTTCTTCTATTGACTTTGGGAAGGAAAGATGCCAAGACGTTCTAAGCGTGTGAGAGAACCACGAGAGGTTGAGATCCACCTGGATGGAGATCAGCTGAAAGCCTCCATGAGGAATCCTCCACCACCCGAAAAATATGGAGGCACCAAAGGAGCCCAGAGCTCCTGAAGATGAAAGGGAGGCTTCCTCCCCAGTTGTCCAACCCGATGAAAATCGTCCAGGACCAGCAGTTGCCCCTACGGGTGGTGCAGAAGCGTCTCCTCCCCTAAGGCCATCGCAAGTGTCGAACTCCGGTGGCAAGATTCGCGGCCTTCGACGTGCAGGCCCATCAAGTCCCCAAGTACATTCCATAAGCTCGAGCTCTAGGACTTGGTTCTATGAAGAGGAGATACACGAGTTACACCGAAAGAATCAAAGGCTAGAAACCACCATAGAAAATATGCAAGAGGTGTTGAATGGTCTGTTATAGGGAAAATCAAGCATGCCTCTTCCTAATTGAAAAGAGAAGGGTCGTGAAGGAGGAGAAACCATAGTCCCTGTAGATGACGAGAGGACTCGACTCTCGACTAGCAATACCCCTCGGCCAAAGCAGCATGAACGTCCCAGACAGGCGAAGCAGCCTAAGGGGCCAGAGCGGAGGAGTAATGCTAACCCTTAGAACGAAGTTGAGGTCACTTCAAGGGAAACCCCCCCCCCCCCCCTAAACTTGAGGGAAGAACTCAACAAAAAAAGGAAGAATGAGAGGACCGCACCTCCTGTAGCTCCCCCGGAAGACAAAAGGAAAGGAAAGGCTAACCCATCCAATTTGAGAGACTCCTTGAACAAAAGGAGGCAAGACTTAGATACCGATGTGAGAAGCCTACGGAGCAAGATAATCACTGCGTCTGGAGGCACGCTGTCAATGACGAGTTTGATTATGAATCACCCTTCAGTAGGGAAATCCAAGCCATGTGGCTCCCAGCCAACTTCAAAGAGCCTCACATGACCCCTTACGAGGGCAATACAAATCCAAAATACATCTTGACGCATTCAATGACCTAATGAAGCTAAGGGGAATTAATAGCAAAGCTAGATGCCACTGCTTTGTTGTCACGTTAAAGGGTCCTGCATACAAGTGGTTTAAAAGACTCCGGCCATGGTCCATCAGGTCTTGGCAACAATTTTCTGAAGAATTTCTCCAGCAACATCACGTTGTGCGTGATTACACCATGTCGGGCACCAGCCTCGCTAACGTAAAACAAGGAGAAGAAGAAAGCCTGAAGAGCTATATCCATAGGTTCAATATGGAGGCAACCAAAGTAGGAAGCCTAACCCAGGGGGAGTTTAAAATGGATATTATAGATTAAGTACGCCTGGGTAGTAAGCTGTGGGATAACATGCTGAAGAGGGAGGTCACTGACTTAGAAGATTTCTACGAACGGGCACAGAAAAACATCCGTGTTGAGGATGGTCACGAGAGTCTTAAGGCTGGGAAGGGTGGGTCATCCCTAAAACCCTCAATCCGTGAAGACCTAAATAGCACAAAGAAAAAGAAGGTCTATGAAGGGTCAAGAAATGATCTTCCTCGGAAGCCCCAATGCGTTGGTGAACACAGACAAACCCCATACACCTTTTATACTGACCTAACACATGCTAGGGTGCATATCTTCATCACGAATGAGAATCAGGTCCCCTTTAGGAGACCCCCGCCAATGAAGAAAGATCGACCAAAAAGAGACCCCAGTAAGTATTGTCAGTATCATAAAGACATTGGCCACACCACCCCAAAATGCACTCATTTGAAGGTAGAAATCGAAGAGCTTATACGCAGGGGACACTTGGATAGATACGTCCGCAGAGAAAATCAAAGACCGGAAGAAGGAATACCCTCACCACGAGCACGAGATGTAGCCCCAGAGGTGCAAGGAGAGGTTAGGACCATCTTCAGAGGGCCAGGATTCAGAGGCAAATCAAGGAAGGGGCGAGATAGATACGCTAGGGAAGCCAGGCGAAGTCCACCTCCATGTGTCTTAAGTTTGGAGAAACACCCCCAAAATAGTTTTAATGAGGAGAATGACTCGATAACCTTCACCGAAAAAGACGCACGGGGTGTGCATTTTCCTCACAATGATCCCTTGGTACTGACTGTACAACTTGCTAACATGAGGGTGCATCGGGTCCTGGTGGACAATGGGAGCTCCGTAGACATCCTATATCGCCCAGCTTTAGAGAAGATGGGACTAAACATCAAAAACCTAAAGCCCTGCAATACCTCCCTGTATGGGTTTACAGGAGACTCGATACAGCCCATAAGCGCAATTGAGTTAGCCTTCACCATGGGAGAACAACCCAGACAAACCACCATAATGGCAAACTTTGTCATGGTAGACTGTGCCTCATCCTTGAATGCAATATTAGGGAGACCCTCCCTAAGAGAATTGAAGGCAATAACCTCAGTGTATCACTTGGCCATAAAATTCCCGACTCTTGGAGGGATAGCGAGAGTGAAAGGGGAGCAGAAAGAAGTGAGGGAATGCTGTAACACGTCCCTCCACACAGTCATGAAACCATCAGTGCCTATAGCAATGGTAGTGCATGGAAGTTCAAACCCGCACAAATTGGACCCACGGGCCACAGAGAAACCCAAGGCCGAGCCAGTAGAGGAATTAGAAGAAGTCACAGATATGAATGAGCCGCTGAGAAAGCTAAAAGTAGGGAGAAACCTTCTAGATATCATGAAAGAAAAGTTGGTAGAATTTCTTAAGGATAACCTTGATGTGTTCGCCTAGAGTCATGAGGACATGGTGGGGATAGATCCATCAATCTTGTGCCATCACTTGAACATCGACCCAAAATCAATACCTGTGAGGCAGAAAATGAGGGCGCTAGATCCGGAGAGATACGCAGCCATGAAAGAAGAAGTTGACAAGTTGAAGGAAAATGGATTTATCCAAGAATCATTCTACCCAGTATGGGTATAGTCCTAGTCCCAAAGCCCGATGGGAAGTGGAGGACTTGCGTGGATTTTACTAACCTCAATAAAGACTAGCCCAAGGACAATTTCCCGCTTCCTAGGATAGATCAGTTAGTAGACACCACTCATTTATAACAGACAAGGGGCTCTATTGTTATAAGGTAATGCCTTTTTTTTTAAGAATTCGGGCGCTACTTATCAAAGGTTGGTAAACAGAATGTTTGCAAATCAGATAGGAAGAAATGTTGAAGTATATGTAGATGATATGTTGATAAAGACAAAGAAGGTAGAAGTGCTCACAAATGACCTCGAAGAAATGTTTGACACCCTCCGAAGATTCAGAATGAAGTTGAACCCGCTCAAGTGCACCTTTGGAGTTTCGTCGAGGAGGTTCCTCGGTTTTATGGTAAATTCCCAGGGTATTAAGGCCAATCCTGATAAAATCAAATCATTATTGGAAATGATCCTAGTGAGAAACAAAAAGGGGGTGCAATGCTTGACAGGGAGAGTAGCAGCACTCAACAAGTTCATTTCCAGATCCGCCGACAAGTGTCTTCCCTTCTTCAACATACTAAAAGAGAACAAAAAGTTTGCTTGGAATGAAGATTTTCAGGAAGCCTTTGCTAAGCTAAAAGAGCACCTCGAAAAACTGCTCCTTTTGGCTAAGCCAGAGAAAGGGGAAAGATTGTGCCTATACTTAGCAATGTCAGAGCATGCCACTAGAGCCACCCTAGTCAAAGGGGAAAAGATGCACCAACAACTCGTATACTATGTCAGCAAGCGGTTGGTAGATGCAGAATCCCGGTACCCAAAAATAGAAAAATTAGCATACGCTTTGGTAGTGGCCTCGCAAAAGCTAAGGCCCTATTTTCACACTCATGCTATTGAAGTGCTCACAAACACCCATTTGCGTCAAATCTTGCATAAACCAAAGACTTCAAGAAGGTTGCTAAAATGGTCAATTGAATTAAGTCAGTTTGACATCACTTATACCCCAAGAATCTCAATCAACGGGCAGGTACTTGAAGACTTTATAGTCGAGTTTGCCTACCGACCCCATGAAGACGAAGAAATAGAAGAAAATGAACCAACTTAGGGAGGAGAAAAGCAACCTGAAGAATGGAGCCTCTATGTAGACAGAGCATCCAACGAAGGAGGGGCAGGAGCTGGCATAGTAATGACAGGACCTGGGGGCATAAGATGTATTGTGCAATAAGATTTGGATTTGAAGCTTCCAACAATGAGTCAGAATATGAAGCACTCCTGGCTGGCCTGCAACTAGCCAAGGAGCTGAAGGTAACACATTTGCATATCTTAAGAGACTCACAATTAGTTGTATTTCAGGTGAAAGGTGAATATCAAGCAAGAGGCCCAAAGATGGCTGCATACCTGGCCAAGGTAAAAGGGTATTTGGACCAGTTGGAATAGTATACCATAAAACAAATCCCAAGAGAGCAAAACACGAATGTCGATGCTCTCGCAAAGCTCGCCTCCACCCGAGATGAAGATACGCTTGAGTCCATCCCTGTGCAATACCTGTCCAGACCAAGTATAGTAGAGGGGGAAGTTCACATGGTCAATGCTCCCAGGGATTCATGGCCCACACCCATCTCGAGGTACTTCAGTGATGGAATGTTGCCTTTGAACAAAAAGGATGCATGTAAGATGGTTTATAAAGTCGCCCAATACACCCTGGTAGATGGAATCTTGTATAAAATAGGCTTCTCCACCCCGCTCCTCCGATGTATAGACAAGGAGGAGGCTTCGAAGGTTCTACAAGAGATACACGAAGGAGAATGTGGAAATCATGCTGAGGGCAATCCATAGTAAAAAAGGCCATGCGACAAGGGTATTATTGGCCTGCCATGGAAAAGGACGTGAATTGACTTTACAAGAAGATGCGACAAGTGCCAACAGCATGCGAACTACCCCAGACAGTCACCAAATGAGTTGGTGAGCATGACCAGTCCATGGCCCTTTATTGTGTGGGGGATCGACTTGATTGGCGCGTTACCAATAGGAAGAGGATGAGGAAAGTATGCAGTTGTAACAGTAGATTACTTTACTAAATGGTTTGAAGCAGAGCCTCTAGTCAATATAACGGCTAAGTAAATCATTGCCTTTGTCAACAAGTTTATCGTCTGCAGGTATGGAGTGCCCTACAAGATAATCTCCGACAACGGAACCTAGTTTGAAGGAGGGTTGTTGGACGAATATTGCAGAGAAAGGGGGATCAAGAGGAGTTTTTCTGCTGTAGTACACCCACAAGCCAATGGCCAAGTGGAGGCCATCAACAAGATCCTAAAAAAAAAAAAACTAAAAACAAAATTGGAGAAGTTGAAGGGAGTCTGGGTCGAAGAACTACCTAATGTGTGTTTGGCCTATAGGACCACTCCCCATTTTACTACTGGAGAAATACCTTTCGCCTTTGCCTATGGGTGCGAGACTGTTCTTCCAATAGAAATGAAAGTCAACTCTTTCCGTGTACAAGCATACGATGACCAGGCTAACCACGCAGCATTGGCTGAAATTTTGGACTTGTTGGAGGCGAGAAGAGAAAAGGCACAGCTAAGGTCGGCAACATAACAGTAGCGAGCCGCAAGGTACTATAACTCAAGGGTGCGAGAAAGGACATTCAGGGTCGGAGACCTCATGTTAAGGAAAGTCCTGCCAAACACTTGCGACCCAGAGGCGGGTGTACTAGAGGCGAACTGGGAGGGACCCTACCAAGTTGCCCAGGTGGTGCCCCTTAACACCTACAAGCTAGCACGTTTGGATGATACCATGGTACCTAGAGCGTGGAACGCAGAGCACCTAAAACAATATTATCAGTAAGACCTCCATATCTAAGGCAAGAATGTCATTACTTTGTCTAAGTATGCAATTTCAGGTTAAATAGTTAAGAATTAAGAAGGTTATCCCAAAAGCCTCAATAGATGCAATACTGCCATGAGCACCTTTGTAATCTACCTGTCTTTAATGAGAACAATTCATTTTTCATTCCAGTCGTTACCTTTCTTTTTTTTCATGAAAACATCCATATAACAGATATGTGCAAATAGTGGGGATAAAACGACCAAAGTGTTCAATGAGATCAATCCCACCGACCACTTGGGGGGCAGGAATGAGATATATATATATATATAAAAGCCCGTAAAGCAACTCTTGGGTTCATGAGGATTAGCTACCCTCATGGATCTCAGGAGAGCCAAGAGGCTCTACGGGGGTAACACCCTTTAATATAGAGGTAACAAGACAAAGGTATTCCCCAAATTTATGAGGAAAAACTACCCTTGTGAATGATAAAGGGGACCTATCAGATAGGCAGAAACAACCTCCTAGGAAAGGTTAGTACCTCCATGAGGAGTAAGGCTTCAGGGGGACGTCCATCAATAATTCTAGAGCGGTAGTCAAGTCGTCCAGCCAAAAAGGATCCCAAAGGAGACCCTTGCAAAAATAGCATTATACATAACGATGAGAAGGACGCTTCTCGCAAAAAATCACAAGCGCACGCAAGAATATTTAAAAGGATAATAAGAACCCAAAGGGTCAATATATCCTTACAAATACAATCAAGGTGCACTGAATAGACTATTACTACTGGTCCAAATAAAACATCAACAAGTTATCAGAAAAAAGAGAGACCTATCAAACCCCTTATGCTTCTGCATACAAGAGCGGGCTCAAAATGACCTAAAGCATAAAGAAAGAACAACAAAAGATCACATATATATATAAGAAAAAAAAGGAAGTCCTGATAGTGCTGCCGGATAAAGTCAACACCAACCACAACAGGACTTAAAAAAGTTCCTGAAGGAAAAAGCAAAGAACCTGGAGAAACCTCTCCGGCATAATAAGGTTCGAATAATTATACAACCAAATCAAAATGGAAAATAACAGCTGTAGAAATGAAATCTCAAGGCCTCCCATCGCGCGTATTCCACTCGGCCGCCTTGGCAACGACATGGTCACCGAAGGAGGAGAAGTTGAAAACAGGATTTTGCCTCCACACTCCATAGAGGGTGCGCTCCATAGACTTGTATTCAACCTTTGCCAGATCGACATCCAAGAGGGTGATACTCTCCCACAACACCTTTGCCCGGGCTTCCACTCTCTTCGTCTTTTTTGATGACGAAGAGGCCTTCGCCAGGGCTGTCTCCAGCTTGAGATTGGCATCAACAAGTTGTCCCTCTAGCTCTTGAACTTTGGCTGCAAGACGATCCCTTTCAACATTGGATGAAGATAAGTCCTATGTCGAGTCTATCAAGCATTGAGCCACCAGAGAAGTCTGCAAGAAAGCAAAAAGTGAGCAAATAGGGAACCCAAACACACAAAAAATACCAACGTAAGACGCATGAACTCACCCAAGTAGTGGAGTGCATAAGGGTCTCCCAATGCTCCTCCATGTTAAAATTCTTGAGATCTCTCCACTCGGTCTCGGGCATATCCTCGACAACCCGGGTATACCTTCGCATGTAAGGGGTTGATGTGCGACTCACCCAGGACATCCCCTCCAAATCAGGAGCATCCGGGTGAGCAAGGACAGATGACCCACTCAGCGAGCGAGGAGGAGGCTCAGGAGCATCAGACGAAGAGTGTCTGGAATAGCCATGACTATTGGGGGCATGAGGGAGACTGTCAAACTCATCGTAGGATGGAAAAACAAATCGCCCTTGCACAGACTGTGGACTGTGGGAATGAGAAGCCATGTCACAGTTCATAGGAGCAGAAGAAGGGTGTCCCCTAGAGGGTCTTTGAAGGGTCTGCATCAAGGAAGACATCTACCGGTGCCGTCTCCAACTCAGGAACGTCGGGGATACTGAAACTCTCTGAACAATCAACTCAGTTATCAATATGAGTATAAGGTCCACAATAGCAAGCTCAATGTAAAATGAAAGACTTGAAGACTTACTTGGAGAGGAGGGAAATGTTCGCGGACAAAAAGAGGACCTTTCACAAAGAAAAAGTCTTGCTTCCATGAACCCAAGTTAGAAATGCAACCTTCGATCAAAGAGACCTAAGAGTTGGGTTTCTATAAAATGTAGAAGCCCTTTGATTTAGGAGTGGGCATGAGATTGTACATGAAATGCACGTCCTGGGCTATGGGAGCGCGACTATTAAGCTTCATGAACGCCATATACAGGCAGCTCAAGGTCAACCAGCTGTTGGGTGCCAGCTGAAGTGGAGCAAGGTCAAAGTGGTTCAAGATCATGATGAAGAACGGGTGTAGGGGAATGGTCCCACCCGCCTTCAAAATATGTTCGCTCAAAGAGATGTAGCCCTGGGGGGGATTATCAGCCCGGCATTTATTGGATGGTACATACAGTTTGTACTCCTTAATAATATGGTATTTCTAGGACAACTCTAATAGTTTGTTTTCCAATACATTGGAAATAATGGTGGATGCCAATACAGGACAGGAGTCTAGCTTCTCGGGAGCAACCTATCACCTCATTCTCTTGGGCATGTCTGCAAAATCAAAGAAAATGGTGAGGTCAAAATCGAGCACTTTACCCTCCATTTTATCCTTTTTGCGGGAGTTTTGCATCGAGACATCGGGTGTGGGAGCATTAAACAAAGGTGGACTGAAGACAAAGGCTGAGGAGAACAAGGAGTGACCTTAGGACTGCTAGGAGGATGCGGAGGTGAAGGTCCAGGAAGGAGGTTAACCTCCATGAACTCCAGCTCCTTTTGTAGGTCAAGAAGGCTCACTCTGAGCCTAACAAGGTAGGCGTCAAAATCAAAGGAAAATGGGGCTCCATCTCCCCTTAGAATCAAGCCCATCTCGCTTTTGACAACCCAAATACTTTGCCTAAGCTCACCCATGCATTCCAAGTGACGTAGATGGGCCCTCCTTAAGGTGTCGTACCTTTGGTAAGGATTGTTTTCGGGAGACCCCAAGTCTGAGGATAAGTCTACAAACTCGACCCCCGAAGGAACACTAGACGACCCCTCAAATGCCATAAAGTCACACCTCGTTAGTAATACAGGTGCAAGTGTATGTGGAAAGTATACTACAAGACACAAAGGAGTAAGTTCAAAACCTCTAGACACAAGTGCTTAAAATGACCAACTACGAGGTGCAATGGAGGGTATATGTGCTAATGGGTGCATATACATAAGTTAGCTCACAAGGAGCCCCGGCCGAGGCAACCCTTCCCAAATAACTCTAATTTAGACCTGTTAAACACGAGAAAGGGTGAACGCATACCTTGAGTGGATGAAGTTGCGCACCGTCACAGCTGCAAAAGTATCGAGGGTCAAAAGTATGCGCCTACAAAAAGAAAGGAAATATAAAGACACCATTTTTAGTCTCCAAGTACATATATAAATATTTATAAATGACAAAAAAGAAAAAGAAAGACAAAGTGCCCTTGTGAGGGATAGAACCACTCACCTCTTGGAAGCTTTGAGGACAAAAGCACCACCAAGCTAGAAGAAGTAAGTGTAGTAATTGTCTTTGAGAATAAGACCTATTTATAGGAGGCTCAAACTCATCCTAGCCATTGAATCCAATGTTTGATCTATGGTCAAGAATGAAGCCAAAAACCCACATTGGGATTCGTGAAGCCAAATGATAAGCTCACATTCAATCTCAAGGGATCATGGGGATCACCGCCTCCAAAGTGTGGTTTTACATACCACCATAGAAAAGAAACACACTAACACCACCCATGCTTTGAAGACACCATACCGAAGAGTCAACCAGAGCGCCAAAAGCCCCTCTCATAGACTGGGGGGCAAGTGTGGATGCTAGAAATTCCACACCGGTGAAAGACCCACATCTCGTGCTAAGGTCCCGTGAAGACCCCAACCACGCACATGTGCCTACACCCCTAGACGTGTTTTAGGAAGCCTCGCAAGGCAAAGGCCCGCTAGCCACCTGGTGCCTTGTCCCACCAAGATGCAGCACTTGGTGAGACCCTTGTCTCGCGCCTCACACGCCTGTTCGAATCTGTCTCATGCCATGCGCCTCGTAAGGAGGGACTCGTGCGCGCATCAGACCATCATCTAGCACCACGGCTTCGCGCACCAAGCAGCTCCCCCTCGCGAGACCCTTGTTTCGCGCCTCGCACGTCCACCAGGATCTATCTCGTGCCATCTACCTCATGAGGAGAGCCTTGCGCGGGCGTCAGACTACCATCTCATGCCACGGCCTCATGCGCCAAGCAGCAGTCCTACCGCGTGACCCTCATCTTGCACCTCGCACACCTGTCCAGGTCTGTCTCGATCCATGCGACTCGTGAGGAGGGCCTCGTGCCGTGGCCTCGCGTGCCAAGCAGTTGTCCTCCCGCAAGACCCTCATCTTGCACCTCAGGCGCCCATCCGGGTCCATTTTGTGCCATGCGCCTCGTGAGGAGGGCCTCACGCGCGCATCAGACCACCATCTTGTTCCACGTCCTCGCGCATACATCAAGATGCACCTCGCGCCCTGCACCTCACACTAAGGGCCTCGTGCGTGCATCGGGCCACCATTCATTGCCAGCATCTTGTGAAGCATAGCCTTGCACATGGTCTTCCCTCCCACGTCGGGCATCACACGAGGCTTTTGCCTCCAATGTCTCTTGGGGGAAGATCTCTCGTGAGGACCCATAATAACTTCAACATTCAAAGGTTAAAAGAATAGGATGCCTCATGAGGATAAGACCCCACACATGGCCCAAAGAGATCGTGCAAGTACAAAGTACATACGGGGGTACGACCCTGAAAACCCCAGATGTCTGATCCTAATCTCCACGCCAGACAAATAGTGGTCGTATGAGCAAGGTACCTTATGTGGTCCTTCCCAACCAGCTTTTGACATTGGTACTAAACGGATAGTAGAGGTACAACCATGTACTAAAATTGAGGTGTTCCCGCAGGCCCTTGGAATGTACTAGAGTCGACCACCACGTTCCTGGCACCACTACCATCCGTAGACTGCACATGTAAGGTCATGTTCCTCAGGGACCATCATGTACAGTGAGTCAATAGTGCTCTACTATAAATATGACCTCCCTTCCCCTGAGAAGGGGGTTGAATTTTGAGAGTTTTGTAACCAGCCATTGCTAATGAAAACACATTGTAAAGTCGTGGATAACCAAGACTGTTACACTGTGTATTTAAAATAGTGCAAGACTTGCTAATCAAGTCATTTGAACAATAATGTCTTCGTAAAGTCATCTATCATGTCAAGGTTAAAAGATTTTGATCACAAACGGTCAAGTTTCATTAAAACAGATGTTTAGTACATGGGATCCAAAAATAAAAACAAAGTATAAGTGATAATTTACAACTCTCAAAAGTTTAATACAATCAAAAGCCACTCTAATGGCAAAATACAAGTTTTAGGGCTCTGTCCCTGTACTTTTCCTCGGTCATGGCGGACGAGCAGCTGACTATGTACACTGTGCCCCCAGAGCACTCCAACTCATGGTTGGCCCAGTTTCCCTTTGCCTTGACCTACACCACATAGCACCCGTGAGCCAAGGCCCAGCAAGAAAACCATAAACAGTAAGCGCATATAACAACAGTGATATTCAATTAGTCTTAACTCAAACAATTCAGTCATTTTACAGAGTTCAAGCATATAACTAAACAATAGTAAACACATCATCTCAAACACATATCAAAACCAATTACACAAATGCTCAGGGTTGGTACACTTAGGCCGAGCCCTCTGTTTATCCAGCTGACCCCGACTAGCTTAGACCGAGCTGCATTCAGTACACTTATCATCAGCCCCGACACCCTTAGGTTGTTCATTCTCAAATAATATAACAATTGTACAATTACATAGTACATGTTTACAATTACTGGGAACCTCAGTCCTATTCACAAGCACAAGGGTGTAGTTTTCTTACCTCAAATCCCGGGCGAAAAATACATAACGGTCTCAAGCACGATCCCCAGTCCTAAGCCTTGGCAAGAAACCTAGTCACAGTGTCAATGGGTAATCATAAATTTCTAATCCAAATAAATACTTAGGAAATAATAGCTAGCCTCCAGGACCTCGATTTCTACTAAATTATGTAGTATAAATCGTCTCGAGCGCCTAAGTTTGAATTCTTGAGCCTCCCCGAACCTTAAACCTTATTCCCCTTAATTTCCCCATTGCGAGCTGCGACTTTCCCTTGAGAGTCGCGGCCCGCCCCTTAGACAGAGGCTCAATCCCCCACTAATGGGGGACACGGGCCACGACCAGCTCTCCCCTGACTCGCAGCACACCTAGCAAATAGAGGCTCCCAGCCTCCAAAAATTCATTCGGGTCGCAGCGCCTGAAGAACAGGGCCGCGACCCGAGGCCCTAAACCCAGAAAATCCTCCATTTTCTCAACATTTATCCTTGATCCTAACCTCAATTTCATACCCCAAATGACCAGCCAAACTCAGTTTCAAGCTCATAATTCCTATCTTCATACCCCAATCACCATAACGAACCCATAACCATTTTCTTACACCGTTTAATATCCAAAACCAGCTAACAATTAAGACTCATGCAAACTCAAACCTTCAACATGGTTTCAACAGAATTTTAAAGAAACTAACTTGAATTATTATCTCAGATTGCAGCCTAATTCCTCAGCAAGGGCTTTGGATGATCCCAGCTTAATCCCCTAGATTCCCACAACTGAATTTCCTGGTTCAATTCTTCAATTCATCAAGAATTCCTCAAGCTTAAGAGAGAGAGGGAGAGAACAGTGAGTGAGAGGGAAAGGGAGAGTGTATGAGAAATTTCTTAGAGTTTCTGATCATTCCCTACACTAATGAGTATATCCTCAACAAACAATAGACTATTTTGCCCCTTTAAGCTTATTAGTCCTCTAAAGGTTCTAAGGGGTAAAATGGCCATTCTCCCCCCCTGGTTCTCGCTAATTCCTCAAATGTTCCTATTATTAACCAATTAACATTGTCACGTCTAATAAATTACCAAATGCTCATTTGTTACCCAATAAATCCCAAAATATTCTCTGAATTCCCAAAAAAAAAAAACTCCCAGGCTCCCCCGAGCCGGGCATTTAAACCCCGTTGTGACTATTTCGCTAATCCTCTCAATAGGACCATCTCGAGCTATATACTGCAAATATATCCACATAATAATGTGGTCTCAACCATCTATCATATATAATCACATTTATGCCCTCAACGGGCCCAAAATTACAGATATGCCCTTATGAACGATAAAGGGCCCAAATGCATATTTAATACTCATAAACATGCATATAATATATTCATACAATCATGTTAATCATGCATGCCACATAGTCACTTATTTAACCAATTAAACATACATATATCCAGTTATGCTCTGTCGGCACGCTAATCAAGACACTAAGCCCTATTAGCAAATTTTGGGTCGTTACACACACATTCTACATTCTCTCTATTTTCCGTTCTAAAATTCTAGCATTTATGTTTTGTGTTCTTCAAATCATAAGAAAGTTTACTTGAAGTTCAGTCGATTTAAGTTCACTTCTTTTACAACTCACAAAGTTCTTGATCTAACTTAGTTGACGAGTTCTCACCGTCAACATTCTGTTATCAAATCATATCCCAATGTAAATGGGAATAATCTGTATTAAGTAGATACCTTATTTATTCATGCGGTTTATTCACGTAGTTACCCAAACATGTCCATGAAATTCCCCTATAAATACTAGGAATAATGGACAAGGAAGGGGACGACCATTTTTGTATTGCCAAAACTCTGCAGAAATTGAGAGAGAAAAGTAATAATATTGACTCGTAGACTGGGTGGATTTTAACCACTGAACCACGTAAAAGTTGTGTGTGTTCGAGAGAGTGTTTATTATTTAATTGTGGTTTATAATTTAGCACTAATGCACTTGTTTAATTTCTTAATATACTATTGGCAAAGAACCGTGTCAACAATTCTCATAAAACCACTTATCATATGTGTCCATATGTAGGGATGGCCTCCCATATATCATATGTAGATTTAAGGCTTTGTAGAGTATTTTTGGTCTCTATATTTACTGATTGAAGCAAATAATACATTGTCATACGATTTATTCTCAACCACTTGGCGTACTCAAACTGATCATTCACTGAAGCTTCTATTAGTGGTTCTTGAATTGGTGGTGTTTTAACAGCTTCCATCAAATTCTCTCTCACCAATAATATATCGATACCATGACTCCAAAATACTATATTTTCATCACTAAGTTCAATCACTACATATAGGTGCATGGGTGTGCTTATGCTCAGGCTAGCGCATGCTGAAGTAAGGCCATGAGGCTTGGGTCACGCGCGCAGAGCAGGGCTTAGTCTGGGTGACATGCGTGGGAGCAGGGGCTTGCCTGGGTCCTTGTGCACGCATAAGTGGGGCTCGGGTCATGTGCCTCCATGGTGCATGGTTCGGGTCCCTTCTTCTTCTTTTTCTTGTGTATAGATTTTCAAATCTCATATTTCAAAAATAAAATAAAAACCCTATGTCCTTTATGGCTTACACAAGATCTAGAAATTCAAAATCCTAACCCAATATAACACCATATAATTAACGATTCATCATTCAACCATACATTCAAAAAATACATCCATCCATTCAATATATATCAACATACATATAACAAATGCAAGAAACTCACACAACATTTAATAAATATATATATATATACTGCTCTGGTACCAATTGTTGGTCTTAATTATGACAATGAGATTGTGCAACGGAATGTGTTCTTTTAAAATATTAATTAATACCAGCCATGATCATACATATATAGATACATTAAATCAAACACAAATAGATTAGAGATTACCTCTTATAGCCTATCAAGAGTCCGCGAATCTTTTTGTATAAATCAACGATCTTCCTATCCTTATTTTAAAAGTTCACACCTTGGTCTTCCAAACCAATCCTCAAACACACAAGGACGTGGGTAGGCTCATAAGATTTAAAATGTTGATTTAGAACTCACTAGATATAATCAACACATGAGATCTAGTGAGATTTGATAGAGAGAGGGTGTTGTGAATAGATTTTCAAGTTTAGAAAAATCTATCGCTTTCTTTTCTAAGAGAGAGTGTGACAATCAAAACTTTTGAAAAACAACTTACTTTGAAAATTATTACTTCTTTTCAAGTTTATAAAGATAATTAACTAATTTAATTAATATTTATTTTATTTAAAATAAAACGGATTAGTTAAAACCTATTTAATTATATAATTTAAATCATATTTAAAAAGAATAATTTAATATATATATATAATTAAATAAACAAATTATATGAAATTCAAAATTCAAATCCTAGAGATAGAAAATATCCCTTTGTGACGCCACTCACTGTGCAATACAGTGAGTGGCATGAGCCACATTAGAGTTTTCCCCATTTTTTTATTTAATTAATATTTAAGACAATATATGTATCCCAAAATAAATATCAGTTAATTCAAAACTAACTTTATCTTAAAATATCAGTTTTAAATAAATAAATAAATATCTTATTATAAATAAGATAATTATTAATATCTCTCTATATTAATCCAAACATGGTTAATATTTATTTTAACATATAGTTTTTCAAAATACAAACTATATAGTTAATTAATTCATTCATTCATAATTAATCAACTGCCCATAACTACCACATAATTATTTTGTTTCCCTAGAAAATTAATTCATTTGCAATTCAGTCATTCTCTCTACAAATCTTTCTTCTAGCATCCTTATCTTTGACAGTGTTGGATAGAGGCGATCTGGGGACAATGGACCTATAATATGAAGCTCTAATAAACCAAATTATTAGTTAAACTCTTTAATCTAATAATCTTATTTATTAATTCCATGATCACTCCACTATAAATATGGAGTTGCACTCTAAGTAAATATAGAATTATATTTACTGAGTTTTCTCTTGTAGTCCATTGATATAATCAATAAATTTAGTTTTGTCATCTATTAATTTATTCGTTAATTAGAGTTGATCAAGATTACCGTTCTGCCCTTCTAATTACCTCTTGATCCTTAAGTACCATTAATTCACTAGTGAATAATTAATCTACAATCAAATTATAGACTATTCGGTTCCAGAATTAACCCTTAAGGGAACCAATATTCGATCCATTAGGAAAGTATGTATTCCATTATTGTAAATCATGTTCCCAACCATTCATGATATTGAATCTCCGAAACAAAAGTAATTAGCTTCTTTATACTAAGAAACATTAACGAGTGAATCAAAAGATCCAAATAAACACAAACAGGAGTTCATGAATACTCAGGATTTAGATTGATCTACAAATGATCATCTATTATGATAAGAATTAAATCTTTATGTCAAACAATAAGTTTATAAAGATAATTAATTCGCATCGGTCATATCATATATAATCTCTATTATATACATCATTACTAAGATGTCTATCGACATCAGTATTCCTAATCTAGATCACTTGCATCTCGTATGCTTAGTCAACCACACTAGTAACCATTCATTAAAGATTCATTACTTTAATAAGTTACTGACTATTTTATTCATTATATATGATCTTAATTTTCTTGTACTAATATAAGACCATATTCTCATGAATGAATAAAGAATTTTCTTGATATTATTATATAATTAATTCAAAGAGTAATTATAACAATCAAATACAATAAAATTGTATTTTTATTTAAATCAATAAAAATATATTTACATGTTTTTAGGGCATTAATTCTAACACCATGGTTGTAACGCCCCACGTCACTATGGATGCTTCCTAGAATGACGATTGGCCCTACAAACCAACACGAATCTTTCCAACGTGCTTTGTCCTCAAAGCACGCTTCCCGGGAAAACTTCCCAGGAGGTCACCCATCTTGAGACTTCTCCAGGTCAAGCACGCTTAACTTTGGAGTTCTCAAGTGATGGGCTACCGAAAGAAGATGCATCTTGTTGATATAGGTAGTACCCATCAATCCACTTAAGCCTTCTTCAACTATGTAGTCCCATACCTACATAGTCTTAGAATCATTACACTTGACCTTCCCCAGGCGGTGTGGGATTGCACAGCTTTACCCGGTCTTTCCCCTTACGGATCACGAGATTCTGACTGTCACAATAGCCCACTAAGACTCTCTATAAATAGGGAGTTCTATCAATCGTTAACCCTAAGTGAAAATTACAAGAGAAAAGGCTAGAGATTTGTTTTATGCACACTTTACATACAAAACCCTTCAAATTGTATTTTTTTCTCATCTTAAGAAACTCTGTTGAACCTTGTTTCTTCTTGATCTTGAGCCTGAGACTTCATTGATAAATACAAGTGCAAGTGAAGGTACATTATCACCAACTCTTGGGGCTGAACCACTATAAATTCCTTGTGTTGTTTACTTGATTTTAGTTTGTTTAATTCTTATTCCGTCGTATAAATTGACTTAATATCGTTGACCAAAACGCTGGTCAATATAGTTAAAAAAAAAAACTTTGATCAAAATCGAGTTCAGGGGTCTATTTTAACCATTTTACAAAACAAAGGGTCCAAAACATAATTTATCAAAATACAGGGTCCAAACAGGAAATGAGACAAAACACATGGTCCAAAATGGTATAATCCCATGAGAAATTACTTATTCTAATTCCCCTAGCCATTAATGAAATAATATATATATATTTATATATAACTTTTGTTGGCTTTACTTATTTTTAATAAAATAATTAAATTTTGATAAAATAAACTAGAATGCATCATATCTTTATATATAAAAAGTGTGTATCGCAAATTCTTAATTTAACATTTTTTTATTTTTTTTTTAAATTAAAAATTGTCTTATTTTAAACTGTAGACAATATTTTTGTTTAATTTTTTTTAATATGTTTATGTCGTCTTTTTATAATATATAACACTGTTTATTTATTTAAAATTTATATGACAATTAAAAAATATAATAAAAATAAATTAATACATTTTCTAAATAAAACTAAGCAAACATGCAACGCATGTTGCTTTTACCTATTATATATATATATTGTTGACCCTTGATTTGGCCAACGATACGGAGTCAGAATAACGACAAAGAAATAAGAAAGCAATCAAGAATGGAATCAAATGGTAAGAAATGACACAAATGATTTATAGTGGTTCGGCCCCAACTATGTGGTAACAACCTACGTACACTTCGTGCTATTATTGATGTTGAATCCCAATGTCGTGATCAAAGAAATAGGGTTCTTGAGTTTCACAAGCCTTAGAAGAATTACAACTTTTCGGTGGATAATCACACTTACGCTCTTTCTATGAATATTCAGAAAAAAAAGGTTCAAAAGTCCCTTCCTTGAGCCCTCTCATGCATACTTATAGGCTCAAGGGGGGTTATATGGGCCAATGGGCCTTAATTCTCCTTAATATTAGGGTATTAAGGCAATAAAAAGAATATAATAAATGTAGTTATTACAAGATTGCGTATCTTAAAGGAAATACATCGAATCATGCGACCAGACAGATCGCATCTAAACGTGAGATTTGATGAGGTGAGAAACATCAGGTCGATAGGCGAATAACATCCCTTCTTTAACGCGGCCACATGCCAACCACGTGTAATAAATTTTTGCCACGTCACCAAGAGCCATATTTTGGTAAACATTTCCCCCCAAGTTTACTTTACTGCGACCAGCATAAAGTAAACTTAAGAGACTAACCCTTCGCATACCCCACCAAACCTGTCAGAGCCGTCCATGCCTTCTCGAAAAAGGCAACCAATCACATCTTTCCAGTTTCCCAAAGTTGTCTGACTGCTATTACGTTTCTCCATGCCTCGAAAAGTTACCCAAAATGATTACCTGGGTAACCGCTCCTCGGCTAATATAAATAATCCTTTAGAAGCCATTTTTACTTTTTACATTTTACTTCTACCTTCAAGAAAACCGAAGAACAAGGTGCACAACTTCCAAAAACTCAAACGATTCTTGGCAATCTACGAAGCTCCTGCCCAACCAACTCGACCTAGCGTCTCAGAAATCTACTCCATCTTTTATACAAGTAATTTCCTTAAACCTTTCAGTTGTAGATGTGCCATGCAATATTCATTTCACCTCCATTTTTTACTCTGAGTTTCTGAGTTCTTGAATATTCTTGACTGTTTTTGCACAAATTTGTTTCGGGATAAATGGGCACGCAGACTTAAGCTTGAAATAAAATTTGGTAGGGGTTAAGGATTAGCTTGGTAGTTAGGATCATGAATTTAGGGTGTAAAATCGAAGTAAAAATTCAAAATTCGATTTTTAAGCTTGTAGAAAAACTGGGTTTTTCCCACCCCTTTAGAGGTGAAAAAGTTTTTCTTGAAATTTTTTTAAATTTTGCTTTTAGATCTGTTTTCCAAACTGCTCATATGAAACATAGTGTTTTTGTTAGAATGATGTTGGTCGTATGAAAGCTTAACTTTTATACGTGAGCAACGTTATTCCAACTCCCAACACAAGTTTTTAGGCCGTAGATTCTCATCTCCCTTTCTCTGTTCACAGATTTTCATGCAAGATCCGTGGGGAGGTGAGAGGCTAATTAACGACGACCTACTCGCTCAGCTGCTCGTGGACAAAGAACAGTCGTCACTACTTATCCCAGATATCCCTTTTTCTCAAATTCCACCCAACAGACCTCACTCAAATCCACCAAATATGGGTAGAGTAAAATCCATTGCCCAGAAAAAGAAACCATCTAAACCTTATGAAAATCAACCTGCTCCTCAGGCTGAAATTCCCTCGACCAACGGTAGAGCTGAAAATACTCCCGAGCCAGGAATCCAAACACAGGCCAAACCCCGAGATATCATTCGACCAGACGTTGAATGGTATGTTGCACTCCCTAGCCGAATCACAGTTAGGATGATAGCCAATTATATCAGGAAGTATGGACTTCCTAGGGTAACCTTAGTCCAACCCACTAGAGACCAGTGGGCAAACCTGCCTGGAGGCACCTTCAACGCCTGGTCGAGGTATCATATTGAGGCAGGAACGATCCTGCCTCTCCATAATTTTTTCCAAGGAGTGGCCAACTATTTTGGGGTCACTCCTTTTCAAATAACCCCAAATGGGTATAGGGTGCTCTCCGCACTCTATATCCTTTACAGTCATAAAAAGTGGCTTGTTCCTACGTCACACGAGGTAAATTACCTGTTCGACCTCAAATCCAACCCCAACCAAGAAAATACGGGGTTTTTTCATTCTTGCCACCAGGAAACGACTCGTGTCTTCCTGAGCGAGACTACCTACAAGTCCAATGTAGGAAAGTACTTCCGGGAGTACTTTTTAACCACAGACTTGGTTGCCAACAACCTGGCCTTCATCGAAGGAGGTATATTCTCTACTTCACTGATCGCTTAAATACCATTTAGCATTCCCACGCGTCTATTATATCCTTTATGTCGTTCAGGTCCATGGTTACAACCAGCCCCACTCCAGAGATGGAGATTCGAGCGACCCTTTTGGCCAGCATGACCGACGTAGAGAAAAGTGTCAAACAGCTGGTTACAGAGGCCAATCTGAGGTTGGTCGGCCTTCTGGCACCTCACCAGGGTGTGAGGGAATCAAGAGCGGGGAGTGGCACTGGCAGCAATATCCCCAAAAAACAACAAGATGTGTCACAACCCCCAACGAGGAGGGCAACAGGCGTGACCATTAATGAACCATCCAACACCCCGCGACCTGCCGCTGCTTCAGTCCCCCTAGGGAAGGGCAAGAAGAAGGCCTCCGAGCCTATTCTTGAATCATCGGACAAGAACGGTAATGATTTTTTGCTTTTAGATAGTCTGCCTATTCCCTGACTCCTATTTGATGGGGACGGCAACTTTAAATACACACCTACTTTAAATTTAGACTTCTTCAGGGCAAAGAGTGAGTGTAGCACTAGTAAAGTAAATAGTGTAGTGACCAGTAATTATAGCTCGGGTATTATACTTTTAATTTCTCTGCCCTTGTTTTCTTATCTTAGCAAGCTCCTTATATTATATTGCCTGAATGTTTGCTTGCTTCTCCCTTGCAGACATGCCTGCTGACCGAGCCTTTGAATTGTATGCCAAATCGGCGAGCAAGAAAAAGTCCAGCAATCGCCAGTCTAGGGAAGGCTATAGCAATCCCTCTGCGAAGAGGTCTCGAACAGAGGACCCTCCTGCGCCTACTCCCACATAGGAGACAACTCCTCCACCAGCTCCTGCCAAAGAGACATCCCCGCCAATTCTAGCGAATCAAGACCCCCCAGCTTCGGTCGAACGGACTCCTCCACTAGCTCCCGTCGACCTCATGCCTCCAACTTCCACCGACCAGCAGCCTACTGGTCGCCGAGAAGAAGCCTCGAGAGAAGATCTCACGGGTGTGGTGCTCAATTCAGCCAAGGACAAGTTGTCCAGAATAACAAAGCACCATCGCAGCCAAGAGGCGATTCAAGAGACTGGTTCCATGGCAGTTGATCAAGTCTTCAACCGCGCACTGAACGAAGTGCTCGCCGTAAGTTGCTATTTTTATCGTACTTTACTAATTTCTTCGTCAATTTATCCCTACTAATAGCTTTCTCTCTTTCTGATTGCAGGGAGTTCTTACCATCACCTCTGGCTGGCAGAGCTCGAGGACACTGACCGCTCAGTTCGAGAAGAAACTTAGCGATCAGCTTAGCACTGCTGAGGCCCAATATGCCGAGCAACTCAAAGCGAATGAAGCCACTCACGCGGAGCAATTAAAGGAAGTTTAGGCAAAGCATACTGAGGCACTCAAGGAGGCCGAGGCAAAGCACATCGAGGCACTGCAAATGGCCGAGGCCAAACTCGCCTCTCTCGAAGAGGAGCTGAAGAAGAAGGAAGCGAGCATTGCCAAGATCACCACTTCTAAGGAGCAATACAAGGAGGTCTCACTCATGAACTACCGGGAAGCCCACAAGCTCCAAGCAGAGCTGGAGATAAACCGCAAAGAGGTTGCTGCACTGGAGGAGGCAAATGCCCGCAACCTTAAAGACTACGAAGGGGCGACGTTTGAATGCTTTTACATGTTTTGGAAAAGCAACCCCATCGCCAATTTTTCCTATCTTCCAGATCATATTAGGGAGGCAGAGCTGGCGAGGTGTGTTTCTCACCTGGAAGAAGAAAAGACTCCAGGGTCTCCAAAGATCTCATTAGCAACTGGCATTGAGGGCGTCCGAGAAGAGGCTAGAGTTACTGTCGACCAGCAGCAACAAGAATCACCGCAGGATCCTCCGGCTACCTCATAAGTCTATTTTCTTTTTCTTTTCTTTTATTATCTTTTAAATACACGACCTATAGGTCGTTATGTAAAGCCAATTTCTTTTTTAATTTTTATTGCTGCATGGGCAGCTTTTTTCCTTTTAATCAGACAATTACATCCGAGCAGTAACTGCTCGCGGTGTAAAAGGATTCTTTTTTTATATTATAATATATTTGCACTTTATTATAACATCTGTTCACATGACCGAACTTAGCATAGTACTTTAGATTGATTTAACAAAATAACAAAATTTTGAAAAATTCTCTAAGTACCCTAGCATGCTTTCACTTATTTTGCTCATGTGTTTACATACCTTTCGATATGCTTTGCTTACTAGATGCCTTATATGCCCCCCAAGTGATGGACGAGCTTTAGGTCCTTGGTCACTTGCCTTGACCGAAACCTGTTCGAACATTTCTACTCGGAATAATGACTTGTAAAAATGACAATACAGCGAAACAACATACATAATGAGCAAATACTTGTAATAAATACAATAGTTGGCAAGAATAATCGGTTGCGCATAGTCCCTTTTATTTCTCGTAATAAATGGACAAAACATGTATGTACGAGTGATCAACAAAATGGTCTTACACTTATAAGCGATCAGTCACATAAAATGACCAACCCTTTTTCATAACTTGTAAAAAGTAAAATTAATACAAGCCAATTCTTTAAGAAGAATTGTTTATTGATAGTACTTGCGCAGGTGTTCTCCATTCCAATAGCGAGGAATGAGATCTCCATTTAAGCGAGCAAGTTTATAGGTGTCTGGTTGAAGGACTTCTTCAATTTGGTACAGTCCTTCCCAATTAGGTCCGAGTGCTCTAGCGGTCGGATCGCGGGTGCTGAGAAAAACCCTTCTAAGTACTAGGTCCCCGACACTGAATTTCCTTTCGCGTACTTTAGAATTGAAATACCGGGCGACCTTTTGCTAGTACGCTACTACTCAGAGTTAGGCTTGCCCACGCTTTTCATCGACCAAATCTAGAGATTCCATCAACAGCTGGCTATTGGAGCCTTGATCATACGTTATTCTTCGATGCGACAGTGGATCTAACTCAACAAGAAGCATAGCCTCATATCCATAGGCCAATGAAAATGGAGTATGGCCTGTTGTTGTGAAAATTCTAACGATTAAAATATGCGCAAGTATACACAGTCACAAACAAGTAATACAGTGATAAAGTATCAAAGTTCGTCTCCACATGGACTTTTAAACTAAATAAATGCAATATCTACTAAAAACAATTTAAAATGAAGTAACCAATTCAAGAGAACAATTGAGTGATTAATTCTGGAATTAAACGTAAATAATCAAATTTAATTAAACTAAAAATTAGAGACCAAATGAAGTAATTCTGCGTAAATTTCAGATGTGAGAAAATGGATCTGGGTGGTTACTTCCCCTCTGTTTCGTTCCAGTTGTTACAGCAATGGTTCAGCAATTATATTAGAGTTAACAGATTTCATAAATGCCCAGCAAGTTTTTCCCAAAACTTACAGTATATTATCTATAACCCCCTCAACACATTCCTACATTAAATTAGATTATAAATAATCCAACAAACACCAAATCTCCAGTTATACAAGGCAGCAAAATATTCCTATTCCACTACTCAAAATTACCTAAAACTAGGCAAGTTCTTGCATCAATTAAATGGGTTCAGCTGGGTTTTACTTTTCCAAGTTAGATCCAGCTTAATAAATGTTAAATATGGCCAGTACATAACATTCAATCAACATTCCAGCACATTTAATTGAACAATGATATAATTACTCTAACCACGCATTCAAAATATTAATTCATACATAGGGTTCATAACCACCCAAATCCTCAAAAGCTTAGTTCATGACTGAAATTACAAAGACATAACCAGTAAGTAGAGTTTCCATAGAGTTTGAGCAGAGAAACTAGATAGAAAATTAATACAAAATGAGAGGGAAAGATTAGAGAGAGATGAGTTGGTGAGCTCAAGTCCCCCTCAGTGCGTCTGCCTTCTTCTCCTCATTTTGGTACTCCTTTCTCTGTTTTAGTCCTCCCTTTTCTCTGTGTACTTCTCTCAAAACAATTCAGAATATCTTCAATAATGGGGGTCTCTCTCTATTTCGGCTGGTACCCTTCTTTTTAGGGTACTTTGCTTTACCCTAATTAGAAAGTCAAAGTCAATCTTGCCCCTCTCTTCTGCCATGCCATCCAGCTGACTTAGTTGTACAAAATTCTGGCCACCTCAGCGCCTATTATGTCTCATTAAATCCAGCTGGAAGTTAGTCACGTTTCCTTCCTGGGCTCTACCAATTGCTACTTGGTAGTCGTTACAGCAATGATAGAACAGCAACATGCATTTTCCAGACTTGTTGTTCCCTTTTTGATTCCAAAGTTCCCGATCACTTATTTCAGCTTCCTTTCCTGCTTAGCACATACAATAAATTACATAAATCACTCAAACATATGACAATACAAACACAAGGTCCCTTACTACACAGACACACTAAATTGAACACAATTACAAGAAATAAAAACTCATTACTCTTTTGTTTGGTTCAAAAATCAAGTTTAAAGATATAAAAATAACTCTAAATCTTAGAGTTATCAACACCCCAAACTTAGCCTATTGCTCGTCCTCGAGTAATGATGACACAAAAATAAACACAACAAATAAAATACAATACACAACTTAACAGATGAGATATCCAAAGGATTCAAAATGGCCTAGTGAACATGTTGCTCTCAGAAAAGTGGAATTAAATGGAATGGTGAATTGCTTCTGCCTTAACCCTATATGCTGCCCTTCTCACATTCAGCTCACTGGATATCATTAATATCTCCCCAAAGTCACCTAATCAATAGTTTATACAAGTGCATCCCACCAAAACCTTGAATTTCTCTACAACTACCCTTTGATTTTGACATTCATTATAGCTCCATAAGTTGGATTAGTGCACTCCTCTCCACTAATGTAGTCTAAACTTATCCCTTTGATCAATAGGACTTTACTAAGCTTGTAATGTAAGGCTTAGGCTAGGGTATGGTAAAGGATGTCTTTTAACTAGCTTAAAACCTAACCACCTCACTTGTCAAAAACCGACCCTCTCCCTCATGATTTATCTCTCTTGAATTACTTCCCTAAACGTTTTCTACTCACAAAGACATGTTGTTGTAATATAATTCTCTTGCTATTTTTATTCTTATCTCTTTTTTTTTCGTTCTTTTTCCTTGTTTTTCTTTTTCTCTTTTTTTTCTGATCTTTCATTTACTATATATATATATATTTTTTTTATGACTAAACATATTCAAAACAAGAAAGATAACACTATAATACAATTATATGATAGATAGCAAGAGAATATGCTTGATAGTATATAATGGTATGCCTTGTGAGCTAATTCCCCACCCCAAACTTACAACCCAACATTGTCCCCAATGTGGCTAAAATGGTAATCATGAATTAGCTCGCCACAAGCTACACTCACCACACGCACCCCAAACTTAGCATGAAAATCAATTTCTGACAAGTGAGAGCAATTAAGTTGGGACATGTATGGAAAGTGTATTGTAGGGGTAATGGGTATGCATGATCGGGTTGAACACAAAAATAGGCTAAGCGGCTCAAAAATTGGGTGACTAAGGGAAAAATATGCGTATAAGGAAGGCTAGAAAGGCTCAAGCGTCCAAAGATGGCCTAAATCATTTCTAAGGGAGAAGTCTAGCTAGGATTTCGCTTCAAGGAAATGCATTAACCAATTCTAGATGCTAATATTACAGATGCAGCAGTCATTTGAAAAATTCAAAGTATGGTGGGAAAACAAAAGTATAAAACTATTGAGGAGAGACTAAAAGGAAACATCCATGATATCCAGCAACTTAACAAGCAGAGGCAACATATAAAACCAGGCAGCAACATGCATGGAATGAACAGAAAGTATCATCATCGAGCAGAACACTAGGCCATAGGAATATATTTTAAATCTCTCAATGACACACTAAAACACACAAACAACAACAAGACAACACAGAAATATAACACTAACAACAGAACCTAAACAGAACATAAAAACTAAAACAACATAACACAGAACAGAAACTAAAAATAGTTAATAGGAAAGGGAACCCCCTTCACTCGGAGTCCTCTTGAGGAACATCAAGATTTGGTGCTGATGGTGCAGTCCAGGGATCGAGAATCTGTTGTGGAAATTGTGGAAACTTGGGAACAACTCGCGGAGTCATCTTCTTGAAAGTGCGCTCCATAATTCCATCTCGTTGCTGCTCGTATTGCCAGAAGATTTGCATGCGGCCGCACATCTCCTCTTGTCGTTGATGCATTTGTTGCTGCATCAATTCAAATTGAGTAAAACGCTCCAGGAGGGGATCACTGGCCGAGGCAGAAGCGGAGGCAGAGGTGGAGGCTGAGGCTCGAGTTGCCTTGGGAGCTCGGGAAGGGCCAAAACTTACGGGCCCCTTTGGATGCAGCAACCCCTCCTCGGGCCAAACGGGAACTCCAGCATCTCGGCAAAGGGCAGTGACTGTGGCAGGTAAGAACAGCTTCCCCTTGCCTCGGTGCGCACAGTCAAAGATCTCTTGGGCCAATACGGTCCCAACATCAACAGGTAGTCCTCTCTGCAAGCAAAAGAGCATGTATGCACGATCCCGATTCATGGTGGAATCATGTAATGTGGGGCAGAGAGTTGTTTGGACAAATGAGTATAAGCATTTCATATCATGCTCCAGCTCATCCCTCCGAAAACGCAGATTTCCCTGGTCATCCAAATCCCAAACAGAGTCGGGTTTAGCTACTACGGCCATAACTTCTTCTAATTCATCATCGGGCACTTGCCCTTTTCTAGGTGTAAAATCGCACTGAACTGCTTCCAATTCAAACAGACTGTTAATGACTGCAGCAGAGAATGGTACCACGACCTGCCGTACGATTACCTCAGTTGGCCATTCATGAGACAGAAAGTTGGCATAAAATTCCCGGACAATCTCCATCACTGCAGGCTCGGGTTGCACACAGAAATGCTCCCAGTGCCTATCACGAATCATGGCACGCACCCACTCGGGCAGCTCATCAATCCCAGCTGCATCAGTTACCAAACCCCTCTCCATGTAAAAATCTCTGGTGGCCACGGTATTGTGGTACTTTGTCTCTGCCGTTTGACAATAAAACTTCTTGACTTCATGGAAAGGTTTCCTTACCTTATGCGCCACCTGTTTAATTCTCGGCATTGTGGGACTCTGTCTAGGCGGACGGTGAGGGCTCGGGGGCTTTGGTGATGCGTGTGGAAAAGGATGAATGGGGTGATTTGTGTGAAATGGGGGCACGGGTGAAGTGGGAAATGGCTTGGGTTGCTGTCGGTTTCAAGTGGAGTTTGGTAAAGAGAGTGGCAAGGGCGCTGGTTCACGACGGGGTGCGGAGGAGGCGAACGGGTGGCTTACGGCGGCTTGGAGAAGGGGAAGAGGAAAATGATGGTGGAAAAGGTGGGGTAGGGTTTTAGATTTGTGGGCTAATGTGAGGTTGATGGGCTGACCGAGTTGGTGAGGAAAATGATGGGTTTGACTACACATAGGGGGCCCAGTTGACTTACTCATAAAGCCCAATAAAATATAAGGGATAAATGGACCCTTTCCTATTTGAATATGCCCGGCCTGCTGGGTCCACAAAAGGCCAATTAAAGAATTAAAGGCCAAATGATTGGTCTGACTAAAAGGAACATGCCCAATGATTGCCCAAGTAATTTTTTTCTTTTTTTTTTCAGCACGTGCTGGCCTTGATTTATTTTTTTCTCAGACCAATCGTCCTTGTGTAAAGCCCTGATACGAAAACAACGTCAATTTCTTTTTGGACCCAGCCTAAATGTTTGCTGCCCAGTGTTGCTGACTGGTTGCTATAGCAACTGGGAAACAACTCTCCACCCCAAACTTAGTTCCTCTGCCCAGATTTAAACTTCACCCAATTCCAATGCAACCTTCCCCTGACTGACCTGCACAGAAAAGAACACATTCTCATATTCAAACAGAACACTTTATTTATAGCTAATATATATATAATTTTTTTTCTCTTATTTTTTCTTATTTTTCTTATATATGGGGTGCCTTTATTATGGCCTCACTCTTTTCTTTTTATAAGGCACCCCAAATTACAATTTTCAAGCATCCTTCAAGGAAATAGAGGTCTTTTCTCGGTTGACCTCTCCTCCCCAATAATTTTTCAGCCGCTGTCCGTTGACCTT
The DNA here is from genome assembly GCF_963169125.1 of Humulus lupulus. Lineage (NCBI taxonomy): Eukaryota > Viridiplantae > Streptophyta > Magnoliopsida > Rosales > Cannabaceae > Humulus > Humulus lupulus. The sequence goes on from NC_084794.1 coordinate 122,195,790, forward strand.
GAATTCTCTTCCCGATTTTTCATCTTTCACCAGGACAGCTCCAAATGGATACACTTCCATCACAGTAAATGGTCCAGACCAACGGGACTTAAGCTTTCCAGGAAATAGCTTCAACCTGGAGTTAAACAGTAACACTTGCTGATTTTTCTCAAATACTCTTTCCTTGATCCTGCTGTCATGCCATTTCTTCGTCTTTTCTTTGTATAGCTTGGCGTTTTCGTAGGCAAACAGCCGCATCTCGTCCAGTTCATTCAGCTGCAGTTTTCTTGCTTCTCCAGTAACTACAAGATCCAAATTTAACTTCTTCAATGCCCAAAATGCCTTATGTTCTAATTCCACAGGAAGATGACACGCCTTCCCGAAGACTAAGCGATAAGGTGACATGCCTAGAGGAGTCTTAAAAGCTGTCCTGTATGCCCAAAGCGCATCATCTAGCCGTTGTGACCAGTCCTTGCGGCTTGGGTTCACCACCTTTTCTAGGATCCATTTTATCTCTCTATTCGAAATTTCTGCCTGCCCGTTAGTCTGGGGGTGATAGGCTGTGGCTATCTTGTGTTTGACGCTGTATTTGGCTAGCAAGGCAGCCAATATTTTGTTTACAAAGTGGGTTCCCTCATCACTGATCAAAGCCCTTGGAGTCCCAAACCGTGTAAACACATGCTTATGCAGAAACTTCATCACTACCTTAGCATCATTTGTGGGGCTAGCCACTGCCTCTACCCATTTCGACATGTAATCAACAGCCACTAGAATGTATAAGTTCCCAAAGGACTGTGGGAATGGCCCCATGAAATCGATTCCCCAGACGTCAAATAGTTCCACCTCCAAAATACAGTTCAACGACATTTCATTCCTCGCTGAAATGTTGCCTACACGCTGACAGCGATCACACTTCTTAGCGAACTCATGAGCGTCTTTAAAAATGGATGGCCAATAATTACCGGATTGGAATACTTTAGCTGTTGTCCGCTGTCCACCAAAATGGCCACCATATGGGGCTGAATGGCAGTGCTCTAAGATGCTGGACACTTCATTTTCAGGCACACAACGCCTCATTATCTGGTCGGGGCACTGCTTGTAAAGGTACGGTTCATCCTAGTAATAAAATCTGATGTCATGAAGAAACTTTTTCAGTTGCTGTTTGTTGAAGTCAGGTGGCTGTACTCCACTTACTAAATAATTCACAACATCGGCGTACCATGGTACCTGTTCTTGCTCCACAACCAGCAGCTGTTCATCAGGAAATGAGTCTTGAATTTGTAATTCTGCCTCTAAATTGTTGTTGTGAGTGTTAGTTTCCAGCCTTGATAAGTGGTCCGCCACTTGATTTTCTGTCCCTTTTCTGTCTCGAATTTCCAAATCGAACTCTTGCAGCAACAAAACCCAACGTATTAGCCTTGGTTTAGAGTCCTTCTTGGCTATCAAGTACTTGATTGCAGAATGGTCAGTATACACAATGACTTTGGTCCCCACAAGATATGATCTGAATTTTTCAAAGGCAAAAACTACAGCCAGCAGCTCCTTTTCAGTAGTAGTGTAGTTAATTTGGGCATCAACCAGCGTTTTTCTTGCATAATAAACAGAGTGAAAGATCTTGTTTTTCCGCTGCCCAAGAACAGCTCCAATGGCGAAATCGCTGGCGTCACACATGAGTTCAAAGGGTAACGACCAGTCAGGTGCTACAATCACTGGGGCTGTAATAAGAGCTGTCTTCAATCTTAAAAATGCCTCTTTACACTCAGCAGTAAACTCAAATGGCATGTTTTGCTCCAGCAAGCTACACAAGGGTTTAGACACCTTAGAAAAGTCTTTAATAAAGCATCTGTAAAAACCAGCATGTCCAAGGAAACTTCTTATGCCTTTAACTGTGGTAGGGGCTGGCAATTTCTCAATAACTTCCAGCTTGGCTTTGTCAACTTCTATCCCCTTTCTAGACACCTTGTGACCCAATACAATGCCCTCTTGTACCATGAAATGGCATTTTTCCCAGTTCAGCACTAAATGGGTTTCTTCACATCTTTTTAACACCTTCTCTAAGTTCTCCAAACAGCCTTCAAACGAGTCCCCATAAACAGAAAAATCGTCCATGAAAATTTCCAAAATATTCTCTGCCATATCCGAGAAATGGCCATCATGCACCTCTGAAATGTGGCAGGTGCGTTACATAACCCGAAGGGCATCCTCCTAAAAGCAAATGTTCCGTATGGGCAGGTGAACGTAGTTTTCTCTTGGTCTTCTGGTGCTATAGATATCTGATTATACCCAGAATAACCGTCAAGAAAACAGAAAAACTCCTTACCCGCCAAGCGATCTAACATTTGGTCAATGAAAGGCAAAGGGAAATGGTCCTTTCTTGTGGCTTTATTCAATTTTCTGTAATCCATGCAGACACGCCACCCAGTAACTGTGCGAGTAGGAATAAGTTCATTACTATCATTTGTTACCACCGTGACACCTCCCTTCTTAGGAACACATTGGACGGGACTAACCCAAGAGCTATCGGAAATCGGGTAAACTATGCCATAATCAAGCCACTTGATGACCTCTTTTCTAACCACATCCTTCATCACGGGATTCAATCTCCTTTGCTGCTCTACAAAGTGAGTACAATCAGATTCCAGTAATATCTTGTGCATACACAGCGTTGGACTAATTCCTTGAATATCGGCCATTGTTCATCCAATAGCCCTCTTGAGCTGTTTCAGTAACTTCAGCAATGACTCTTCAGCAATAGGCTCCAGGCAGGAAGAAATTATTACAGGCAGTGTGTCATTTTCACCCAAGTACACATACTTCAAGTGGCTGGGCAGCGGCTTTAACTCTAGCTGGGGTGGCTCTTCAACAGACGGTTTTGGTGGCTGGAAGTGCTTTTCTGGCAGATGCAAAGCCTCAAAAATTTTGTTGAATTTTTTCGCTGGTTTATAAGAATCCACCCAAGTAATTATCTTCTCTTCCTCACTACTAGAATCCTCAAAGTCTTCAAAAATCTGAGTACCCATTACAGCTTTTTCCACACTTTTGTTAAGTCTTTCAGCTACTAGAGTGTCAATCACATGAATTTTTTAACACTCTTCAACTTCATCAGGAAACTTCATTGCTTTGAACACACTAAAAGTGACTTACTGGTCATTAACTCGCATAGTAAGTTCCCCATTCTGCACATCAATGAGAGTACGCCCTGTAGCAAGAAATGGCCGACCCAATATAATGGGCACTTCTCTATCCGCTTCATAGTCTAGGATGATAAAGTCGGTCGGAAAAATAAACTTATCAACTTGTACTAGAACATCCTCTATTTTTCCCTCGGGATGAGCCATGGATCTATCGGCAAGCTGCAATGTAACAGTCGTAGGCCGTGCTTCACCAATACCCAGCTTCTTAAAGATAGACATTGGCATGAGGTTAATGCTCGCGCCCAAATCACATAATGCTCTTCCAACATCCCGACCTCCAATAGAACACGGAATCGTAAAACTGCCAGGGTCTTTCAACTTAGGAGGGATCTTACTTTTCAACATAGCACTGCAACCCTCTGTAAGAGCTACAGTCTCAAACTCCCCTAATCTCCTTTTCTTCGTCAAGATATCCTTTAAAAACTTAACATAATTTGGCATTTGCTCCAGTGCTTCGACCAAGGGGATGTTAATATGCAGCTGTTTCAACACATCCAGAAACTTCCTGAATTGACCATCCTGTTGCTGTTTCCGAAATCTCTGAGGAAATGGAAGGGGCGGTTTAGGTCCAGAATTTACTGAAACATATTGCTGACCCTTTGCTGTAGCAACTAGGCCAGTTTCAGTAATTTCCTGGGCAGTTTTGTTACTCGATTCTCCTTCGGTTTGGATTGAAGTGGGCTCCCCACTGCCCTTTATTTTCTCCTCAGAATTTTCTAGAATTTTTCCATTCCTTAGATTGATAGCCTTGCAATGTTCCTTCCCATCCCTCCTTGGATTCTCCGTGTCACTGGTAAAGAACCTTGCGGCCTATTTTTTAATTCATTGGCCAATTGCCCCAGCTGCATTTCAAGGTTTCGAAGAGATGCTGCCTGACTTTGTATCATTGCATCATTCTTGGCCATATAATCCCTCATTAAACTCTCCAAAGAATTGGATTGAGAGCCTTGAGGGTGTTGCGGTTGTGGAGCCCTTGGCTGCTGAGAAAAACCTGGTGGATAAGCTTGCGTTCCTAGTGCTGGTGTGTTGCTGGAACTTGCTCCTTGACCCCCCCCCCAAGACAGATTCGGATGCTGCCTCCAAGCTGGGTTATACGAATTTGAGTATGGGCCACTGTTTCGGTTAAAATTCTGGTTTCCCACATAACAAACTCCTGCTGGGTTAGAAGGGCAATTGTCAAACATGTGCCCATCTCCACAATATACACAGGAAATGTCTCCACTTTGAATGGCAGCAGCTGGCTGAATGTTGTTCCCCAAGCTCATATTTTTCAGAGTATTAGTCATAGAGGCCATTTGGGCTGTCAAAGCTGTTAATGCATCTACTTCAAGAACTCCCGCCACCTTTCTACTTGTAGGAGCTCTGGTGTTTGACCATTGATAGTTGTTACTTGCAATCCTTTCCAAAATCTCAAATGCTTCATTGTAAGACTTGGAAAGAATGGCTCCATTGGTTGAAGCATCCAAGACCATTCGAGAGGCTGCATTGAGACCATTGTAGAATGTCTCCATTTGTATACAATGTGGGATACTGTGGTGTGGACATTTTCTCAAAAGCTCTTTAAATCTTTCCCACGCATCACTAGTGGACTCGTCTTCAAGCTGCTGGAATGACATGATTTCACTTCGAAATTTTGCATTTCTGGTGGGAGGGAAATATTTGCGCAGAAACTTTTCAGCAAGATCATTCCAATTTGTGACGGAATCAGGAGGCAAAGTGTTGAGCCATGACCTAGCTCGGTCTCTTAATGAGAATGGAAATAGCTTCAGCCTTAATGCTTCTTCACTCATTCCTTGAAGCTTAAAGGAATCGCTCACCTCCAAAAATGAACGGAGGTGGAGATGAGGATCCTCCGTTGGCATCCCGCTGAACTGCCCCACGGTTTGGAGCATTTGAAACATCACTGGCTTGAGCTCGAATTGAGCTGCTTGTATTTCTGGCCTCACAATGCCTGGATTTAGCTCATTAAACATGGGGGCAGCGTATTCCCGTATTGCTCTGGCTCTGTCATCCGCCAAAACAATGGGATCAGTGACTTGCTGGCCATCCCCCTCTTCATCAACATGCTCAGCCATAGTGCCTCGGCTGTTAGCCTTTTGAGCCTTCCTCCTTTTTCTGAAAGTGCGTTCGATCTCGGGGTCAATAGGAGCAAGTTCAAAGTCTTCTTGTTGGTTCATACACTGTAGGTACCTGAGATTGCACAACCCAAACCAACAAGGTTAAAAACAACCAAAATAAATTGTCAAATAGTTGATAAAACATAATTTAATTTTAAAGTCCCCGGCAACGGCGCCAAAAACTTGTTGTGAAAATTCTAACGATTAAAATATGCGCAAGTATACACAGTCACAAACAAGTAATACAGTGATAAAGTATCAAAGTTCGTCTCCACAGGGACTTTTAAACTAAATAAATGCAATATCAACTAAAAACAATTTAAAATGAAGTAACCAATTCAAGAGAACAATTGAGTGATTAATTCTGGAATTAAATGTAAATAATCAAATTTAATTAAACTAAAAATTAGAGACCAAATGAAGTAATTCTGCGTAAATTTCAGATGTGAGAAAATGGATCTGGGTGGATACTTCCCCTCTATTTCGTTCCAGTTGTTATAGCAATGGTTCAGCAATTATATCAGAGTTAACAGATTTCATAAATGCCCAGCAAGTTTTTCCCAAAACTTACAGTATATTATCTATAACCCCCTCAACACATTCCTGCATTAAATCAGATTATAAATAATCCAACAAACACCAAATCTCCAGTTATACAAGGCAGCAAAATATTCCTATTCCACTACTCAAAATTACCTAAAACTAGGCAAGTTCTTGCATCAATTAAATGGGTTCAGCTGGGTTTTACTTTTCCAAGTTAGATCCAGCTTAATAAATGTTAAATATGGCCAGTACATAGCATTCAATCAACATTCCAGCACATTTAATTGAACAATGATATAATTACTCTAACCACGCATTCAAAATATTAATTCATACATAGGGTTCATAACCACCCAAATCCTCAAAAGCTTAGTTCATGACTGAAATTACAAAGACATAACCAGTAAGTAGAGTTTCCATAGAGTTTGAGCAAAGAAACTAGATAGAAAATTAATACAAAATGAGAGGGAAAGATTAGAGAGAGATGAGTTGGTGAGCTCAAGTCCCCCTCAGTGCGTCTGCCTTCTTCTCCTCTTTTTGGTACTCCTTTCTCTGTTTTCTTCCTCCCTTTTCTCTGTGTACTTCTCTCAAAACAATTCAGAATATCTTCAATAATGGGGGTCTCTCTCTATTTCGGCTGGTACCCTTCTTTTTAGGGTACTTTGCTTTACCCTAATTAGAAAGTCAAAGTCTATCTTGCCCCTCTCTTCTGCCATGCCATCCAGCTGACTTAGTTGTACAAAATTCTGGCCACCTCAGCGCCTATTATGTCTCATTAAATCCAGCTGGAAGTTAGTCACGTTTCCTTCCTGGGCTCTGCCAATTGCTACTTGGTAGTCGTTACAGCAATGATAGAACAGCAACATGCATTTTCCAGACTTGTTGTTCCCTTTTTGATTCCAAAGTTCCCGATCACTTATTTCAGCTTCCTTTCCTGCTTAGCACATACAATAAATTACATAAATCACTCAAACATATGACAATACAAACACAAGGTCCCTTACTACACAGACACACTAAATTGAACACAATTACAAGAAATAAAAACTCATTACTCTTTTGTTTGGTTCAAAAATCAAGTTTAAAGATATAAAAATAACTCTAAATCTTAGAGTTATCACCTGTTACTGTTTGATGGGAAGTTTTGTACGACCAAAGGACTTCAGGAAATTGCTCTGTCCATGCCCCCTTCGCTTCCTCAAGTCTTTTCTTCAGAGTATCATTTAGTGTTTTATTGACTGCTTCGACTTGTCCGTTTGCTTGAGGATGAGCGACTGAAGAAAAGCTCTTGATAATTCCATGTCACTCGCAAAAATCTGTGAACATATCACTATCAAACTGGGTGTCGTTGTCTGAGACAATTTTTCTTGGCAATCCATAGCGACACACGATGTTTTTGACTACGAAATCCAGCACTTTCTTGGTCGTTATGGTTGCGAGTGGCTCAGCTTCGGCCCATTTAGTGAAGTAATCAATGACCACTACGGCGTACTTGACGCTGCCCTTCCCTGTGGGCAGAGATCCGATTAGATCTATACCCCAGACTGCAAATGGCCACGGACTTTGCATTTGTTTTAGCTCATTAGGGGCTTCTCGTGGAATTTTGGAGAACCTCTGGCATTTTTCACACCTTCGCACAAATTCCATCGAGTCTTCATTCATTGTTGGCCAGAAGTATCCTTGCCTTAAGATCTTTTTCGATAAACTCTGCCCCCCAGCATGGTTCCCACAAAAGCCCTCGTGGACCTCTCTCATCAATTCTTTGGCTTTCTCTTTCGAAATACACCTGAGGAGTGACATTGAGTATCCCCTTCGGTACAGGACTCCATTGACCAGGATATATCTAGCAGCCTATCGCTGAAGGGTTCTGGCTTTGTTTCTGTCCATCGGTAACACGCCCTGCGTCAAGTACTCTATGTAAGTTGCCATCAATGTGTCTGCCGCCTGGATCACCAAAGAGGTCTCCTCTGTGTGGATGCTTGGTGCTGATAGTCATTCAACTGGCACTATGTTTAGAGTGTCAGCATCCTTAGCACTTGCCAGTTTGGCCAAAGCATCAGCGTTTGAATTTTGGTTGCAAGGTACTTGCTGGAGAGTGTACTTATCAAACTGAGCTAACAAATCTCTTGCCTTATTCAAATAGGCAACCATCTTTAGACCTCAGGCCTAGTATTCTCCAATGATCTGATTAACCACTAGCTGAGGGTCACTGTAGATTTGAAGTGACTTTATGTTCATATCTTTGGCTAATCGTAACCCTGTAAGCAATGCCTCGTACTCTGCTTCGTTGTTGGACGTCGTGAAGTCGAATGTAATCGCGCAGTGAAATCGATGCCCTTTAGGTGTTATCAATATCACTCCGGCCCCAGCGCGATGCTCATTAAAAGAGCCATTCGTGAACAACTTCCATGAGGGAATTTGGTTTTGAGGCTCAGGCTCTTCAGGTGCTTCTGGCTGCTCACTATCTGGAAGCCCAGTGAGTTCTTTGACATCACTGCTCGTGGCGAGTAGGAGATATCAAATTGCCAAAGTTCGACCGCCCATTTCAACAATCTGCATGTGGCTTCTGGCTTCTGCAGAACTTGCCATAGAGGTTGGTCGGTCAAAACTGTGATTGGGTGAGCTTGGAAGTAGGGCCGCAGCTTCCTGGAGGCTAAGATTAAGTAATAGGCTAATTTTTCAATAGGTGGATATCGCAGCTCTGCTCCTATTAGCCTCTTACTTACATAATAAACAACCTTTTGCACGCCTTCTTCTTCTCTTACTAGGGCAGCACTAGCAGCATATTCTGTGATCGCCAAGTAAATGAACAAAGTTTATTTATCAACTGGCTTTGATAGAATCGGTGGCTGCAACATGTGAGTCTTTAAGGCTTGAAAATCCTATTCGCACTCCTCCGTCCATTCGAATTTCTTGTTGCCTCTAAGTAGAATAAAAAATGGGACGCATTTGTCTGTCGATTTGGAAATAAATCTACTGAGAGCAGCAATTCTTCCAGTTAAGCTTTGAACATCCTTGATCTTCATTGGCGATTTCATATCAACCAGGGTCTTGATCTTCTTGGGATTTGCCTCAATTCTTCACGAGTTTACTATAAATTCCAAGAACTTCTCTAATCCTACTCCGAAGGAGCACTTGAGGGGATTCAGCTTCATCTGATATTTGTTCAAGACGTTGAAGCATTCTTGCAAGTCCCCTATATGCCCTTCTGCCTTTTTTGACTTAACCAGCATGTCATCAACATATACTTCCATGTTTGTGTCGATCAGCTCCTTAAACATGTGGTTGACCAGACGTTGGTAAGTTGCACCAGCGTTTTTCAAACCGAAGGGCACTACTTTGTAACAGTAAAGCTTTATATCAGTCCAAAAGCTAGTATGATCCTCATCATGAGGATGCATACTAATCTGATTATATCTAGAGTATGCATCCATGAATGAGAGAATCTCGTGCCCTGTAGTGGCATCGACGAGTTGGTCAATTCTAGGGAGTGGGAAACAATCTTTAGGATAGGCTTTACTAAGGTCTGTGAAATCCACGCATGTTCACCACTTGCCATTCGGCTTGGGAACAAGCACAGGATTAGAGACCCATGATGGATAAAACGCTACCCTGATGAATCCATTTTCCTTTAGCTTCTCGACTTCTTCCTTTAGAACTTTTGATCTATCTTTGTCGAGCAGCCTCCTTTTCTGTTGCACTGGTGGAAAACTCTTGTCTACGTTCAGGACATGGCTAATAATCGCAGGGTCTATTCCAACCATGTCTTTATGCGACCAGGCAAAGACTTCCTGGTTTTTTCTCAAAAATTCCACCAGTGCTTGCTTCGTTGTTGTCTCTAAGTTTTTACCAACTTTCACAACTCTGGTCGGATCTTCCTCATTGAGTTAGACCTCCTCGAGGTCCTCGATGGGTCCTATCTCTTCATCAAAATCCCCAAAGCGAGGATCTAGATCTTTGTCCTCACTTTGGGCAACGCCCTATTTGGTGACATCATCACCTGATTGGGCTTGTACATCAATATTCATTTGCAACCCTTTTCTGGAAACTTCCCTCAATACACCTTTCTTCACCTTAGATATCGAGGCGTTGTAGCACTCCCTTGCTTCCCGCTGATTTCCCAACACGCATCCTATCCCTGCGTCGGTTGGGAATTTCATGGCAAGGTGCCATATTAAAGTAACGGCTCGCAGGTCGACCAAAATAGGCCTCCTAATTATAGCATTATATGCTGAAGGACAATCAACTACTATGAAAGTAGTGAGTAATGTCCTACTTGCAGGTGTAGTTCCTGTTGTAACTGGGAGCCTAATAGACCCCGGTTGGGGTGAGCCCTTCGCCAAAAAAACCGTAAATGGTTTGGTTGCATGGCTCCAGGTCCTTGACGGACAATTTCATTCTTTCTAGTGAAGACTTGTATAAGATGTTGACTGAGCTTCCTGTGCCAACCAACACCCTCTTAACCATCATGTTGGCGATTTGAACGTCAACGACCAGCGGATTAGAATGTGGGAATCGTACATGCTGGGCATCGTCTTTAGAGAATGTTATCAATTCCTCCTCTATTCGAGCCTTTTTTGGTGCTCGATCCTCCACACTCATCATCTCGATGTTCTGGTCATGGCGTAAGGTCCGAGCGTATCACTCCCTCGCCTTCCCATTATCCCATGCAAGGTGTGGGCCACCACAGATGGTGAGTAATGTACCTACCATAGGAGTTGGTTGTAAAGGTGGTGAGCATTGGCGTGCAGGCGCCTGCTCGTTGCCACCTTGAGCCTCTCGCTGAGACCCTGTTGTGGCTCGCACATATCTCCTTAGATGTCCCTGCCTGATCAGGAACTCAATTTCGTCCTTCAACTGGTTGCACTCATTAGTGTCATGTCCGTAGTCATTGTGAAAACGAATAAATTTTGTTGTATCTCTCTTGGAGATATCCTTCCTTATAGGTGTGAGTCGCTTATAAGGAACATTAGAGCTGGTCGCCTAGTAGAGCTCTGCTCGACTTTTGACAAGGGTCGTATAGTTGGTGAATCTCGGCTTATATCTGTTGCCTTTGGGGCGTTTATTCTCAGACGTTGACGGCTCATTACCCGCCCTTTTTCCTCCATTTCTGCCATTTTCGTTCCCGTTGCCCTTGCCGTTGCCACTGGGTTTATCCGACCCGTTGGCGGCCTTGGTGGGTTCTTCCTTTAGTCCCTTGTCTTTCGTAGGCGATTTCCCCTCATTGGAAATCGCATCCTCGAGCTTGATGTATCGATCAGCTCGATCCAAAAACTCATGGGTACTCTTTACCCCATTTTTCCTCAGGTTGTTCCAGAGGGGAGAATGGCGTCTGACCCCAGCAGTTAGGGCCATCATCTTTCCCTTGTCGCCCACTATTTTGGCTCCAGCTACTGCTCACATGAAGCGCAGGACATACTCTTTCAAGGGCTCTCCCTCCTTTTGACGTATCTCGACCAGCTGATTCGCCTCAGTGGGGTGTACACGACCCGCGTAAAATTGTCCGTAAAATTCCTTCACGAACATCTCCTCGGATACTATACTAGCAGGAGGGAACTTAAAGAACCACTCTTGGGAAATGTCAGATAGTGTAGCGGGGAAGATCCTGCAATGGGCATCATCTGACACCTTCTAAATATTCATTTGTATCTCAAATTTGTTGACATGAGATACTGGATCTCTGTACCCATCAAAGTTTGGCAGTACAGGCATTTTGAATTTGCTGGGGGTTTCTGCCACAGCAATCCTTTGCACAAACAGGGTGCCTCTCCTCCGACCATACTCTATGTGGGATGTTTGACTCCCGACCAGCTATTGTACTGCCTAGTTCAGAGCATCAATTTGTGCCTGAACCGCATCTGGGATCGCTGGGGCGACCGGTGCTGGAGGAGCATACTCATCGTGCCTCTCGCGATGGTCAATGAGCACGTCCCTCAAATCATCATCCCTGCGCCTCTGCTTGCTAACTCCTAGCCGATCAAAGACGTAATTTTGTCGGGGTTGCCCCCCAGGGTTATGGCTTGCAGGCCTATTTTCTCTCGGTGGGGGGTTTCTGTCTCCACCTCTTTCCTCATTCCTCCGACCAGTATTCCCTCTGGTAGAATCGGCTTCATTATAGTCATGACCGTCTCTAAATTGTGGCCGACTATGGCATGACCGGATATTCACGCTGTTTCCTCCTCGGGCTAGCATTTCCTGAGCGTTAGGGGGAGGCCTGCACTGGTCGTTGGGTCCCCGTGCACTATTATGCCGTGGAGGGCCCCTGACTGCAAAGCCTGACTCATTATTCCTTCTGTTGGAAGAAGGACGCTGCCCCCTGCTCGGTGGATTTGGCTCTTCGTCCCCTGGGTGTCTAGGGCTGCAGGGCGACTGCCCGGCCATATTCTACCTCTGGCGCTGGGGATTGCCGCGACCAGCTTGAGATGGCGGCTGCTACTCAGGATCCCGAATTAGGATATCATCCTGAGCAACAGGTGGCTGCTCCGGCCTTTAAGGGCTTGTCGGCTAGAGCGGAGGACTTGGATTGGGAGCCCGCTATGGTGGCGCACTTAGTGGATGATCCGGTTGAGAGGCTAGTGCAACCTGTCCTCGAGCCAATTGAATGTCTACTTCAAGAGCGGTCGTGGCATCCCTCTGCCGACGGTCCATGTCCGCCTGCCGTTCATTTAGCTCCTGACGCTGACGCTCAATCTCCCTTTACTGCAGTGCCATGGTCTCTGCTGCATTTTCCTGACTAGCCCTCAGATTGCCCAACTCATTCTGCAACACCCCCAGTGTTTCCGAATCCAACTCTTCCTCTTCAAACTCTAAATGTGGTTCATTCTCAGCCACATTTGGAGGAGGAGGTTGAGATGATGCAGCGCCAGCGGCTTGTCCAGCTCTCTTGGATGTCTTTGCCATTCGATTTTCTTAAAGCTTTTTTTTTATCAAACTCTCAATGAAAGCACCAAAATGTTGAACCTTGATTTGGCCAACGACACAGAGTCAGAATAACGACAAAGAAATAAGAAAGCAATCAAGAATGGAATCAAATGGTAAGAAATGACACAAATGATTTATAGTGGTTCGGCCCCAACTATGTGGTAACAACCTACGTCCACTTCGTGTTATTATTGATGTTGAATTCCAATGTCGTGATCAAAGAACTAGGGTTCTTGAGTTTCACAAGCCTTAGGAGAATTACAACTTTTCGGTGGATAATCACACTTACGCTATTTCTATGAGTATTCATAAAAAAGGTTCAAAAGTCCCTTCCTTGAGCCCTCTCATGCATATTTATAGGCTCAAGGGGGGTTACATGGGCCAATGGGCCTTAATTCTCCGTAATATCAATGTATTAAGGCAATAAAAAGAATATAATAAATGTAGTTATTACAAGATTGCGTATCTTAAAGAAAATACATCGAATCATGCGACCAGACGGGTCGCATCTAAACGTGAGATTTGATGAGGTGAGAAACATCTGGTCAATAAGCGAACAGCATCCCTTCTTTAATGCTGCCACGTGCCAACCATGTGTAATAAATTTTTTCCACGTCACCAAGAGCCATTTTTGGGTAAACATATATATATAAATATAACACGAAAACGCTACAAAACAAATTTATTCTCAATTAAGGTTGTAAGAGGCACGTGAGCGAAATGGTCACTAAAGTACTTTGAGACATTAACATTTCCATATTTCCTTAAACATTCATCATATAATCCATATTTGGAAGCAGAAACAATAACGTAAGGAGTAAATGTTTTGACTCTCTTTCTATATTGTAGGTCAATACGCATACTCAATTTCTTTAGAAAACATACATAAATTTATTGATAGTATTTTAAATTCAAACTCTCACACTGCAATACCATGGAGAACAACCACTACACCCCATGTGATCATTAAGGACTATTGTCACACTCCTATCCTTTACCTAGTACTCGTGCGACACTTAGAACGTTTCGTTGTACTAAGTTAGCCTTCCCAATCCCAAATGATCCCCAAATTGGAGTACATAGAGACTTAGAGTGATGAAGAACTATAAGATATGATTATGGAAAACAAAGAGAGTATGAAACAATGCTTTATATTACACTTGAGATGCTTTGTACAAGTTGCCCAAGTTGGCTACAAATGAACCCCAATGGGCTATTTATAGTTAAGCACCATGTTCATGAGTGGTTAGGATCTTGCTACTTTTCTAGATCCTATAGGGTTTCTAGAATGTACATAGAATATTACAATTATATTCTATATCTTCTACAAAGGTCTAGTACCTTCTAACCAAGTCTAGTCAACTTCTAGAGTCTTTTAGAGTTGTCTAGTTCCCTCTTGATATTTCTAAGATGCTCTAGAGTATTCTAGAGGCTTCTACATTCTTCTCGCACCATCTTGCATGTTCTAGAACTCTAGAATCTTCTGGTGTCTTCAAGCACATTCTAGTGCACTCTAGAACTTTATAGAGTCTTCTAGGCTTGAGTTGAGTCCATCCAACTCTAGCTTTCTCTAGACAATTCTAGACCACTCTAGAACTTTCCTGTGTAGTAATTTGTAGAAAAGTCTAGGCACTTTTGGTAAGCCCCATTTCTTCGGATTTCAAGGAGGAAAATGAGCAGGGCGTGACACCCTCTCCCACTTAAGTTCGCGACGTCCTCAGCACGTCTGCAAGCTTGAATCTCTCAATTTGATCCTTAAACTTCCAAAAGGAGTCCTCTAGTTCCCAACTTGCTTCAACATCTGGAGTATTTTTCCATTTTACCAAGTATTCTCGATAGCTTGGCACCCCTCTTCGTCGAATTAGTCGATCAACCAATATTATCTCTACCTCTTTGTCAAAATAGATTATTATTGCATTTGGTGCCCTCTTTGATTCTCCTCGTGATAGATCCTCTTCATCCCCGTGATACGGCTTTAACATGCTCACATGGAAGATTGGATGAATCTTAAGTTTTGAAGGTAGTTGGAGCTTGTAATTTACCTTTCCAATTCGTTTAATCGCTAGAAAGGGTCCTTCATACTTTCTTATTAACCCCTTATGAACCTTACGAAAAGCTTTAAACTGTTGGGGTAGTAACTTTACAAGTACCAAGTCTCCTTCTTGAAACTCTAATAGCCTTCTCTTTTGGTCGACCCACTTTTTCATCCTTTTAGATGCCTTATTTAGGTATGCATGAGCCAACTCTGCTTGTTCATGCCATGCCTTAGCGAATTTGAAGGTCATTGGACTATTTCCTTCATAACTTGTTGCCAAGGCATGAGGCGTCATAGGTTGTTGCCCCATGACAGCCTCAAAAGGAGTCTTATTTGTAGATTCACTTCTCTGTTGGTTATAAGAGCATTGAGCCACATCAAGCAACTTGGCCCAATCTCGTTGATTTGAACTAACAAAGTGTCGAAGGTATAACTCTAGTAATGTGTTGATAAGCTTTGTTTGGCCATCTCATTATGGATGAAAACTTGTTGAGAAGTTCAAGTCTGATCCTAACAACTTGAACAACTTTGTCCAAAACTTCCATGTGAACCTTGGATCCCAATAACTCACAATGTTGGATGGAATACCACAATGCTTCGCCAATGTTTGAGGAATATATGTGTTGTCTCATCAACAGTACAATCAACAGGGGCAACTATAAATGTGGCATATTTGTTGAACCACATCCCTCTGACTTGGGTAGAGAGGTGATGAAGTCCATTGAGACACTCTCCCAAGGTCTCTCCATAATGGACAGAGATTGCAACAACCCTCCTAGTGCATGTTGTTCAGTCTTGTCTTGTTGGCGTACAAGACAAGTCCTCACATAAGCCTCTGCGTCATCTCTTAACTGAGTCCAATAGTAAACTTTCTTAATCAACGCAAGAGTGTGCTTGAGACCTGGGTGACCAGCCCATAAGGAATCATGGCACTCCTTGATTTGCTCTTTTCTCAAGTTACCCCATCTCGACACATAGACTTATTTTTCCTTTGAGTAAAGTATTCCATTGCTTAACCAAAATCATCGAGTCTTTCCTTCCTTGATAAGAGTAAGAATATTCTTTGCAAGAGAGCCATGCTCTAACCCTTCCTTGATTCTCTCCATTAAAGGGCTGCTAGGTTGAATCAAGGTTGCCAACTAAGCTTTTCGATAAGCACATTTGCAACCACGTTAGTCTTACCTACCTTGTACTCTAGCCTGTAGTCGAATTCTGCCAATATGTCTTCCCACCGAGCTTTCTTAGGGCTCAACTTATTTTGTGTTTGAAAATAGCTAGTACCACGTTATCTGTCTTTATCACAAAGTTAGACCCCAACAAGTAGTGTCACCATGTTCTTAAGCAATGGACAATTGTTATCATCTACTTTTCTTGCATTGTATAGCGACACTCGATGTCGTTGAACTTCCAACTCTCATATGATATTGGATGTCCTTCTTGCATTAATACCCTTCCAATGGAAAATTCTAAAGCATCTATGTGAAGCTCAAAGAACTTGGAGGGGTTGGGTAGAGAACGTATTGATTCCTCACTAATGGCCTTTTTCAAGTCTCCAAATGAATCTTGGCACTTAGTTGTCCACTCCCATGGTTTTTTCTTCTTGAGTAGATCTGTGAGTGGTGTTGCTCTTGCTGAATAGGACTAGATGAACCTCCTATAATTGTTTACAAGTCCAAGGAAAGATCGTAACACTGGAACTTTGGTGGGAGATTCCCATTCTATAATAGCTTGCACCTTTGCATGATCCATTATAAGCTTTCCATCCCTAATCTTATGCCCCCAAAAACATTACTTCTCCTTGTTGACATACAAGTTGTGATGCCTTAAGATTTCAAACACCTTTCGCAAGTGCTCAAAATGTTTCTCCATAGTTTGGCTATATATCACGATGTCATCCAAATAAACTACCACGAATTGATCAAGATAAGGATGGAATATATTGTTCATAAAGGTGTAGAATGTCGTAGGTGCATTTGTAAGACCGAAAGGCATAACTAGAAACTTGTAAGCACCATACCTAGTCACGCACATGGTCTTGGGCTCATCTCCTTCAGCTATACGCACTTGGTAGTACCTTGAGTGCAAGTCCAACTTGGAGAAGTATCTAGCATTCCCATTTGATCGAACAAATCAACAATAAGTAGTATGGGGTACTTTTTCTTACCATGATCTTGTTTAGAGCTCGATAATCGATGCACATCCTCAAGGAACTATCCTTCTTCTTTTGGAAGAGCATCAGTGAACCATATGTGACTTTTGAAGGTCAAATAGATCCAACATCCAACAACTCCCTTAGTTGTTTTCGAAGTTCCTCCAACTCTGGTGGTGACATCCTGTATGGACTCCTTGCAGGTGGTTTTGTGCCAGATCTAACTTGATCTCGTGATCTACCTCTCTTCTTGGTGGAAAACGCTTAGGCAATGCCTCAGGCATTACGTCTTGGAACTCATCCAAGATACCTTTCACTTTTGTTGGCAACTTGGCTTGTAATGTCAACTCCTCATCATCATGCTCTCTCAAGAAGGCCAAGTAGCTTTCCTCCTCTTTCTTTAAGCCTTTCTTGAATTGTAAGGCTGGAAGAGCTTGCTTCTCCAGCTGGGTGGTCTTGTCCATTGGTACCACACATGCCTTAACATCGTCCATGATACACATGGAATTTAAAAATGGAACTAGGAAAGCTCTTACTTGGTTGAAAAATTCCATACCAAAGACAACGGAGAAGTCATCCATGGGCACTACCGAGAAATCAACTATTCCCGTCCATGTACCAAGACTAACTTTCCCTCCTCGAACAACACCTTGGATTGGTCGTGCTGCCAAGTTCACTGCCTTAATGGATCCTCCACCATCTACAACTTTGAGACCAAGTCGCTTTGCCTTATCTATTGACAAAGTTATGGGTTGCACCTGTGTAGGTTTTGGTTTATTTACCATCAATTGTTGCTTCCACGAAAAACACCCTTTGACAGGTACCTTGGGCGCTGATTACAAAGTTGTAATCTTCTGCATTGAACCCATATGTCCACCAGTGTCATCTTTGCCCTCGCTTGGTCCTCATTATTGGAAACTAGGGCATTTAATTCTTTTCTTTTTGGACATTCACGTTCCCAATGTGGTCCATCACATATGAAGCACTTCAATTGGGACTTGGAACCCCGATCCTCCTTTGCCTTACCTTTGTCTCGTGGCTTAAACGATGGTCCTTCCTTGTGGTTCTTATAGTCATGTTCCTTGCTATGGTCTCTCCCATTCTTTGCTCCACCATTCTTCTTGTCTTTAGCCTTGAAACCTTATTTATTGGAGTAGTCAATAAGACTCTCAACAACTACAATTGTAGATGATAAATTTTGAACTCGACGGCGCTTGAGTCAAGTTTTGCCCACAATTGGAGACCATCCATGAAAAGGAACAAAGCATCCTTGTCTGATGTGTCGGTGACTTCAAGCATTAAGGTTATGAATTCCTTCACATAGTCTCTTATGCTTCCTGATTACTTCAAACGTCGAAGATGACCCCTCATCTCCTCTTCAGCATTTATCAGGCTAAATTATCCTCTAAATTCGTTCTTGAAGTCCTCAAAGGAGTTTACAGCGTACAATCCTCATTGCATATGACCGTGCATACGTCTCCACCATAGCATAGCTGTATTAGTCAAGTACATGGTTGTAGTGCAAATCTTTCCAACATCGCCCATCATGCCAGTGGCCTCAAAATACTGCTCAAAACCCCATAAGAATTTTTCAACTTCCCTAGCATTCCCTACACCATTAAAGGTCTTTGGCTTGGGCACTTCAACTTTTTTCACCTCAACAACGGTGGTTGTGTTTATCCCTGAAGCCAATGGACGTTTACATAATGCAAGTTCTCCATTTAATTATTCCACTCTAAGTGAAACATTAGTAATCTCTCTTTGAAAGAGATCACGTACCTTCAAAAGTTCACTCCTCAACTCGTCGGCCTCATGCCTCATACCTTTATCTAGCTCTGCCATTGACTCCTTTATCGCTGCATGGATCTCCTCGTCCTCAGCCTCCAAGCCATTGCAGCATGCCTCAAGGTTGTCAACCCGCTCGATCAACCCTAATAGAACCTCCTGGACATTATCCATTTGTTCCTCCAAGCTAGATAGCGCCTCTGAGGTCTTGGAAGCTTCCTTAGGAGCCATAATTATTTAAAGTTTCAAAGTAGCAAAGCTTCAAAGTAACAAATTTCTAAATCTAGCTCTGGAACCACCTGTCACGCTCCTAGCCTTTAACTAGTAATTGTGCAACAGTTAGCACGGTTCGTTGTACTAAGTCAGCCTTCCCAATCCCAAATGATCCTCAAAGTGGAGTATATATAGACTTAGAGTGATGAAGAACTATAAGATATGATTATGGAAAACAAATAGAGTATGAAACTGTGCTTTATATTATACTTGAGATACTTTGTACAAGTTGCCCAAGTTGGCTACAAATGAACCCCAATGGGCTATTTGTAGTTAAGCACCATATTCATGAGTTGCTAGGATCTTGCCACTTGTCTAGAGCCTATAGGGTGTCTAGAATGTACATGGAATATTACAAATATTTTATATATTATCTACAAAGGTCTAGTACCTTTTAACCAAGCCTAGTCAACTTCTAGAGTCTTCTAGAGTTTTCTAGCTCCCTCTTGATAGTTCTAAGATGCTCGAGTATTCTAGAGGCTTCTACATTCTTCTCACACCATCTAACATGTGCTAGAACATTCTAGAATCTTAAAGTGTCTTCAAGCACATCCTAGTGTACTCTAGAACTTTCTAGAGTCTTCTAGGCTTGAGTTGAGTCCATCCAACTCTAGCTTTCTCTAGACAATGCTAGACCACTCTAGAACTTTCCTATGTAGTAATTTGTAGAAAAATCTAGACTCTTTTGTTAAGCCCCATTTCTTTCGATTTCAAGGAGCAAAATGAGCAGGGTGACACTATGCTTCGTACTAAACCCCACCCACTCATTTTTCAAGGACTAGATATATAAGCCTACAAATCATACAAATGGCTTGGATTATATATTTTTATACCTAAAATCATTGTTAGAAATTCATGCAAGGCCTCATTCTAGTACAAACAAAAATAAATGATACAATTATGTTAAGGCAAATGAAATTGTCCCAAGTAGTACAAAAGAAAATACTACAATTTTCTAATGAAATGTTTATTTTATCTCTTTAACCGCTAATCTATAAAAAAAAATTCTAAATTGCAAAACTCTAGAATTTAATGATTTCTATATTTTTTCTACATTGATTTTCTACTGATATACTCAACATAGATACTATAAACCGAATGGAAGAAGGAAATCAAATGCCTTTGAGAAGGCATCTTTGTATTTCTTCAATAAGATGATAGACTTTATATGTGAAATATATATATATGTTAGTTTGACCAATGATCATGGTTGTACCATATAAGAATAGTGCATTAAAGACCCTACAGAACACTATATATGTAACGACCCAAAAATGCTAATAGGGTTTAGTACATGGGTTAGCATGATGAGAGGGCATAATTGGATATATGTATGTGATTTAAATGTGTGACTATGTAGCATGCATGATATATATGATGATGTGAATATATTATATGCATGTTTATGAGTATTAGATATGCATGTGGGCCATTTATTGTTTATAAGGGCATATCTGTAATTTTGGCTCGCTAAGGGCATAAATGTGATTGTATGTGATAAATGGTTGAGACCACATTATTATGTTGATATATTTGTAGTATATGGCTCGAGGTGATCCTAGTGAGAGGATTAGCGGAATAGTTACAACAGGGAATAATACCCGACTTGGGGTGAGCTTGAAGGTATTTTGGGAAGTTTAATGTATACTTGGGGTTTATTGAATAACGAATAATTATTTGGTAATTAGTTGGACATGATGAGATTAATTGGGAATTTGTAGGATGACTCAAGAAATTAGCGAGAATCAGGATTAATGACCGTTTTACCCTTAAGGGCAATAAAAAAGGATGAGTTAGCTTAAGGGGCAATCTGGTCTTTTTGAGGGTTAAGAGATTAACTTAGTAATTTCTAGGCCTAACTAGAACCCACCTGTTCATTCCTAAAACACACAGAACCCTCTCCCTCTTCTCCCACACGTTCTCATTCTCTCCCTCTCTCTCTCTCTCTCTCTCTAGAACCTAAGTAAAATTCAGAGAATTGAAGGAGAACACTCAGGGAAATTAAGGTGGGATTAGAGGCTAGAAGTAGACAGAGTTTAGCTGGGGGATTCAAGCTATGAATTAGGGTTAGAATATAACTTTTAATTATTGAATTCTGCTGTATTTTTATTTGAATTTAGAGGTTACATGAAAGTGGATTCCAAGCTGGTTTTAGGTGTTTGATGGGTGTAAGAAAATTACTATAGTTTAGTTGTGATGGTTGAGACATAAGGATAAGTTTTCTAGGTTCAATTATGAGTTTGGCTAAAGATTGGGGTCTAATTTTGGGGTTTAGGCTCGAGGAAAAACGTTGGAAAGAGTTAGATTTTCTGGGTTTGGGGGCTTGGGTCGCGATCCTGTTCTTCAGGCGCCGCAGTCCGCATGCTCAAAGAGGCTAGGATGCCTCTGTTTTGCCTAGGGGCGCCGCAACCCAAGGGGTGCAAGTTGCGGCCCGTGTCCTCTAGCAAGGAGGGCATGGCCTCTATCTAAGGAGTGGGTCGCGGCCCTTAAGGGCAAGTCACGGCCCTAAATGGAAAATAAAGGGAGCGAAGGTTTTCAAGCTCGGGGAGGCTCGGGGTTTCAAACCAAAGCACTCAGGACGAATTCTACTACCCGGTTTAGTAGAATTCAAGGTCCCAGAGGCTTATTAGCATTGCTAGTGTATGTGAATAAATGTTTAAATGTTTGTTTGCATCTTGATTGCATATGTTGGTTGAGTTTCGATGTGGGACCATGGAAAGAATGTTAACCTATCATCAATGCTTGACTGTCGAGTCATTGATTGCAGATAGACTTCAATAGTTATGCGTCCAATGCGATCAATATGACTAGCTGGCACAAGGGTCGAGGCTAGAGATGATGAGTAGGGCCAGAACCCTCCACCAGTCTTTGAAAACTAGTAGCAGTTGCTTGCTGATATGCAAGCCAGACTTCAGAGTCAAGAAGAACAAATTCGCCTTCTGAGGCAACAGGCTTCGTCAGGGAGTGCCGCACCTAATGTGCCACCTGTTGTGGCACCAGCTGTACAGCCACCTGAGGTTGGGAACATGTGGGAACCACTTTATGAATGATGCAGGAGATAGCACCCTCCAACCTTTGGAGGAGGATCAAATCCACTAAAGGCTGAATAGTGGGTGAGTATGATCACCTCCATTCTGGACTTTATGAGGGTTGAAGGTAGTGACAAGGTGGCATGTGCCACCTACATGCTTAGAGAAGATGCCCGTATTTGGTGGGAGGTGGCATCCCCGACTCGATATGTTTCTACTCTAAGTTGGGATGGGTTTGGAGATTTGTTCAACCAGAAGTATTACAACGTTGCCATCAGGGCAGCAAAGGTGAATGAGTTTATTGGATTGGTACAGGGCAGTATGATAGTTACTGAGTATGCCCTGAAGTTTGATAGGCTAGCAAAGTTTGCACCAGACTTAGTGCCTACAGATGCGGCCAGACAAGACAAATTTATTCGAGGGCTTAATGCTATGATAGCCCGAGATGTGAGGATCACATTAGCACCTAGGGAGACGACTTATGCCCATATGGTTGAGAAGGCTCTCACTCCTGAGGAGGCGAAGAACAAGATTTGGAGGGTGAACGCTGGGAGATGAGATGTTCGCAGGGTGGTGCCTCCATATACAGGGTTTGGTAGGGGCGAAGTCCCCAGTGATCAGAAGAGGAAGACCCCTGACACCTTGACCACTCCTGGTTTTGATAGGAGGGGTCAGGGTGCCCAGGATGGCCACCAGGGAAGCATTGAGGCATGGAGGAGTTATCCAGAGTGCACGAGGTGTAGGAAGCGCCATTTGGGTGAATGTCGAGCCAAGACTTGTTATTTGTGTGGGGTGGTTGGATACCTCAAGAAGGATTGCCCAACATCGAAGAAAAAGGAACCGAGGAAGGTGGGCAGCTTGACTCTAGCTCGAGTGTTCACCCTGACGTAGGCAGAGGTTGAAGCTAGTCCCTCTATAGTGACAAGTCAGCTTTATAGCGTTGGCTCTTCATATATTGTATTGATTTACTCTGGTGCTACACATTCAATTGTTTCTAGTAAGGTAATTGATAGATTGTGTAGGCCTAGTGAGTACTATACTACAGGGTTTGGGACTATACTACTGTACGCCCTAATTTTCCAACGGGCCATTAGCGAGCTGAGATATGGCCTAATTATATCAGCCACGTGGATCCCCCATGACCGGAGTTGTTGTCGTCAGGACCTACCTCGCTAGCTCGGGGTATCAAGAGGTTTGCCAAGATTACTTAAGGACCGAGTCAGGTCTATGAAGGCCACAAGTCGAGGAGGCATCCAACTCATGGTACGAGCTGGAGTTGGAAGCTATGACCTCTTATAAATTCAACCACGCAAGGTAAATGTGCATATATCAGACATCACGTGTATGATATATCCCTGACTTCTCGGACACGCAGCATGAACGTGCATGTTCAGGCACCCACGACTGGGTTGGGCCGTGCGGCCCATTATCCCCCTTACCTATTGATTAGACCAAACTTCATGTGTCAGGTTTTAGGAATTAATCATGAATGTCACAGAAGTGACATGATAGGTAGGAAGGTCACGGGATGACCCCCCTTACCAACTCCCAGGTGCCCTCTCCTATAAATATGGACCTTGGGAGTTGCAAGGGGTTGGATTCTATTGTGTAAGGAAATACCCTGTAAAGAATACCAGGCATATAGCAATAATATTGGCTGGTGGAGTAGAAGGATTTTAACCTTTGAACCACCTAAAAAACAGAATTGTGTCATCAGTCCATTTAAAGATCATTCCTCTATTTCGGTTCATTGTTAAGCACTAATCCCTTCCTCTTATTTTCTTAATTACCTATTGGCGAAGAACCGCGTCAACAGTTTGGTGCTTTCATTGAGAGCTAGTTAGATTGGTGCTATCGCAAACATCCAACTATGGTGACCACTCGATCAAGACACGGTAATGAGGCGGAACAACATGATGGGCAGGAGGCTCATCATTCCGCCATATCCGGTGAGCAAAATCCTGAGGTCTAGCAGCGGTCAAGCAAGCAGCCAGTTGGCCAAGATGACACTAGAATTTCGGCGCCCCGACCACCTAATCCAAACCCAGATTTTTACAGTGCAGTAGAAATGGAGAATGCTCAGCTGAGGAGCAAACTAGCGAAAGCTAGTCAGCAGATTGAGGAGGTGTTGGCCCGACTACCCCCTCTTACAACCGATGCTAACGTCGGAAAGAGGTAAGGCGAGACTCGTAAGTCCCGCCGGGGTAATCGGTCCAGGCCTAGCTGCTCGGACGGACCTCCGACATCTAACTCTATTCCCTCATCGCACCGTCGAGAGGCAAACTTCGAAGAAATGCCTAGAGCCGAACAACAGTACAGCCGCTCGGTCCGAACTTCAACTCCCAGCTCCCAGCCAGCCTCGAGCGCGCCCAGGAAGGCTCGAGGGAATTCCAGAAGGAGATCCGGGATTGGCTCACAGCACCAGCCCGTCCCCACCAGCCATCCTGTGCCTCGTCCAGATTGCTAGGCGCGAGGCCCGCAGGTTGGCAGGTCCGAAAGGCCCCCACCTAACTTGATCCGCCCTGACGGAACCAGGATTGCATCTCCGGTTAGGCATCCTCCGTCATCAATAAGATATTCGTCTCCTCCTCGGCCCATCCGAGATATTCCAGCTTATGGAGGCAGCAGGAGAAACCCGCCATCCGCAGGACCTTCCCAACGTAGCAGGGCGCCAAGAGGGAGCCCGGATCCTCTCCCCCAAAGGCGGACTCCGAGCTTCTCTAACGGGAGCTGCTGGACCGGCAGTCACCGGAGTGACCTTTCTGGCGGAGACCTACGTCAATGCTTAAGCTCAGCGCAAAGTCCTCAGGCCACCCAGAGGGACGACCTGCGAGATCGCCTTAACTCTCATAGGGGGGACCCGGTAAGAGGTGGCAGCCATGCTCGCTCAAGGGGAGACCTGTTCGAGGTACGTAACGGCGGGAATGCCCCAAATAACCTATCTCAAGATAGGAGGGGCAATAACCCACCAAACATATACAATGGATCCGAAGCTGTCGAACAGCCCCGGAATAACCAAGGAAATCAGGACAAAACCCTTGAGCGCCTGGCTCAGATGGAGGAGCTAATGAGGAAGCTCCTGTCGGAGAAAGAGAAAGATGAATATGATTCGGGGGACGACCTTGAGCTCTTCGCCCCCAGCATAGCAGCAACGGCATACCCACCTGGTTTCCGTATGCCTCACCTGTCCAAATTCAACAGAGACGGAGATCCGTCGGATCATCTGGGGATGTTCAATACCCTGATGATGCCCCACAATATTGGCCCTGAGCTGAGATGTCTGATATTTTCCTCCACACTGACTGGACCAGCTAGGAAGTGGTTCAAACAAAGCAAGAAACAATCAATCAGCTCCTGGAAAACTTTCTCTGCTGACTTCAAAAGGGCATTCCGAGCCTCCCAGGCTGCCCGCGTCAAGGCCGACTCTCTGGCTAACGTGAGGCAACAACCCAACGAGCCTCTGAAGGCTTACCTGAGCAGGTTCGCGAACGTCACTGCTCGGGCCAGAGACGCAGATGACAACTCCAAGCTCATGGCTTTGAGGACTGGAATCCTCGTCGAAGGGGGACTCTGGAATGAAATACAAAGGAAGGGAGTTAGCTCAGTGAACAAGTTCCTAAATAGGGCCCAGGGGTGGATCAACTTGGAGGAGGTCCAAGCCTCAGCTGCAAGAACTAGCCAGGTCCCTGAGCAGCCTGCTGGAGTGGGAATGGAGGTCGTGACAGCGACCTAGAACGTTACACAGAATAACCAGTTCGGTGGAGGCAAGAGAAAGGGGAACGGCGAGGGCAACCAGCACGGCCCAAAGAAGAATAAGTTCGTAGACAAATTTAATCCGGTCTACGCGACTTATACAGAGCTCACCCACTCTAGGGAGAACATCTTCCTAGCGAACTCTGCTCGCCTCCCCTGGAAGAAGCCAGAGTCGTTAAAGCTCCAGAAGGGGAAGCGAGACACCTCCAAGTTTTGCTGTTTTCACAACGATGTTGGCCACAATATCGATGATTGTAGGCATTAGAAAGATGAGATCGAAACTCTCATCAGAGCCGGCCCATTGGCTCAGTACGCGCGGAACAGGGCTCCAACAAGCCGACCTGCTCCGGAAGTCCCGGCCAGTCAGCCCGGGTCTCGAGTAGATCAAGACGTCCCTCCTCCAGTGATAGGAGGAGAGATACCCACAATCTCGGGAGGTCCGCATTTGGCTGGCGCGATCAGGGGTGCCCAAAAGAGGTACGTAAACGAACTCAAGGCGCATAATGGAGTAGAGTTTTTCCCCGAGCGGCATCTTCCAAAACAACAGCGATTGGAGAGGCAACCAATCATTTTTACAGAAGAAGATGCTAGCCATGTCCAGTTCCCTCATAACGACCCTCTGGTCGTAGCAGTGCAGCTTGCTAATCGGAGGGTTAGGAGAGTGCTGATCGATAATGGGAGCTCGGTAAACCTTCTATTCCGGTCCACACTAGAGAAGATGGGTTTGACTGTCGCCGAGCTGAAGGCGACCTCCATAATGTTGTATGGTTTTTCGGGAGAAGGATCAACGGCTATAGGGACGATCGAGCTGGTGATCACCTTAGGAGAAGGGCCTCGGACAGTCTCCAAACTCCTCGAGTTTGTGGTCATCGACTGCCCCGTTGCGTACAATGCTATTTTGAGCCGACCCACACTCATAGCTTTTGAGGCCATCACCTCTGTTCGCCACCTTGCGCTGAAATTCCCTTCTTCCACGGGGATATGCACGGTCCGTGGCGATCAGCTTGCTGCCTGGGAATGCTACAACATTTCCATGAAGGGAAAATCGAAACCCGGGCAGCTAGCAATGGCCATACAAGGTGGAGGAGAGGAATCTCAGGAACCTTTAACTGATCCTAAGATTGAAAAACCTCAGAGCGCCGAAGGGGAAAATATCGTCTTAAGTGAGGATATTGACCCCCGAATAGGCGAGGATAAGTCCGAGCTCCAGGCTATTGAAGAGCTCGAGGAAGTAAACATCGATCCAAAAAATCCTTCACGGGTGGTCAAGCTCGAGAAAAACCTCTGTAGCAAGAGGAAAGCGGAGTTGATCAAGTTTCTACAGGATAACTTGGATGATTTTGCGTGGTCACACGAGGACATGGTGGGAATCAGTCCAAATGTCATCATGCACACCCTTCATCTGGATAAGAGCGTTCCTGCAAAGTCCCAGAAGCAGAGACGACTGGGAACAACTCGAGCTGAGGCCTTAGAGGAAGAAGTAGCTTGGCTCAAGAAATGCGGCTTTATCTGTGAAGCCAAGTTTCCGATTTGGGTCGCCAACCCCGTGCTGGTCCCGAAGCCCAACGGGAAGTGGCAGACCTGCATCAACTTCTCCGACCTGAATAAAGCCTGCCCCAAATATTGTTTTCCCTTGCCAAGGATAGACCAATTGGTGGATGCCACAGCGGGGCATGAGCTCATGTCCTTTATGGACGTATACTCAAGCTATAACCAGATCGCCATGAATCCGGCGGACCAGGAGTACACCAGCTTCATGACCCCGACTAACGTCTATTGTTACAAGGTCATGCCATTCGGGCTGAAGAACGCCGGTGCTACATACCAGAGGTTAGTAAATAGAATGTTCGCCAACCAGATCGGGAAGAACATGGTAGTGTATGTTGATGACATGCTGGTCAAGTCAAAGACTGTCGATAACCATGTTTCTGACCTGGAGGAATGTTTCAAGATACTACGGGAGTACGGCATGAGGCTTAATCCACAGAAGTGCACTTTTGGAGTCGCATCTGGAAAATTCCTGGGTTTCATCATCAATACCCGAGGAATCGAGGCAAACCTCGACAAGATCAGGTCATTGCTCGAGCTTCCCTCACCCAGGTCGCGCAAAGACGTCCAAGGCCTGACAGGAAGGGTGGCAGCCCTCAATCGGTTTATTTCAAAATCCACCGACAAGTGCCTGCCATTCTACAACCTGCTCCGAGGAAATAAGAAGTTCGAGTGGACCAAGGAGTGCGAGGGTGCTTTTCTCGACCTGAAGGCACATCTGGCCGAGCCGCCCATATTGTCCAAACTAAAGGCAGGGGAGCCCCTTTTCCTCTACCTAGCTATCACAGAAGATGCAGCCAGTGCCGTATTGATCCGAGAAGAAGACTGGGTTCAGAAACCGGTCTATTACATCAGTAAAAGACTTCTCGGGGCTGAATCTCGATACCCGTTGATGGAAAAATTGGCGTTCTGTCTTATCACGGCCTCCCGAAAGCTCAGGTCGTACTTCCAGTCCTACTCAATACACGTCATGACCGATCAGCCTCTAAGGCAGGTTTTGCAAAAACTTGAAGCATCGGGACGCTTGTTAAAGTGGGCTATCGAACTCAGTCAGTTTGAGATTTTGTACACCCCATGAACTACTATAAAAAGTCAGGCCCTGGCCGATTTTGTGGCAGAGTGCACAGGATTCCGGGAGGATCCTGTAGAAGACTCACCCCAGGTCACCTCGGCCCAGACGTCGTGGAAGATCTTCGTGGATGGCTCATCCAATGAGAACAGCTCTAGGGCTGGAATCATTTTGATATCCCCTGAGGGACATAGATTCCACTCGGCGCTGAGATTTGGATTCAAGGCCTCCAACAACGAGGTCGAATACGAAGCTTTGCTGGCCGGGCTAAGAATAGCCCAGGAGCTGAAGGCGAGCTCTGTCCAGTTCTTCAGTGACTCCCAGCTCGTGGTAAACCAGGTTCTAGGCGAATATCAGGCATGAGGAACCAAGATGGCTGCTTACCTGGCAAAGGTAAAAGTTGAACTATCCACGTTTGGGCGAGGCTCAATCGAGCAGATACCTCGGGAGCAGAACGCTAATGCAAATGCTCTTGCCAAGCTCACCACCTCCGGGGAGACGGAGGCTTTGGGGTTAGTACTGGTAGATTTCTTGGAGAAACCAAGTATAGAAGAAGTCAGGGCGGAGGTCAAGATGATCGACGCCAGGCCGACCTGGATGATCCCCATCCTTGAGTATCTCACCGAAGGGAAGCTACCTGAGGGGCGTAATGATGCACGGCGGGTACTGTACCAGGCTCCAAGGTATACGATGGCAGATGGGGTGCTGTACCGATGTGGGCACTCCCTTCTTCTCCTATGGTGTGTTCTGCCAGGCAAAGCAAAGGCCATCTTGCAGGAAGTGCATGAAGGTTTTTGCGGGGATCACACTGAGGGGCAAAGCTTGGCCCTAAAAGTTTTAAGGCAAGGATATTACTGGCCCACTCTGTCAAAGGACTCGATCTCGTATGTCAAGAAGTGTGACAAGTGCCAGCGATTCGCCCCAGTTTCCCGAGCTCCCCCCGTCGAGTTGAAGATGATCTCCTCCCCATGGCCATTTGCAGTTTGGGGGATCGACTTAGTTGGCACCCTCCCCACTAGAAAAGGCGGGGTCCGCTACGCCATGGTGGCTATCGACTACTTCACAAAGTGGGCTGAGGCAGAGCCTTTGGCAACAATAACTTCCAAAAAAGTCCTCGACTTCATGGTTAAGAGCATTATCGGTCGATTCGGGCTGCCCAAGAAAATCGTTTCCGACAATGGGACTCAGTTCGACAATGACCTATTCACCAAATTTGGCGAAAGGTATGGGATTGTGAAAAGCTTCTCGTCCGTGGCCTATCCTCAGGCAAATGGCCAGGTCGAGGCCGTCAATAAGACCCTAAAGGCGAGCCTTAAGAAGAGACTAGACGAAGCAAAGGGGGCCTGGCCAGAACAGCTCCCCCAGGTTCTGTGGGCATACCGGACCTCGCACCGGACTCCTACGGGTCATACTCCTTTCTCCCTAACTTTTGGGAGTGAGGCAGTCCTCCCTGTGGAGATTAAGGAACCTTCGCATAGAGTCTAGGCGTATGACCAGGACCGCAACCACGAACTACTTTGCGCTTCCCTTGACTTGGTTGATGAAAGACGAGAAGATTCGCAACTTCAGCTCGCACATTACCAGCAAAAAATCACTCGTTATTTCAACTCAAAAGTGTAAAAACACGCCTTTAGCATTGGCAACCTGGTCCTCAGGAGAGTTTTCTTAGCCGGTAAGGATCCCAAAGATGGAGTATTGGGACCGAACTGGGAAGGGCCATATC
Organism: Humulus lupulus; assembly: GCF_963169125.1. Lineage (NCBI taxonomy): Eukaryota > Viridiplantae > Streptophyta > Magnoliopsida > Rosales > Cannabaceae > Humulus > Humulus lupulus. The sequence continues at coordinate 122,225,908 of NC_084794.1, forward strand.
AAATCATCGAGGTCATTAAAGAAGGAACTTACAAATTAGCTCGGCTCAATGGAGGGGCAGTCCCACGAACTTGGAACGCCATCCATTTGAAGAGATATTATCAATGACACCCTTGTAAGGCCTAAATGCCATTTTTTATGCATTGAGCAATGAGAATTAACTTTTCGTTCTTGATTGAATATATTTGCAAGTGTAATCTAAAGTAACCACGAAAGACCCTTTCCTAGTTACTTGGGGGCATATGGTGCCTGGATATAACCAGGTCGCCTTAAAGGCTTAGAAGTTAATTCAAATCGATTGATCGTTGTTTTTCTTAAAAAACACGAGATATTGATAAAGGATTAACGTGAACTAAGCTCTATCCTGGACATAACCAGGTCATAAAACTTAGAAGTTAATTCAAATTACTTGATCATTGTTTTTCTTAAAAAGCACGAGATATTGATAAAAATTAACGCGAACTAAGTTTTCAAACTAAGGTCCTGGACATAACTAGGTCATAAAACTTAGAAGTTAATTCAAATTGATTGATCGTTGTTTTTCTTAAAAAGCACGAGATATTGATAAAAATTAACGCGAAATAAGTTTTCAAACTAAGGTCCTGGACATAACCAGGTCATATAACTTAGAAGTTAATTCAAATTGATTGATCGTTGTTTTTCTTAAAAAGCACGATATATAAAAATTAACGCGAACTAAGTTTTCAAACTAAGGTCCTAGACATAACCAGGTCATAAAACTTAGATGTTAATTTAAATTGATTAATCGGTGTTTTTCTTAAAAAGCACAAAATATTAGTCAAAAATTAACACGAACTAAGTTTTTCAAAGCAGTAACCAAAATGCGTAGAGGCAAAAGGAAATAAACCAATTAAAAGTAAAAATTGATAAAACCAATTGTCTCCAGGTGGAAAAACCTCATGCAAAGTTACACAAAAAAAATGATAGTAATAAAGGAGTGGGTGCGAAAAAGAAAGGCCCTAGGCTCCACCAGGCTGCCCCGTGGAGGTCGCTGTCTCGCCCTCCTACTCGGCCATGGCGGATGCCTCCCCAGTCTCAGAAGGTACCTTTTGCTGGAGGCGAGTTTTGAACCCTTCCTGGAAGACCTCCCAATCCGCTCCTAAGAAAGAGAAGTCGCCATCCGGGTTATAGACCCAGCAGTGGTAGAGCATGTCCTCCATGGCGGAGCTGGAAGCTGCCTTCTCCGTTTCTAAGGTGGCCTTAGCTTCCTCGGCCCCAATCTTCGCAGAGTCTAGCTCGACCAGCGCGGAAGCAAGGGCAGCCTTGGTGGCCTCGGCCTCTTGAAGCTTAGGACGGGTTTCATCCAGCTCAGCCTGCGCGGCCACCAAAGCATCCTTGGCTTCTTTCTCCTTCTGTTGGGCCGTCTGCAGGGCACCCAAGGAGTTTGATGGGCGGCCAAAACCATCTGATGCTCGCCCCTCATCTCCTCGAGCTGAGCCCTAGACCTGGATATGCTCCGGTGAAGGGCCAAGACACTCTACAAAAACAAAGAGGCAACTGCCTTAGAAAAAAAAAAGAGAAACAAGGCAAGGCATGGTAATCAGAGATTATAAAAGGGTAAAGTCAACTTACCGTTAGGGCCATTCCCAATGAAGAATCCATTACATTCTCTGGGCTCCTTGTTTCGATGGCCCGCAGGTCTCTCTCAGTGGCGCGGTAGAAGTTGTCGACGGCATAGCTCGCCGTCTCGTACACCGTCCCCCGAAAGACGTCTGGAATCTTCTCCAGGGCCTGGGGGTCCACTGGGATGCGCACCTCGGGGGACGTGGTTGCCGAGGCCCCAAGCTCCGCCCCTGTGTCCCGAACAAAGGCCGGAGCTTGCGGAGGGGGCGGGGGCATGTTCTCCACTACAGCAGGAGGTACAGTTTCCTTGGCCTGGGCAGCTGGGGTTTGGTCTTTCCCCTTTGCAGGGGACTTGATCGGGGCCCCAGCGGCTTTCTTCGCCACCCGGAGCTTCTTCATTTTGGGCCCAGGGGCCCCAGCTGAGGAGTTCCCTCTGGCGAACATAGCTCGCAGATCTCTACTCCCGGGCTGAGACATCTCCTCTGGCAAAACAAAGACAACATCAATATACTAGTAAGCATTCATGCTAAAACAAAAATAAGGGGGAAAAAGCGAAACTCAAGTATATGTACTAAAAGGAATCCTACCCCCCGAGCTAGAAGAGGAATCTATGGTCACGACCATCGGTCCCGGAGCTTCTGCGGGGGAATCTAAGACAATTACTTCTCGACCTGGCGCGGGTTCTAGGTCCAAGACTGGCTCAGGACTAGACTCTTCTACGTATTGCCTAAGACCCGAAGCTACGGTACCCTCCCGGAGTGATGGCCATGACCGAATGTTGGCCCCATACTCCTCAAATTAGGCCGACCTAAAGGCTAGGGTATTGTCTACGACTATGGTACCCCTAGGGTTGCTATTTTCGTAATCCAACACGAGCCGATCGACACAATGGAGCAGGGTTATATCAAGGTCTGGGTCACTTCGATGGCGTTGGATGAGCTGTTTGGGATTGAACCTAGCTAGCCGGGGGTCTGCAGTGGCCCTATCTAAGTTCCTAAACAGATATGGGTTACCTTGGCCGGAGGGACCTGCAGCTGCTCCGGACCGGATCCTCTCCTCGTCCGTTCTTTGGGCGACCTCCAGCGCCCGTTTCCTCCTCACGAGGGGCACCTCGTCCTCCTTGTCCTCATCCCCCGCGGCCTCCTCCTCGAAGATGGCCCTCATCTCACGAGCTGGGAGAGGCACCTGGGGTCTCCTCAGGTTCAAAGTCTGGCCTGGAGAGATCAGCTTGCATGCCAGCATCGTCTCGTCTGTCATGAGCTGGCGATAGTCCTTTTCACTGGGGGGCAAGCCCGCCAGTGTCTCGTACTGACTCCCGAGGACCACAGACTTGTCTGTCCTCGCGAAAATGGTTGCAGAATTATTCTAAGTCAGAAATGGATAATGGGGGGAGCTAACCGATACTTAACTTACGAGCTAAGGATGAGAGGTACTTACGAGGATGGTTGAAGTAGTGCAGGTCGCAGTTGTGAAACCCCTTGGACATAAAGAACTGATCTTTGAAGTCGTTGGGGTGGCTGGGCAGCTCGATGACCGCAGCCGTATTCGAAAACCGGGTCAAGTAATAAAACCCGTCGCCTCGCCCCCGCTGCTCCGGGTGCCTTGAGACAGAAAAAATATAGGATATCTGCCGAAGTGGGGACCTCTCACTCCTGTTTCAAGAACAGATATCTCAGCCCCGCCAACAAACGATAGGAGTTGGGGGGGAGCTGGAAAGGAGCCAACCTCACATAGTTGAGGAAGTCGGTGAAGTATTGGTCCAACGGGAGGAAAGCCCCAGCCTTGAAGTGCTCGTCACTCCAGGCCACGAACTCCTCGTCGAGCAGCGCGTAGCTCCGCTCACCCTCTGCGGGAGGTCGGGCGATCAGAGCTCCCCTCCCCAGTTCGATGTTGTGGGAAAGGAATATCTTATTCACTTTCCCCTGGTCAGTGATCTTCGAGACGATCCTCTCGGCCTCGAAGAAAGCATCGGGCGCCACCTCGAGCTCCTGCTCCACGGCCAGCCCGAAGAAAGGAATTGGGGAGTCTGTCATCACCTATTTTCCTTTGGATTGTTGGGAGGACTAGTTGCCTACGATCCTCTTAGGAGCGTTCTTCTTTTGTCCCATCTGGTCGCCTAGCGAACAAAAGAAGAAATTTCAGAAAAGGCGACCTAAGCATAAGGGAGAATCAAAAGAGGTGTTTTCTTTGCACGAGCTGAGGTAATCTCAGCCCGTGGAGAGTGAGACCACGCGGTTCTATGAACACGCGCCTGTGCTCCCAACAGATCCCCGATTACTCGAAATTCGTGTGTCAGGAGGGTCAGGATAAAAATTTGCCTTGGAAGGAAAGTTTCAGTAGGCAAGAGGTGCAATACTGCCTGTGAGGCATGTCCCCTAAGCTACTTGGTTTTACACCCAAAAGTACTGGATATTTTAAACAAGCATACCAAAAATCCTACCCAGAAGAATTCCCCAAAAAATGCACCCTATAAGCCATGCTCCTTAATGGTTTTCTTCTACAGTCGATGCCCTAAAGTAAAACCTACACCCTTCATACCCACAAAAAACCCACAGAATATTGCATGCAGATACAGTTACCTAGGCTACAATGAAAAGGAGATTTAAAACATGCACAGTCAGAGAACTTACGAAATAGTTTGCTGTGGGAGGGACGAAGGGGTCGTCTGGGTTGGGGCCTCGACGGAATGGCTGGTTCCAAAACCTCAAAGGAACCCTTGTGCCTGACCTTCTGGAGTGCTGGGTACGGTGGCCGGAGAGAAGAGGGTTTTTCTTTTGAAGATGAGAAGAGAGAAGAAAATGGAAAGTTCAGAAAATTTTTGAATAACCGGGTGGCCCATGCGTAAGGTGGCCACCCCCTTTATATACGTGAAAGGCCACATGAGGAGGGCCGTTGGATTGCCCTGATGTGGGATCCAAGACTCTTCACTCGAAAGGCGAAATGACGGCTGAGTATAGGCTAGGCCATTTAATGCGGTTCTCGGAAGACGTACCGTCACCAACCACGATGTTCCACGTATTCGGCGCCTGCGTAAAAGGTGGAATATGGAGAGTCCATGAAGAAGCCTAAAAGCCCCTACTGTGGCCCTACACAGCGTCATGCACCACGAGCAGAGGCTTGGGGGGCAAATGTACGCCCTAATTTTCCAACGGGCCATTAGCGAGCTGAGATGTGGCCTAATTATATGAGCCACGTGGATCCCCCATGACCGGAGCTGTTGTCGTCAGGACCTACCTCGCTAGCTCGGGGTATCAAGAGATTCGCCAAGATTACTTAAGGACCAAGTCAGGTCTGTGAAGGCCACAGGTCGAGGAGGCATCCAGCTCGTGGTACGAGCTGGAGTTGGAAGCTATGACCTCTTATAAAGTCAACCACGCAAGGTAAACGTGCATATATCAGACATCACGTGTCTGATATATCCCTGACTTCTCGGACACGCAGCATGAACGTGCGTGTTCAGGCACCCACGACTGGGTTGGGCCGTGCGGCCCATTATCCCCCTTACCTATTGATTAGACCACAGTTCATGTGTCAGGTTTTAGGAATTAATCATGAATGTCACAGAAGTGACATGATAGGTAGGAAGGTCACGAGATGACCCCCCTTACCATCTCCCAAGTGCCCTCTCCTATAAATATGGAGACCTTGGGAGTTGCAAGGGGTTGGATTCTATTGTGTAAGGAAATACCCTGTAAAGAATACCAGGCATATAGCAATAATATTGGCTGGTGGAGTAGAAGGATTTTAACCTTTGAACCACCTTAAAAACAGAATTGTGTCATCAGTCCATTTAAAGATCATTCCTCTATTTCAGTTCATTGTTAAGCATTAATCTCTTCCTCTTATTTTCTTAATTACCTGTTGGCGAAGAACCGCATCAACAACTACCTATAGGGGAATTGGTAGTTTTTAGGAAATGGATTAGAGCACTGCCAGTGATGGTGGATAGTAGGGAACTATCAGTAGATTTTATTGAGTTGGGTATGGATGATTTTGATATGATTTTAGGAATTGATTGGCTAGTCAAATATGGGGCTACTATAGATTGCTGAAGAAGATGGTAAACTTTGAGCCTGAGGGTGAGGACCCCTTTATTTTCATGGGTGCTATGCACGGACCCCGCATTCCCATGATATCAGCATTGAGGGCTAGGGACCTATTACAAGGAGGTTCTATAGGTTTTCTAGCTAGTGTAGTGGACACCACTAGAGTTATGTCAGTGGGGCCGGGAGAGACTAGATTGGTACGCGAGTTCTTTGATGTGTTTCCTGAGGATTTACCAGGACTTCTGCCGCACATGGAGATTCAGTTCTTCATTGAGTTAGCACCTGGTACAGAGCCAATGTCGAGGGCACCATATATAATGGCTCCAACTAAGTTGAAGGAATTGAAGATATAGTTGCATGAGCTACTAGATTTGGGGTTTATCAGACCTAGCTTCTCGCCATGGGGAGCTCCAGTTTTATTCATGAAGAAGAAGGATGGGACTTTGAGAATGTGTATAGACTATAGGGAGTTGAACAAGTTGACCATATCCCTTACCAAGGATTGATGACCTATTCGATCAGCTGCAAGGTAAGAAGGTATTCTCAAAGATTGATCTTCGATCTAGTTATGGATCAAGGACGAGGATATTCCGAAGACGGTCTTCCGTACGAGGTATGGGCATTATGAGTTCCTGGTCATGTCATTCGGTTTAACCAATGCCCCAGCAGCGTTTATGGATTTGATGAACAGGGTGTTCAAGGATTTCTTGGATCAGTTGTGATTGCCTTCATCGACAACATCTTAGTTTACTCTAGTTCAGAGGCAGAGCATAAGCATCATCTCAAATGGGTATTACAGAGATTGAGAGAGCATCAGCTATGTGCTAAATTTAAGAAGTGATAGTTCTGGCTACTAGAAGTGGTGTTCCTTGGACATATTGTTAGTGGAGACGGGATTAAGGTGGATCCAGCCAAGGTAGAGGCAGTTAGGGATTGGCCGAGACCAAGGAACTCCTCGAAGGTTAGAAGCTTCCTTGGATTAGCAGGATATTACAGACGGTTCATGAAAGGGTTCTCAAAGATTGCCACACCATTGACTAAGTTGAAACAAAAGAATCTGAAGTTCACATGGTTAGACAAGTGTGAGAGTAGCTTCCAGGAACTGAAGCAATGACTGATCACAACCCATGTGCTGAGTCTTCCTTCGGAGGGAGGAACGTTTGTAGTATACTGTGACACATCGAGACTGGGGTTGGGGTGCGTATTGATGCAGAATGATAAGGTTATTGCCTATGTATCGCGACAATTGAAGGATTATGAACAGTGGTACCCTACCATGATTTGGAATTAGTAGCGGTGGTGTTTGCACTAAAAGTATGGCGACATTATCTGTATGGGGAGAAGTGCGAGATATACACTAATCATAAGAGTATGAAGTATTTCTTCACCCAGAAGGACTTAAACATGAGACAGAGACGTTGGCTGGAGTTGGTGAAGGACTATGACTATGACATCCTTTACCAGCCAGGAAAAGCCAATGTAGTGGCAGATGCGTTGAGCCAAAGGGGCCCAAGACTAGGGATGCACATTTTCCCCATGGGGACGGGGCCCCGCGGGGACCCACCCCTAATGGGGCGAGGAATCCCCGTCTAAATGGGGAACGAGGCGGGGACGGGGATAACTTTCAATCCGCAAAGGTTAAATGGTGCGGGGACGGGGATAGCACTCCCCGCCCCGACGGGGTCCCGTTTAAATTTTTATATATTTTTGTAATATTTTATATATATTTTTATGTGTTTTTGTAGTATAGTAGTAACTTTTTTAATATTTTAAATTTTATTTAGGATAGTGTTTAATATTTTAAATAATAAATATTGTGCAATATTTTAATTTACATATAATTTACGATTTTTATTTTAAAATTTTGATTTAAAATTTATTTTTTTAAATAAATGGGTTCCCCGCCCTAATAGGGGATTCCCCACCCCGTCCCCAATGGGGAATAAGCGGGGATGGGGTGGGAACGGGGATTAGAAATATAAATGGGGACGGAGATGAGGGGAGCACTCCTCGCCAATTTCCCACCCCGTGTGCATCACTACCCCGGACAGCTATTTAGTTTGAAGCATATATCGAAGGAATTGGCAGAGGAGATGGCCAGAGCGAGGATAGAGCTGGTTGTGGGCCGGTTGGCCAATATTACTTTATAGTCTACCCTCCTAGAGAGGATAAGAGAGGGTCAGTTGGATGATGCGCAGTTGCAGGAGGTTAAAGGGAATGTCCTAGTTGGAGTGGCTAAGGATTATTCCATTTCAGAGACAGGTTTACTGCGGTACAAGGGTCGGATTTGTGTTCCGATAAATATGGGGATTAGACAAGAGATACTTGATGAATCCCATACTACACCATACTCACTCCATCCAGGCACCACGAAGATGTATCAGGGTCTATGGACTTTATATTGGTGGCCTGAGATGAAGAATGACGTAGTTGAATACGTGGCCAAGTGTTTAACTTGTTAGCAGGTGAAGGCTGAGCATCAGCGACCAGTGGGGTTGCTACACCCTTTAGGTATTCCCGGGTGGAAATGGGAAGACATTACCATGGATTTCGTAGGAGGTTTACCCAGGACAGTGAAGCTACATGACTCATTGTGGGTGATAGTAGACAGATACACCAAATCAGCTCACTTTCTACCAATGAGGATGACTTTTACTGTGGATTTATACGCGAAATTATATGTGAGGGAGATTGTACGTCTCCATAGGGTTCCTAAATCTATAGTATCATATCAGGATCCCATATTTACCTCCAAGTTTTGGGGTGGTTTGCAAAAGCCTATGGGAACTCAGTTGAAGTTCAGTACAACCTTTCATCCTCAGACAGATGGACAATCTGAGAGGACAATTCAGGTATTGGCAGACATGCTTAGAGCGTGTGTGTTAGACTTCGAGGGGTCTTGGAGTAAGTACCTTTCATTGATTGAGTTTTCATACAACAATAGTTATCAATCAACAACTGGAGTAGCTCCATACGAGATGTTGTATGGAAGGAGATGTAGATTGCCCATTCATTGGGATGAGATGGGTGAGAGGAAATATTTGGGACCGGAGATGGTTCAGAAGACTAACGAAGCTATTGAGAAGATTCGAGCTTGAATGCTCCCTTTGCAGAGCAGACAAAAAAGCTATGCTGATCTTAAGCGTAGGGACGTGGAGTTCCAGGTAGGGAACCACGTGTTTCTACGAGTTTCACCATTACGATGGGTGAGGAGGTTTGGGAAAAAGGGAAAGCTGAGCCCTAGATTCATAGGACCTTTTGAGATCCTGGAGAGGATCGGGCAGGTAGCCTATAGATTGGTTCTACCACTATCGTTATCACGAGTTCATGACATATTCCACATCTCTATGCTTCAGAAGTATGTCTCAGATACGACTCATGTGTTGAGATATTAGGATCTAGAGTTACAGACAGATTTATCGTATGAGGAGCGACCAGTACAGGTCCTAGACAGAAAAGACAAGGTTCTACGGAACAAGATGATTCCTCTAGTCAAAGTATTATGGAGGAATAGTAGGGTCGAGGAAGCGACTTGGGAGCTTGAGTCAGCTATGCAGGATTAGTATCCCGATTTATTAAGGTAAATTTCGAGGATGAAATTCTCAGTAGTAGGGGATAGTTGTAACGACCCAAAAATGCTAATAGGGTTTAGTACCTGGGTTAGCATGCTAGGAGGGCATAATTGGATATATGTATGTGATTATGTGATTTAAATGCGTGACTATGTGGCATGCATGATATATATGATGATGTGAATATATTATATGCATGTTTATGAGTATTAGATATGCATGTGGGCAATTTATTGTTTATAAGGGCATATCTATAATTTTGGCCCACTAAGGGCATAAATGTGATTATATGTGATAAATGGTTGAGTCTACATTATTATGTGGATATATTTGTAGTATATGGCTTAAGGTGATCCTAGTGAGCGGATTAGCGGAATAGTTACAGCAGGGAATAATACCCGGCTCGGGGTGAGCTTAGGGTATTTTGGGAAGTTTAATGTATACTTAGGGTTTATTGAGTAACGGATAAGTATTTGGTAATTAGGTGGACATGACAGGATTAATTGGGAATTTGTAGGATGACTCGAGGAATTAACACGAATAAGGATTAATGACCGTTTTACCCTTAAGGGCAATAAAAAGGAATGAGTTAGCTTAAGGGGCAATCTGGTCTTTTTGGGGGTTAAGAGATTAACTGAGTAAGTTCTAGGCCTAACCAGAACCCACCTATTTATTCCTAAAACACACAGAACCCTCTCCCTCTTCTCCCACATGTTCTCACTCTCTCTCTCTCTCTATAACCTAACTAAAATTAGGAGAATTGAAGGAGAACACTCAGGGAAATTAAGTTGGGATTTAAGGCTGGAAGTAGACAGAGTTTAGCTGGGGGATTCATGCTATGAATTGGGGCAAGAATCTAACTTTTAATTATTGAATTCTTTTGTATTGTTATTTGAATTTAGAGGTTACATGAAAGTGGATTCCAAGCTGGTTTTGGGTGTTTGATGGGTGTAAGAAAATTGTTATAGTTTAGTTGTGATTGTTGGGACATAAGGATAAGTTTTCTGGGTTCAATTCTGAGTTTGGCTTAAGATTGGGGTTGAATTTTGAGGTTTAGGCTCAAGGAAAAACGTTGGAAAGAGTTGGATTTTCTAGGTTTGGGGGCTCGGACCGCGACCCTATTCTTCAGGCGTTGCGACCCACGTGCTCAAAGAGGCAGGGATGCCTCTATTTCGCCTAGGTGGGACGCGACGCAGGGGTGCAAGTCATGGCCCATGTCCTCCAGCAAGGAGGGCCTGGCCTCTGTCTAAGGGGCGGGTCGTGACCCTTAAAGGCAACTCGCGACCCTACATGGAAAGTAAAGGGAGCTAAGGTTTTCAGGCTCAGGGTTTCAAACCAAAGCGCTCGGGATGAATTATACTACCCGGTTTAGTAGAATTCGAGGTCTCGGAAGCTAGTTTTCCAAACATTTATTTGGATTAGAGATTGATATTTATCCATTGCTAATTATGACTAGGATTATCGTTAAGGCTTAGGACTGAGGATCGTGCTCAGGACTACTCTTTATTTATTGCTCAGGATTCGAGGTAAGAAAATTGCGCCCATGTGGTTGTGTTTAAGACTAAGGTTCCCTATAATTGAATATATGTATTGTGTAATTGTATGTCTGTTGTATGCAATATGAAAGTATAGCCTAAGGGTGTCGGGGCTGATGATAAGCATATTGAACGCAGCTCGGCCTAAGCAAGCCGAGATCAGCTATATAACTAGAGGGCTCGGCCTAAGGGCGCCGACACCTAATTGTTTGTATTACTGATCGACATATATGTTGAAAGTATATATTTATCGCTATCTAGCTTTATATCTGTATTCTACTGATTAGTTGAACTGATTGATTAAAGATGATTACATGCTCTTGTTGCTATTCATGTTTGTTGTTTGTGGTTTTCTTACTGGGCCTCTGCTCACAGGTGCTACGTGGTGTAGGTAAAGGCAAAGGGAAACTGGACCAACCATGAGTTGGAGAGCTCTGGGGGTGGAGTGTACATCGGCAGCTGCTCGACCGCCATGGCTGAGGGAATTACAAGAACTAGAGCTCTAAACTGTATTTTGCCATTTAGACTAGCAACTGCTGTATTAACTTTTGAGAGTCATTTCCGCCTTGTAGATCTTATTTTTGGGATCCCATATATCAAACTCTTATTTTAATGGAAATCAATCATTTTCTAATCAAAATCTTTTAACCCTAACCTGTTAGATGACTTTAGAAACACATTTTAGTTCAAATGACCTTATTAGCAATGTTTATCCATAAATCAGTTGCTGATGATGTGGCAAGGATTTTTGACACGTGACAGACACGTAGCAGAGATACGGCTCGCCTATCGACCAGCATTATTTTTACACAAAGAGATCAAGTTTTATATACGACCAGCCTGGTCGTATATTCGTTCATTTATGTAAAGATCTGTACAGTTGTGAGGATATCCGAGAATATCTCTTCATTATGACCTACAGATCCGATCATTAAGGATAGATATTATTTCCTAATTCATGTAACTCTTCCTGAGCCTATAAATAGACAAGAGATAGCTCAAGGAAGGGGATCGATCTTTTATGTTTAGAGAATTATATGACTATTATCCATCACTGTATTGTTTTCTTCCTCTAAGGTCCGTGAAACTCAGGAACCCTTGTTCTTTGATCACACCTTGGGAATTCAATATCAATAATAGTATCAAGTGGACGTAGGTTATTACCAATCATTGGGGCCGAACCACTATAAATCCATGTGTTCTTTATCTTTCCATTAGATTATTTTCAACCTCTATATCATTTTCTTGTTGTTTCCTAGACTCTGTGTCGTTGACCAAAATCAGGGTCAACATTCTGGTGCTTTCATTGAGAGCTTTGAATCTGAGAAAAACTAATGGCAAAGACTACCAAGAAAACTGGACAGGCTGCTGCCGCTCCATCCCAGCCTCCTCCACCAAACATGGCTGAAGACGAACCTCATTTGGAGTTCGATGAAGAGGAAGTAGACTCTGAGGCCCTGAAGACAACACTAGGGGTGTTGCAAGATGAACTGGCTGCTCTGAGGGCCAATCAAGAGAGTGCCACCGAGGTAATGGCGTCACAGTAGAGAGAGATAGAGTGCTAGCGCCAAGAGCTGAGTGAGAGACAGGCGGAGATGGACCGTCGTCAGAGGGATGCCATGGCAGCCCTCGAAGCAGCCCTCCAATTGGCTAGGAACCAGGCTGCACCTACCTTGCAGCCTGATCAACCCCTGAGTGGACCACCTCAAAGAGGTCCCAATCCTAGCCCTCCGCTGCAGCCTACAAGCCCTCAAAGGCCAGAGTAGCCACCAATGCCTCAGGATGATGTCCCACCTAGGGACCCTGAGACGCAGCCTCCATCCCAGGCTGGTCGAGGCAATCCCCCGCGTCCCAGGCAGAATAGGGCCGGGCAACAGCCCCGAAGCCCTAGACGCCCAGGGGGTGAAGAGCCGCACCCACCGAGTAGGGAGCAACGTCCTTCTGCCAACAGGAGGAATTCAGAGACAAGCTCTGCAGTCAGGGGCCCTCCACAGCATGATAATGCACAAGGACCCACCGACCAGCGCAGGCCTCCCCCTAACGCTCGGGAAGTTCCAGCCCAAGGAGGCAACAGAGGACATAGTCGGACCCACCATAGCCAGTCAAGGTTCAGAGATGGCCACGGCTACAATGGGGTCGACTCAGGTAGAGGGAATGCTGGTCGGAGAAACAAGGAGATAGGTGGAGGTAGAAGCCCACCACCTAGAGAAGACCGACAAGTAGGACGTAATGCTAGGGTGCAACCCAGACAAAACAACATCTTTAGCCGGCTCGGAGCCAGTGAAAAAGCAGCAAAGAGACAACGACTTGAGGGATGTACTCAACGACCGCCGAGAAAGACACGATGAGTACATTCCCCAGGTACCAGAGGCCCCAACAATTCCTGAAGCCATTCAAGCTCAAATCGATGCCCTGAACCAGGTTGTACAGCAGCTGGTCGGGGGGCGGACATCGCATATCGAGTACGATCGGAGGAGAGTCACTCCTTTCATATGGCAAAAACCTCCAGTAAGTTCAAGATGCCAACTCTGCCAAACTTTGACGGGTACGGAGACCCGGTATCTCATGTAAACAAATTTGAGATACAAATGGACATTTAGAAAGTCTCTGAAGACGCTCGCTGCAGGATCTTCCCAGCGACCCTTTCTGATGCCGCTTAAGAGTGGTTCATTAAGTTCCCTCCTGCAAGTATAATATCCTGGGAAATGTTCGTGAAGGAGTTTTACAGACAATTCTATGTGGGTCGTGTGCACCCCACTGAGGCAAACCAACTGGTCGAGATACGCCAGAAAGAAGGAGAGCCTTTGAAGGAATATGTTTAGCGCTTCATGCGAGCCACAGCAGGAGCCAAGACTGTGGGCAATGAAGGCAAGATGATGGCCCTAACCGCTGGGGTTAGTCGCCATTCTCCTCTCTGGAGTAGCCTCAGAAAGCACGGGGTTAATACTACCCAAGAGTTTTTAGATCTAGTCGATCGGTACATCAAGCTTGAGGACGCGATTGCCAATGAAGGCAAGTCGCCAGCAAAGGACAAGGGGCCCAAGGAAGATCCCGCCAAAGCCGCCAATGGGTCTAAGCCCAATGGCAACAGGAATAGCAACGGTAAAAATGGTGGAAAGCGGGCGAATGTCGAACCCTCGACCTCCGAGAGTAAACGCCCCAAAAATAATCGGTATGAACCGAAATTCACCAATTACACCACCCTTATCGAAAGCCGAGCCGAGGTGTTCCAAGCGACCAGCTCGAGCATGCCCTACAGACGACCCGCGCCTATACGAAAGGATATCTCCAAGAGAGATTCGATAAAGTTCTGTCATTATCATAATGACTACGGGCACGACACCAATGAGTGTAACCAGCTGAAGGACGAGATTGAGTTCCTAATAAGACAGGGACACTTAAGAAGATATGTACGAGCTGCAAGAGGTTCTCAGCGAGAGGCTCAAGGTGGCAACGAGTCGGCGCTTGCACGCCAGCGCTCGCCACCTTTACAGCCAGCTCCCGTGGCAGGTACCCTACTCACCATCTATGGAGGCCCACATCTCGTAAGAGATAGTGGAAAAGCAAGGGAACGATACACTCAAACCCTACGCCACAACCAGGACATCGAGATGATGAGTGTTGAGGATCATGCACCCAAAAAGGCTCGAACAGAGGAGGAATTGATCACCTTCTCTGATGACGACGCCCAGCATGTACGATTCCCACACTCCGATCCGTTGGTCGTGGATGTTCAAATCGCAAATATGATGGTGAAAAGGGTGTTGGTCCATACAGGAAGTTCGGTCAACATCCTATATAAGTCCTTGCTGGAAAGGATGAAACTATCCATCAAGGACCTAGAGCCATGCAACCAAACCATTTATGGTTTTTCCGGAGAAGGGCTCTCCCGAGTAGGGTCAATTAGACTCCCAGTCACAGTAGGTACCGCACCTGCTAACAGGACATTACTCACCACTTTTATAGTGGTTGATTGTCCTTCGGCGTATAATGTCGTAACAGGGAGACCTATTCTGGTTGACCTTCGAGCCGTCACTTCTGTATGGCACCTCACCATGAAATTCCCAACAGACGCAAGAGTAGGATGCGTACTGGGAAACCAGCGAGAGGTGAGAGAATGCTACAACGCCTCGATCACCAAGGCAAAAAAGGGTGTATCGAGGGATGCCGCCGGAAAAGAGTTGCAAATGGCATCTGATGTTCAAACCCGCTCAAGTGATAATCTCACCAAATAGGGCATTGCCCATAGTGAGGATAGAGACTTAGATCCTCGCTTTGGGGATTTCGAAGAAGAAGTAGGCCCCATCGAGGACCTTGAAGAAGTCCAACTCGATGAGGGGAATCCGACCAGAGTTGTGAAAGTTGGTAAAAACTTAGAGACAACGACAAAACATGCACTGGTGGAGTTCTTAAAAAGGAACCCGGACGTCTTTTCCTGGTCGCATAAAGACATGGTTGGGATAGATCCTGCAATCATCAGCCATGTCCTGAACATTAACAAAAACTTCCCACCTGTGTAGTAGAAAAGAAGGCTGCTCGACAAGGACCGATCGAAAGCTTTGAAGGAAGAAGTCGAGAAGCTGAAGGAGAATGGGTTCATCAGGGAGGCGTTTTATCCATCGTGGGTCTCCAATCCCATACTCGTGCCCAAGCCGAATGGCAAGTGGCGTACGTGCATGGATTTACAGACCTCAATAAAGCCTGCCCTAAAGACTGTTTCCCACTCTCGAGGATCGACCAGCTGGTCGATGCCACTGCAGGACACGAGATCCTCTCATTTATGGATGCATACTCTGGGTATAACGAAATTAATATGCATCCCCCTGATGAGGATCACACTAGCTTTCGAACTGATACACGGCTCTACTGTTACAAGGTGATGCCCTTTGGTTTGAAAAACGCTGGTGCGACTTACCAGAGACTCGTCAACCACATGTTTAAGGAGCTGATCGGGGCAAACATGGAGGTCTATGTTTACGACATGCTGGTTAAGTCGAAGAAGGCAGAAGGACATGTAAGGGATTTGTAGGAATGCTTCAACGTCCTTAATAAATATAGGATGAAGCTGAATCCCCTCAAATGTTCCTTCAGAGTTGGATCAGGGAAGTTCTTGGGATTCATAGTTAACTCAAGAGGAATTGAATCTAATCCCGAGAAGATAAAAGCCCTGATCGAGATGAAGTCGCCAATAAAGATTAAGGATGTCCAAAGTCTGACTGGGAGAATTGCCGCTCTTAGTAGATTTATTTCAAAATCAACGGACAAGTGTGTCCCATTTTTCAATCTACTCAGAGGCAGTAAGAAATTTGAATGGACAGATGAATGCGAACAGGCCTTTTAAGCATTGAAAGCGCATATGGCGCAGCCGCCCATCCTGTCGAAGCCAGTAGACAAAGAGACTTTGTTCATCTACCTAGCAATCACAGATTACGCTACTAGTGCTGTTCTAGTGAAAGAAGAAGAAGGTGTGCAGAAGGTCGTCTATTACATAAGCAAAAGGCTGATCGGAGTAGAATTAAGATATCCCCCCATTGAAAGGTTAGCCTACTGCTTAGTATTGGCCTCTAGGAAGCTGCGGCCTTATTTCTAAGCCCATCCAATTATGGTATTGATCGACCATCCTCTTTGGCAAGTCCTGCAAAATCCAGAGGCTGCCGGAAGATTACTAAAGTGGGCTGTCGAACTCGGACAGTTCGAAATATCTTACCTGCCGCGAGCAGCGATAAAGGGGCAAGCCTTAGCCGACTTCATCGCCGAGTTCACAAAGCCCACAGGTGGCGAGCAGATCGAGGAGCCTAGCGAACCTAAATGACAAACACAAGCACCCTCGTGGAAATTATTCACCGACGGATCATCTAACGAATCCCACGCAGGAGCGGGTGTGATATTGATAACGCCGGAAGAGCATCAATTTCACTATGCAATAAGATTTGACTTCACTACCTCTAACAATGAGGCTAAATATAAAGCACTGATCGCTGGACTGCGATTAGCCAAGGACATGAACATTAAAGCGCTTGACATTTATAGTGATTCTCAGCTAGTCGTGAACCAGATCTTGGGAGAGTATCAAGCGCAAGGATTAAAAATGGTCGCCTATCTGAACAAAGCAAATGATCTTTTAGCCCATTTCAGCTGATACACTCTACAGCAAGTGCCTCGTGATCAAAATTCCAATGCAAACGCTTTGGCCAAGTTAGCAAGTGCAAAAGATGTTGATACTCTGAACATAGTGCCAGTCGAGTGACTGCCCGCATCCAACATCCAAACAACATAAACCTCTCTAGTCATCCAAATGGCAGATACATGGATGGCGCCATATGTAGAATATCTATCAAGCGGTGTGCTACCAGCAGACAGAAACAAAGCTAGGACCCTTCAGCGGCAGGCTGCTAGGTATATCCTAGTCGATGGAATTTTGTACCGAAGGGGATACTCACTGCCACTTCTCAGGTGTATTACAAAGGAAAAAGCCAAAGAGTTAATGAAGGAGGTACACGAATCTTTTTGCGGGGACCACACTGGGGGGCAAAGCCTGTCAAAAAAGATCCTAAGGCAAGGATATTTCTGGCCAATAATGAATGAAGACTCCATGGAGTTCGTGCGAAAATGTGACAAGTGTCAAAGGTTTTCTAAGATCCCGCGAGTAGCTCCCAATGAGTTAAAGCAGATGCAGAGTCCATGGCCCTTTACGGTTTGGGGAATAGATCTAATCGGATCTTTGCCTACAGGGAAAGGTGGTGTAAAGTACGCAGTGGTTGCCGTCGACTACTTCACCAAATGGGACGAGGCTGAGCCAGTCGCGACCATAACAACGAAGAAAGTGCTTGACTTCGTGGTCAAAAACATCATCTGTCGCTATGGATTTCCAAAAAAGATAGTCTCAGATAATGGCACCCAGTTCAACAGTGATCTATTCACAGACTTCTGCAAATGCCACAACATTATTAAAAGCTTTTCTTCAGTTTCTCATCCCCAGGCGAATGGACAAGTCGAGGCAGTCAACAAAATGTTGAAGGTTACACTGAAGAAAAGACTTGAAGAAGCTAAGGGAGCATGGCCAGAACAGTTGCCTGAAGTCCTCTGGTCGTATAGAACTTCCCACCGAATAGCAACAGGTCATACCTCGTTTTCCATTGCATACGGATATGAAGCCATGTTGCCTGTTGAGTTGGATCCGCCCTCTCACCGCAGATTAACATACAACCAGGATTCTAACAGCCAGCTCCTCATGGAATCCTTGGACTCGATTGATGAAAGGCGTGAATAAGCCCAACTCCAAGCTGCAAACCAGCAAAAGGTCGCCCGGTATTTCAACTCCAAAGTTTGAGAAAGAAAGTTCAATGTTGGAGACCTTGTGCTCCGAAGAGTTTTTCTTAACACCTGCGACCAAGCTGCTGGAGTACTCGGGCCAAATTGGGAAGGGCCTTACCAGATTGATGAAGTCCTTCACCCAAGCACTTATAAACTTGCCCGCTTAAACGGAGATCTCGTTCCTCGATATTGGAATGGAGAACACCTGCGCAAGTATTTTCAATGAACAATTCTTCTTAAAGAATTGGCTTGTATAAATTTTACTTCTTACAAGTTTAATGATCTTATTAATCACTCGTAAAGACATGTTTAGTCCATTTACTATGAGAATAAAAGGGACTGTGCTCAGCCAGTCATTTCTTGCCAACCATTGTATTTATTACAGTATTTTCTCATTACGTGTGTTGTTTTGCTGTATTATAATTCTAATCGCATTGCTACGAGCAGTAACGTTCGGGCAGGTTCTAGTCAAGGCAAGTGACCAAGAACCTAAAGCTCCCCGATCACTTGGGGGGCATACAAGGTACAAGTAAGCAAAACATATTGTTGAAAGGTATGTAAACACATGAGCAAAATAAGTGAAAGCATGCTAGGGCACTTAGAGTATTTTTTTCAAAATTTTGATATTTTGTTAAATCAAACCAAAGTGTTATGCTAAGTTCGGTCATGCAAACAATTAGATATTATAATAATATGCAAATATATTGTAATATCAAAGCGATCCTTTTACACCGCAAGCAGTAACTGCTTGGATGTAATTGTTTAAAATAAAAGTAAGAGCTGCTCGTGCAGCAAACCAAAAAATTATATTGTCTTTACATCACGAGGAGCTGGAGGATCCTGGGGAGCTGAAGGATCCTGGGGAGTGTTCTGGTCGACGGCTTCATTGTCCGCACCTTCCATCCCAGTGGCCAGCAAGATTTCGGGGGAAGCAGGGACCCTCGACCCTTCTTCTTCAGCAAGTTGAGCTGCGCAGCGAGCCAACTCAGCTTCCCTCGTGTTCTCAGGAAGATAATCAAAATTGGCACCCTGATTGTGCTTCCAGAAGTCATAGAAGCACCTCAGGGTGGCATTTTTGTACCTCTCTAAGTTGGCAGCATTGGTCTTCTCCAAGTCCTTAACTCGGCCCTCCATGTCTCTGGTTTCTATCCTGCTCGCGATCAAGTCCAGCTCAAGCTGCTTAGCCCCCTTATAATTAGAGTGGTTGGACTCCTTGTATTGGTCCCTCAGCTCACAGGCTTTTTCCAGAGACTTCATCTTCTCCTCCAACTCCTTGGCTAGTTGGGCCTTTTCCGCAATCACCACCGCCAGCTGATCAGCGTGCCTGGCCTCGGCAGCTTTGACTTCATCCTCGTGCCGTTGATCCGAGGTCCTGGCCTCCTTGGTGACGGCACCCAGGTGGATGTGACCAGCAGTAAGAGTCAGCATGGCCTACATTCAGAACAAAAATTAGGCAAATAGTAAAACTACCAAAAGCCTAATGTCACAGAGGAGACAACTTACACTGGTGAACTCATTCAGGGCTCGGTTCAGAATTGGGTCGACGCCCATTGTCTCTGTAGCCGCCATTGCCACTCGGCAGCGGTCGTGCTTGGCGATTTTGGTAAGCCTCTCCTTGATTAGTTTAAAGGAGCGGCCAACCATCAAATTCCCGGTTGAGGCAGGAGCTTCCTGCTGGGTTTGGTCAGATGGGGCAGCAGGAGAAAGAGTCGACCCAGCCGCAGCAGATGGAGTCTGCTGCTCACAGGGGGAAGGTAGAGTCATGGTGGCCGAGGGCCCGGCCTCCAAAGGGCCTGCATTCTGGACCTTCTTCGTCTAAGGCTCTTTTATGCTCTCCCCAGCATGTCTCTTGCTGGCTTTCTTTTTGCTCTGAGGGATAGCAGCAGCCTCTGGGGTTCTGTAAAGGTCGAATACATTGGTGGAGTCCATACCTGAAAAGCAAGAACAAAGTCAAACCATGAGATAGCATGAATATCCAATCACATTACATCAGAAAAAGAAACAAAAAAGGATTGCAAAGTCCAATACCCGAGCTATTATTACTGGTCGCTACACTACAGGCTCTACTAGTCTTACACTCATTCTTTGACACGAAGAAGTCTAGCCCTAAGTGTGGAGCATATTTAAAATTTCTGTCCCCGTCGAACAGATGACAGGGAATTGGAAAATTGTTTAAAAGCGAAATTACTATACCGTTGTCATCCGACGAGTCGTCAGAAAGTTCGGCAGGCTCGGTGGCCTTCTGCTTTCCTTTTCCTTTGGGGGTCGAGGGCCTCTCTGCTCGTGGAGTGCTAGCAGGTTCCTTGATCGTGACCCCAGTTGGTCTCCTCCATGGAGGAGACGCTTGGGGTTGCTGCTCGAATTCCTCTTCGGCGCGAGCACTCCCTGCCGAAGGCCCCCTCGTAGTTGATTGAGGGGCCCAGAGGCCAGCCAACCTAAGGTTAGCCTCTATAACCAGATTCTTGACACTCTTCTCAACATCTGGCATGCTGGCTAAGAGTGTCGATCCTGACTCCATTCCCGGAGTTGGGTTTGGTCGCAGCCACGGGCCTAGAAGACATCAAAAGTTTAAGACATTGTGGAGCAAAACACTAAGTGAAGAAGTCAGCCAGCGATATGAAAGTTTTACCTCCTCGTGCGAAAGCCAGGTTGTCTGCGACCAGGTCAGGCGCAAGGAAGTACTCTTGGTAGTACCTCCCCACGTTTGAGATGTGGGTCGTGTCGGTTAGGAAAGTGCGTCCATTTTCCTGATGACAAAGATGGAAGAACCTCGTGCCTTCATGGTTGGGGTTAGATTTGAGGTCGAACAGATAGTTGACCTCATGTGGTGACGGTACGGGCCATTTTTTCTGGCCGTACAGGATATAGAGTGCAGCGAGCATCCTATATCTCTTTGGGGTAATTTGGAAGGGGGCAACTCCAAAATAGTTAGCCACCCCCTGAAAGAATGGATGAAGAGGCAAGGTGGCCCCTGCCTCAACATGAAACCGCGACCAGGCGCTGTAGGCGCCTCCAGGCAGATTAGCCCTTTGGTCTGGGTTGGGCTTGACTAGGGTCACCCCTATCAGATTGTATTTTCTTAAGTAGTTGGCGATCATTCTAACTGTCACCCTACTCTCAGAGACTACATGCCACTCGACATCCGGCTGAATAACGTGTCGAGGGTGGGCATGTCTTTGGATATTTAGATCGGGGGCATTTTCGTCTCGACCACTGGTTGAGGGAGCATCAGCAGCAGGCTGACGAGAAGTGTTGGAGGTTTTTCTTTTCTGGGCCTTAGTTTTGGTGCGAGCCATGTTTCGAGTCAAAACTGGGGAAGTGTTTGGATTAATACGAGAAAAAGGAATATCAGGTATCAATATCGAGGGTTGTTCTTCGTCCTCGAGCAGTTGAGCCAGCAGATCGTCGTCGATGGGTCTTTCTCCTCCCCACGGGTCTTGCATATAAACTGCAAACAGACAAAGGGGGAGATAAGACGCACAGCCTGGGAGCTTATGTTGAAAGTTGGAATAACGTTGCTCACGTCTATTGACCAGCAGCATTCTAACTGAAACACTAAGTTTTATGCGAGTAGTTTGAAAAATGGATCAAAAAGTGAAAGTAAAAAGTTTTTTCTGAAAAAAGCTTTTTCAACTCCAAAGGGGGGGGGGGGGGGGGGGAACCCAGTTTTTCAGCTAGCCTAAAAATTGAAGTGCGATTTTACGCCCTAAATCCATGATCCTGACTATCAAACTGATTCCTAACTTATATAGAGCAAAAGTACACTACCCTATCATGCATCAAACGGTATATGCAAAATCTTCACAAATTTATACCCAAGAACACGAAAAGTCTCAGAGCACAGAAGCATCATGCATGGCATCTCAAAGGGTTAAACGTCGAAGAAAGTTTACCTGAGTGAAGATTGGAGATTCTGAGAAGGAGGAACTTTGAGTTTTCAGGCGAGAGATCCTCGGCAAAGCGTCTGAAAACCGTAAAGTTCATGGCTCTGAGATATTTTTCTTGGGAGTTCTTGGCAAAAGATGGCGTGTAAAGAGTTAAAAGAAGATTGTGGGGATTATTTATAGAGCTGATGTGTGCCGAAAAGGGGTAATCATGAGTTACCTTTTTCAAGGCATGGGGGAGTGTAACAGCCGTCGGAATGGTTTCTTGAAAACTGAAAAGGCTTGATTAGACGTGATTAGGTCACTGTTTTCAAAAACGCACGAGGGCTCTGACAGATTTCGTGGGGCATATGAAAAGTTGTTTTCCTAAGTTTACTTATTGCTGGTCGCAATAAATAAACTTGGGGGGCAAATGTTTATCCATAAATCAGTTGCTGATGACGTGGCAAGGATTTTTGACACGTGGCGGACACGTAACAAAGATACGGCTCGCCTAACGACCAGCATTATTTTTACACAAAGAGATCAAGTTTTAAATACGACCAGCCTGGTCGTATATTCGTTCATTTATGTAAAGATCTATACAGTTGTGAGGATATCCGAGAATATCTCTTCATTATGACCTACAAATCCGATCATTAAGGATAGATATTATTTCCTAATTCATGTAACTCTTCATGAGCCTATAAATAGACAAGAGATAGCTCAAGGAAGGGGATCGATCTTTTATGTTTAGAGAATTATATTACTATTATCCATCACTGTATTGTTTTCTTCCTCTAAGGTCCGTGAAACTCAAGAACCCTTGTTCTTTGATCACACCTTGGGAATTCAATATCAATAATAGTATCAAGTGGACGTAGGTTATTACAAATCATTGGGGTCGAACCACTATAAATCCATGTATTCTTTATCTTTTCATTAGATTATTTTCAAGTTCTATATCATTTTCTTGTCATTTCCTAGACTCCGTGTCGTTGACCAAAATCAAGGTCAACAAGCAGGTCTTGCACTATTTTAAACACACAGTGTAATGGTTTTGGTTACCCAGAGCGTTACAATATATTATATATTTATATATATATATATATATCTTTTCTATATAAAAAGTTTGTAGATAATGGAAATTTTTTGTTTTAACAGTTTTTTATTTTTTCTGTTAATTTTAACGGAATATTCTTATATTTGACAGAATATTCTTATTTTAACAGTAAATTGTAAACACGAACTTAGATAAAATTAAATAAATAAAAAATCAAACAAATTAAAATAAGATATTTTTGAGATATTTTACAATATTTTAAAATAATAAAATCATGTGTTTTATAACTTAAATAAAATTTAATTAAACTTAAGATTCACGTATTTGAATAATATCATATTAAATATATAATATAATATAATCTACTATCAACTATCAACTAGCGACAATCTTAAATTTAAAATCTATGTATAATACTAATATTATATTAAGCATATGATATATAATGTCTTGTTGTCACTGCCAAATTCAATAATTAGAACAAACATAAACTTAAACAGATATTAATCAATTAATTAATTAAAATAGAATATTTTTAAGATATTTTATGATAAATTAAATAATTAAATCATATTTATTTAAAAATAATAAAGGCATACATATCATTTTTTTTATCTTATAAATTTGTGTGATAATTTGTTTTTTATCAAGTGATTGGAGTTCTTTTTCTTCATCAAATTCACCAAAGGACATTACGAGATACATTATAAACTAAAAATAGATGATGCTTGTATACTATTGTCTAGACTATGACCTATTGTATTCTTATTGTATTTCTATTATTAATTTCTTTTTAAATATTATTGTAATTTATATATATGTCATGTAGCCAATATATATATATATATATATATATTAATGTTGTGTTTAGATGTCATATATGTAGAGATTATTGATATAAATATTTATATATACTATAAAACTATAATTCATTCTATTATATATATTGAATTTTTTTTTTAATTATGGACAATGTTTACAACTTTAAAACTAAACAAACTTGCATTGCACGTTGCTTTTGCCTAGTATATATATATATATACACTAGGTAAAAATAATGTGCAATGCACGTTTGCTTAGTTTTAAAGTTATAAACATGCTTATTCAACACATGTATTTATTTTTATTATTTTTTAATTATCATATAAATTTTAAATAAATAAACAATATCATAAATATAAATAAAATATGTCTAATATAATATAGGGGAATTTGCAGCATAAATACTCAATGTTTCACACTTGTTACACTTAAATACCAAATCTTTTATTTTTACTACAAAAATACATAATGTTCAATATATATTAAAGATAAATACCTAATTTTTTTTCTTTGTGGCAAAACTACATATAGTTGCTAAAACATTGCTTCTGTAAGAAACTCATCTGTTAGAGTTGTTAAACATGTTGACTAAACAAACATTTGTTTCTCTGTAATTGATCAATTTCATAATATTTTAAAAAATATATATTTTAAATTAGAAAAATGAATTAAAAAGACATTTTAAATTAATTCAAATTTAAAAAATTCATATTTTGAGGACAAAAATACTCAAATTACGGAGTGATACATATCTGGTGAGTCAACAGTGAACAACTTCAACAAAGGATATACTAATAAAAGCAATGTTTTAGCAATTTTTGGTATTTTTGACGCAAAGAAAAAATATTAGATATTTATCTTCAACATATATTGAACATTAAGTATTTTTGCCGTAAAAATAAAAGATTATGTATTTATTTGTGACAAGTGTAAAACATTGGGTATTTATGCCGCAAATACCCCTATAATGTATGACATAAATGTATTAAAAAATCATGGCAAAATATTGTCTCTAATTTTAATAAAAATCAGATCTTTTTTTTTCTTCAATATATAATAGAATGAATTACAGTTCTATAGTATATATAAATATTTATATCAATAATCTCTACATATATGACATCTAAACACAACATTGACATATATATATTTACATGGCTACGTGAAATATATATAAATTACAATAATATTTAAAAAGAAATTAATAATAAAATAAAATAAGAATAGAAAAAGTCATAGTGTAGAGTAGTATACATGCATCAACTATTTTTAGTTTCTACTAAAACTCGCAATGTCCTTTGGTGAATTTGATAAAGAAAAAGAGCTTCAATCACTTGATAAAAAATAAATTATCACACAAATTTATAAGATAAAAAAATTATATATATGACTTTATTATTTTTAAATAAATATGATTTAATTATTTAAAATATCTTTAAAATATCACAATTTAGTTAATTTTTTTTTTAAGTTTATGTTTGTTCTAGTTTTCGAATTTGATAGTGACAATAAGAGATTACATATTATATATTTAATATAATATTAATATTAGGGATATTTGCGGCAATAATACTTATGTAGTTAAGTTTGTTGCACTTAAATGCTTATGTAAAAAAATTTGGCGACAATAATGCCTACCGTTATTGTTTTGGTGCAGCCGTTGGTCCCTGAGCCGTTAGGGGTATATAGGATACACGTGGCACGACCCGATTGGGTTAAATTATTAAAATTTAAAATAAAAACAATTAATGTTTCTAACTTCTAATTTAAAACAAAAAAAAACTAACCATGATTAATATAACCAAAAAAACCGATTGTTTAAAACCAAAAAATCTCAAAATTCCATACCCAGAAAAACGATGAAGCTTTCCCCCCCGACCTCACCCAGACGATCCACCCCCGACAGTATAGCACGTGAACCCACTAGAAGAAAACTTGTAATTTCTTCGAATTGGGGGTTAGGGCATCTTTTGCATCGAGTTAATGGAGATTGAAAAAAATTGCCATTATCGACCACGAAGTAGGGCTGAGCATAAAATCCGAAAAACAGAAAAAACCGTGTACACCGACCTACCGAACACCCAAAAAACCAAAACCATTTAAACCGAAAACCGAAAAAACCGCCGACGGTGCAAACCGCCACTGTTCGGTCGGTTTTGAAATTTTGGGTGAACCGACCAATAAAACCGAAACCGACCAAACATAATAAAATAATAATATAATATTATATAATTATTAATTATTAAAATTTTTAATAAAAATAAAAATTTTTAATTATGTTTCAAACTTTAAAATTTGTAAATGTAATTATGTTCTATATATTTATGTTTTAAAAATGCATAAAAATTGATTCCAACAATGTAAAAATTTTAATTTTTTAACTAAAACTTTCAAAAAAAAAACACAATAATCAATTCGGTTTGGTCGGTTTAACCGACCAAACCGCGGTCCAAAACGGTCGGTTTTTTTTAAACTGGTTTGGTTCGGTCGGTTTTTGGATTGGACCAATCCGGACCGAAAACCGAATTCTGGATTTTTTGTTGTGAAAAAACCGCCCAAACCGACCGATGCTCACCCCTACCACCAAGGCCAGTGGTAGAAAGAACGACTTGGACAAACAAAAATCATGGGCAAAGATTCAGAAGATGCAACAAGTATCGAGTAAGATTGGTCTCCATTTGTTTTTGTAATCTGATTCATTGAATAAATGATTATGGGTGTTCACTAGAAACTTTGTATGTTTTGGTCAACTCAGATTCATGGTGGGTGTAATTTCTTTGAATGGATAGACCCTCCCATGTGCCAACGAGCAAAGGTGGTCATCCCTAGACTACTAAGAAAAATTGCTGACCTTGAAACTGAAATCACATCCCTAAGTACGACAACTGACATTGGAAGTCATCGGCAATGCAGTGGTTCTTCAAATGGATTTGAGACACAATCTCACAACCTTCAAAATGTTGGAAGAGAAAGCTGTGAAAGTTGTGTTGAAAGCAGGGGTAGAGTAAATGATGGAGGTCGAATGCAGTGTTACTACTTTTTGAATACTATGTATTTTGCTGTAATTCTATTGGTTGTGGTTATTTGGGCTACAAAATCAAAGTAGAAGTAGTTGGTATTGTTAGTTTATTTTTGGGTAATCTTTGTTGACGCGGTTCTTCGCCCACAGGTAATTAAGAGAAGGAGAGAAAGGGATTAGTGTTGAATATAGAACCGTAACAGATATAAGATCGTAAAGAATGAAATAGGTGACTCAAGACACATTTTTAAGTGGTTCAAAGGTTAAAATCCTTCTACTCCACTAGTCAATATTATTGATATATTCTGGGTATTTGGTTACAAAGTATATATCTTCCCAGAGATTATATTTTTCAACCCTTATCAACTCCCGGGGTCTCCATATTTATAGGAGAAGGCACCTGGAAGTTGGTAAGGAGGTCATCCCGTGACCTTCTTATTTGTCATATCAACTCTGTGACATTCATGATTAATTCCTAAACCTGACACATAAGTGTGGTCAAATCGATAGGTAAGGAGATAATGGGCCGCACGGCCCAACCCAGCCGTGGGTGTCTGAACACGCACGTTCCTGCTGCGTGTCCGAGAAGTCAGGGGGATATCGGACACGTGATGTCAGATATATGCACGTTTATCTTGCGTGTGTTGACTTTACAAGGGGTCATAGCCTCCATATCTAGCTCGTACCACGAGCTGCGCACCTGACCCGACCTTCGGCCTTCAGATTCCTTGCTCCAATCTTGGGGAGTCTCGGCGAGTCCTTGGGGAGTCTCGGCGAGTCCTTGGGGAGTCTCGGCGAGTCCTCGGGGATTCCTCGAGCTAAGGATGTACGACCTCAAGACAGGAGCTCCGGTCTTGGGGATGTTCATGGACTAACCACGATTAGTCTGAAGCTCGGCGTGCTAATCGGCCCGTGGGAAATCAGGGCGTACATCTGCCCCCCAAGCTCCTGCTCGTGGTATATGACGTCGTATATGAGACCACAGTAGGGGCTTTTAGACTTCCCCACAAACTCTTCGCATTCCACTCTTTATGAAAGCGCCTGATACGTGGAACATCGTGGGTGGTGATGGTACGTCTTACGAGAACCGCATTTAATGGCCTAGCCTATGCCCAGCCGTCGTTTCGTATTTCGAGTGGAAGGCCTCGGATCCCTCATCAGGGCCATCCAAGAGCCTTCTACACGTGATCCTTCACGCATATAAAAAGAGGGTGGCCACCCTACGCATGGGCCACCCTTTCATTCGAAATTTTCCAAACCTCTTTTCTTCTTCCCTCTCCATATTTCAGAAGGACGAAACCCTCGACTCTGTTACTGCCACTTTCATCGTTCAAGAAGCTTAGGCGCACGGATTTCTTCGAAGCTTTGGAAGCTACTACACCGACGAAGCTCCTACCAACGCAACTCTCTTTCCTACCTCCTAGCCATACACTGTAAGTTTCCTGAACCTGTGTGCTTTGAAAACATGCAACTGTAGCTTAGGTAAAAAATTTCACTGTAGCTGCATGCAAGGGTTTGCTGGGTTTTGTGGATATGGAGGGTGACAGCCTTTTTAGGTTAGGGTATATTTGTTGTAGGAAATCGCTTTAGAGTATGGGTTTCAGGATGCTTTTCTTGGGAAAATTTCTGGGTAGGAGTTTTGGGAATTTTGGGTGCAAAACCGAGTAGCTTAGGGAACACGCCTCACAAGCGGTTTTGTAATTTTCTGCCTACTGAAACTTTCCCCCCAAGGCAAATTCTATTCTGAACTTCCTGACACACGAATTCCGAGTAATCGGGGATCTGTTGGGGGTATAGGCGCGTGTTCATTGAACCGCGTGGTTCCACTCTCCACGGGCTGGGCTTACCTCAGCTCGTGCAAATAATAATTTCTTCTTCCCCCTGCTTGGGTCACCTTTTCTAAAGTGTTTTCTTTTGTTCGTTAGGCGACCAGATGGCTCCAAAAAGGAATCTCCCCCAGAAGAACGTTGGAAGCTCAGCCTCCCAGCAGGATAAAGGAAAGGCGGTGATGCCTAGCTCACCGATCCCCCGTTTCGGGCCGGCAGTGGAGAAGGAGGTCGAGGTGGCTCCTGATGCATTCTTTGAGGCGGAGAGAATCGTCTCAAAGATAACCGACCAGACGAAGATTAACAAACTCTTCCTCACTCACAACATCGTACTGGGGAAAGCCTCCGTTATTGCCCGACCTACCTCGGAGGGCGAGCGGAGCTGCGCGCCGCTCGACGAATCGTTCGCGGCCTGGAGCGGTGAACATTTTAAGGCAGGGGCCTTCCTTCCCCTGGATCAGTACTTTGCTGATTTCCTGAACTACGTGGGGTTGGCCCCATTTCAACTCCCCCCCAACTCCTACCGTCTGCTGGCAGGGTTGAGGTACTTATTCCAGAAGCAAGAGTGGGAGGTCCCCACTCTTGCGGATATTTTATATTTCTTTTGCCTCAAAGCCAGCCCGGACCAGCGGGGGCGAGGCGACGGGTTCTACTATTTAACCCATTTTCCCAATACAGTGGCGGTCATCGAGCTGCCCAGCCACCCTAATGATTTCATGGACCAGTTCTTTATGTCAACTGGGTTCCGGAACTGCGAGCACCACTACTTCAATCGTCCCCGTAAGTTTTCCCCAATCTTAGCTCGTATTTTAATGATCATCTTAGCTCCTCCCGTATCTCAATCTGACTTAGATTAATCTTGCAGCCATCTTCGCGAGGACAGAGAAATCTGTGACCCTCGGGGCACAGTATGAAACACTGGCGGGCTTGCCCCCCAGTGAGAAGGATTATCGCGTGCTCGTGACGGACGATACGATGGTGGCTTGCAAGTTGATTTTTCCGAATCAAACCCTGAACCTAAAGAGGCCCCGGGGGCTAGCCTCAGCCCGCGACACTAGACCTATCCACGTGGAGGAGGTCGCGGGAGATGAAGGTGAGGAGGACGAGGGCGACGAAGTTCCGCTCGTGAGGAACAGGAAGAGGACCTTGGAGGTCACCCAGAGGATGGGCGAGGAGAGGATCCAATCCGGAGCAGCTGCGGGTCCTTTGGGCCAAGGTAACCTTTATCTGTTTAGGGATCTAGATAGGGCCACCACAGACCCCCGGCTGATTAGGTTCAATCCTAGGCAGCTCGTCCATCGTCACCGAAGCGATCCAGACCTGAACACAACCCTGCTCCATTGTGTCGACCGGCTCGTGCTGGATCACCAAGATAGTCGACCTAGGGGTACCGTATTAGTAGACAATACCTTAGCCTTTAGGTCGATCCTTTTCCAGGAGTATGGGATAAACCTACGCACATGGCCATCACTCCAGAGGGGTATCTATGCTCCGGGGCTTAGGCAGTATGTAGGAGAATCTAGCCCTGAATCGGACCCGGAGCCAGAACTTGCGCCAGTTCGGGAAATAATCGTCTTAGGTTCTTCCAGCTCGGGGGGTAAGGCTCCCTTAGTAT
Organism: Humulus lupulus; assembly: GCF_963169125.1. Lineage (NCBI taxonomy): Eukaryota > Viridiplantae > Streptophyta > Magnoliopsida > Rosales > Cannabaceae > Humulus > Humulus lupulus. The sequence continues at coordinate 122,256,166 of NC_084794.1, forward strand.
TCGTATACCTTTTAGCTTTAACCTTTTGTCTTTATCTCTGTATGATTGTTAACTTGTAATAACCATGTTTTTTGTTTGACAGAAGAGATGTCTCAGTTCGAGGAGAGCTTACAAGGCGCAATCTTCGAGGGAAATCCCTCAGCCGGGCCAAGACTGAAAAGGCTCCGGGGGTCCAGGAGCACTGCTGGGACCTCCACCAAGTCCCCGGCAAAGGAGAAGGAGAAAACCCCAGCAGCCCAGGACGCGGGAGCGATTCTCCCTGCTGCCGGAGCAGGTCAAATGCCTCCACCACCTCAGCGAGCTCCAGCCGTCACCCAGGACGCAGGAACGGAGCTCGGGGCTCCGGTTGCAGTGGCCTCCGATGTGCGCATCCCAGTCAACCCTCAGAACCTGGAGAAGATCCCCGAGGCCTTCCGGGGAACGGTGTACGAATCGGCGAACTACACCGTCGACCATATCTATAAGTTCATGGAGAAGGAGCTCCGGGCTATTGAGACAATGAGCCAGGTTGACGTAATGGAGTCTTCAATGGGCATGACTCTAACGGTAAGCTGCCCCCTCCTTGTTTTCTTTATCTTATGCTTTTACCACTATACTTTGCCCTATTTTTCCTCTAAGGCAATTTATCTTTCATTTCCCGCAGGGCGTCGTCGCTCTTCACCGGAGCATCATCAGGGCCAAAACTCAGCTCGAGGATATGAGGACCGAGCACCAGGCCACTCTTCAGGAGGCTAAGGTGACTAAAGATGCCCTAGAGACCTCGAAGGCCGAGTTGGAGAAGACCCGCTCGAAGGTCCAAGAGCTCGAGACCTCCCTTACCACCTCGCGGAAAGACCTCGAGGCTGCGAAGACTGAGATCCAAGTCGCCCAGGTCACCCTGGAGGCCGAACGGACCACTTCAGAGCAATCCATGCAGGATCTGTTCTATCACTGTTGGGCTTTCAATCCGGAGGCTGACTTCTCCTTCATGTCACCGAGCCTCTGGGCGAGCTTGCTGGTGAAGTTCCAAGCTCGCCTTGAGAAAGAGGCGCCGCCTTCGGAGACTGGGGAAGCCTCTGGCGCGGCGGAGCAGGGTGAAACAGCGACCTCCAAAGGGCCAACTGACGGAGCCTAGGGCACTTTTTCTTTTTTACCTTTGAATATTTTTAAGTATTTTGTATGTAACCTTTGCATGAGGTGTTTCACCTCGAGACAATTTGTTCTGACGCCTTTAACTTACGTTTTTTCATGCTTTTGGCTACAATATATATATATATTTTTGATAAACTTAGTTCGTGTTAACCGTTATCCATATCTCGAGCTCTTTAAAAAGAACAACGATAAATAGATTTACATCAACTTCTAAGTTTTATGACCCGGTTAAAACCAGGAACTTATTTAGAAAACTTAGTTCGTGTTAACTTTTATCCATATCTCGAGCTCTTTAAGAAGAACAACGAAAAATAGATTTAAATCAACTCCTAAGTTTTATGACCCGGTTAAAACCAGGAACTTATTTAGAAAACTTAGTTCGTGTTAACTTTTATCCATATCTCGAGCTCTTTAAGAAGAACAACGAAAAATAGATTTAAATCAACTTCTAAGTTTTATGACCCGGTTAAAACCTGGAACTTATTTAGAAAACTTAGTTCGTGTTAACTTTTATCCATATCTCAAGCTCTTTAAGAAGAACAACAAAAAATAGATTTAAATCAACTCCTAAGTTTTATGACCCGGTTAAAACCAGGAACTTATTTAGAAAACTTAGTTCGTGTTAACTTTTATCCATATCTCGAGCTCTTTAAGAAGAACAACGAAAAATAGATTTAAATCAACTTCTAAGTTTTATGACCCGGTTAAAACCAGGAACTTATTTAGAAAACTTAGTTCGTGTTAACTTTTATCCATATCTCGAGCTCTTTAAGAAGAACAACGAAAAATAGATTTACATCAACTTCTAAGTTTTATGACCCGGTTAAAACCAGGATAGGACTTAGTTAGCGTTAACCTTTATCCATATCTCGAGCTCTTTAAGAAGAACAACGATCCATAGATAAGGATCAACATCTAAGTCGTTAAGGAGACCTGGTTATATCCAGGTACCATATGCCCCCCAAGTAACTGGGAAAGGGTCTTTTGTGGTTACTTTAAGATTACACTTGCAAATATGCGTAAAAGGCTGATTTTTATTAATACATAAAAATGGCCTTCCAGGCCTTACAAGTGGATCATTGATAATATTTCTTTAAGTGGATGGCGTTCCAAGTTCGCGGGACTGCCCCTCCATCAAGTCGAGCTAACTTATAAGTTCCCTCCTTGATGACTTCGATGACCTGGTAGGGTCCTTCCCAGTTCGGTCCCAAGACTCCATCTTTGGGATCTTTCCCGGCCAGGAAAACTCTCCTTAGGACTAAGTCGCCAACGCTAAAGGCACGTTTTCTGACTTTGGTGTTAAAGTAGCGAGTGATCTTCTGCTTATAATGGGCGAGCTGGAGTTGCGAATCCTCTCGCCTTTCATCAACTAGGTCAAGGGAATGGCATAGGAGCTCATGGTTCCGATCTTGGCTACAGGACTGGACTCTATGCGACAGAACCTTAACTTCCACGGGGAGGACTGCTTCACTCCCGAAGGTTAGGGAGAAAGGAGTATGACCCGTAGGAGTCCGATGCAAGGTCCGGTATGCCCATAGGACTTGGGGGAGCTTTTCTGGCCAGATACCCTTCACTTCATCTAATATTTTCTTGAGGCTCGCCTTTAGAGTCTTGTTGACAGCCTCAACCTGGCCGTTCGCCTGAGGATAGGCCACGGAGGAGAAGCTTTTCACAATTCCATGCCTTTCACAAAACTCGGTGAACAGGTCGCTGTCAAACTGAGTGCCATTATCGGAGATGATCTTCTTGGGCAGGCCGAATCGACAGATGATGCTTTTAATCACGAAGTCAAGCACCTTTTTAGACGTGATCGTTGCCAACGGCTCTGCCTCGGCCCACTTAGTGAAGTAGTCGATGGCTACCACGGCGTAACGGACCCCGCCCTTTCCGGTAGGCAGGGCGCCTACTAAGTCTATCCCCCAAACAGCGAACGGACAAGGGGCCGAGATCATTTTCAGCTCGACTGGAGGAGCTCGGGCAACTGCAGCGAATCACTAGCACTTGTCGCACTTTTTCACATATGAGATCGAGTCTTTGGACAGAGTCGGCCAGTAATAACCTTGCCTGAGAACCTTTAAGGCCAAGCTTTGCCCCCTAGTGTGGTCTCCACAGAATCCTTCGTGAATTTCTTGCAGGATGGGCTTCGCTTCACTTGGAAGAACGCACCGGAGGAGAGGTAGGGAGTGCCCACGTCGGTACAACACTCCATCGACTATCGTATATCTAGGAGCTTGATATAGGACTCACCGCGCGTCGTTACGTCCCTCAGGCAGCTTGCCCTCGACGAGATATTCAAGAATGGGGGTCATCCAGGTTGGCCTGGCGTCGATCATCTCGACCTCTGCTCGATATCCTTCTATACTTGGTTTTTCCAAGAATTCTATTGGCACCAACCCCAGGGTCTCTGTCTCTCCCGAGGTGGCGAGCTTGGCAAGAGCATCTGCATTGGCGTTCTGTTCTCGAGGTATCTGTTCGATCGATCCCCGCTCAAATGCGGTCAGCTCGGCTTTTACCTTCGCCAAATAGGCGGCCATCTTGGGTCCCCGCGCCTGATATTCGCCCAGAACCTAGTTTACCACGAGCTGGGAGTCACTGAAGCACTAGACGGAGCTCGCCTTTAACTCATTGGCTATCCTCAGCCCAGCCAACAAAGCCTCGTACTCTGCCTCGTTGTTAGACGCCTTGAACCCGAATCTTAGCGCCGAGTGGAATCTATGTCCCTCGGGGGATATCAGGATGATTCCGGCCCCAGAGCCGTTCTCGTTGGATGAACCATCCACAAAGATCCTCCACAACGAATGGGGCGAGGCAATCTGGGGAGAGCCTTCTGATGGATCCTCCAGGAATCCCGTGCACTCTGCCACAAGTCGGCCAAGGCCTGACTTTTTATGGCAGTTCGTGGAGTATAGAAAATCTCGAACTGATTGAGTTCGACCGTCCACTTTAACAAACGTCCCAATGCTTCAGGCTTTTGCAAAACCTGCCTTAAAGGCTGATCGGTCATGACGTGTACCGAGTGAGATTGGAAGTACGGCCTGAGCTTTCGTGAGGCTGTGATTAGGCAGAACGCCAATTTTTCCATCAGTGGGTATCGTGATTATGCCCCGAGGAGTCTCTTGCTGATGTAGTAGACTGGCTTTTGAACTTGGTCCTCTTCTCGTACTAGTACGGCGCTGGCTGCATCCTCAGTGACGGCCAGGTAAAGGAAAAGAGGCTCTCCTGCCTTGGGCTTGGATAGCACAGGCAGTTCAGCCAGATGTGCCTTCAGGTCGAGGAATGCGCTTTCGCATTCTACTGTCCATTCAAACTTCTTGTTTCCTCGGAGCAGGTTGTAGAAGGGCAAACACTTATCGGTTGACTTGGAAATGAACCGGTTGAGTGCTGCCACTCTTCCTGTGAGGCCTTGGACATCTTTCCGCGACCTGGGGGAAGGAAGCTCGAGCAGTGACCTGATCTTGTCTGGGTTTGCCTCGATTCCTCGGGTATTGACTATGAACCCCAGGAATTTCCCGGATGCGACACCAAAAGTGCATTTCTAGGGATTGAGCCTCATGCCATATTCTCGTAGTATTTTAAAACATTCTTCCAGGTCGGAAACATGGTTGTCGGCAGACTTTGACTTGACAAGCATGTCATCAACGTACACTTCCATGTTTTTTCCGATCTGGTCCGCGAACATTCTATTTACTAGCCTTTGGTAGGTAGCTCCGGCGTTCTTCAGACCAAACGGCATGACCTTGTAGCAATAGACATTAGTCGGGGGTCATGAAGTTGGTGTGTTCCTAGTCCGCCGGATTCATCGCGATCTGATTGTAGCCTGAGTACGCGTCCATAAAGGACATGAGCTCATGCCCCACCGTGGCATCCACCAGCTGATCGATCCTTAGCAATGGAAAACAATCCTTGGGGCAGGCTTTATTCAGGTCGGAGAAGTCAATACAGGTCCGCCATTTCCCGTTGGGCTTTGGAACTAGCACGGGGTTGGCGACCCAAATTGGAAATTTGGCTTCACGGATAAAGCCACATTTTTTGAGACGGACCACTTCTTCTTCAAGGGCTTCAGCTCGGGTTGTTCCTAAACGTCTTTGCTTCTGAGACTTGGCAGGAACGCTTTTATCCAGATGGAGCATGTGCATAATGACACTCAGGCTAATTCCCACCATGTCCTCGTGGGACCAGGAAAATACATCTAAGTTATCCCGCAGGAACGTTGTTAGCTCCGCCTTCTTATTGCCGCAGAGGTTTTTTCCGAGCTTGATCGTCCGTGATGGATTTTGTGGATCGAGGTTCACCTCCTCGAGCTCCTCAACAGCCTGGAGCTCGGATCTGTCTTCGCCTACTCGGGGGTCAATGTCCTCACTCAAGGCGACCTTTTCCTCTTCGGCGCTCTGAGGTTTTTCCATCTCAGGATCCGCCAAGGGTCCCTGAGATTCCTCTTTGCCCTGAATGGCCATTGCCAGCTGCCCGGGTTTAGACTTTCCCTTCATGGAAATGTGGTAGCATTCCCTGGCAGCGAGTTGATCGCCCTGGATAGTGCAGATTCCTGTTGAAGTAGGGAACTTCATGGTGAGGTGGCGAATGGAAGTGACAGCCTCGAAAGCTACGAGCGTAGGCCTCCCCAAAATGGCATTGTAGGCAGCGGAGCAGTCAATGACCACGAACTTCAGTAGTTTGGAGACTGTCCGAGACTCTTCTCCTAGGGTGATCACCAGCTCGATCGTCCCTATCGCTGCCGATCCTTCTTCCGAAAAACCATACAGCATCATGGAGGTCGCCTTTAGCTCGACGACGGTCAAACCCATCTTTTCTAAGGTGGATCGGAATAGGAGGTTCACCGAGCTTCCGTTGTCTACCAACATTCTCCTTACTTTCCGGTTGGCGAGCTGGACTGCTACAACCAGGGGATCATTATGAGGGAATTGGACATGGCCTGCGTCTTCCTCCGTAAAAGTGATCGGTTGCTTCCCTAATCGCTGCTGTTTTGACTGATGCTGCTCCGGGACGAACTCCACTCCATTGTGAGCCTTTAGTTCATTCACGTATCTCTTCTGGGCGCCTCTGCTCGTGCCAGCCATGTGCGGACCTCCAGAGATGGTGGAGATTTCTCCTCCAACCACGGGAGAAGGAACATCCTGATCTACCCGTGGCCCGGGCTGACTGGCTGGGACTTCTGGAGTAGGTCGACTCGTTGGGACCCTGTTTCGTGAGTATTGAGCCAAGGGGCCTGCTCGGATGAGAGTCTCGATCTCATCCTTGAGATGCCTGCACTCGTCGGTATTGTGGCCGACGTCGTTATGAAAACGGCAGAATTTGGAAGTGTCTCTCTTTCCCTTGTGGTGTTTCAATGGCTCCGGCCTTTTCCAGGGGACTCGAGTAGAGTTGGCCAGGAAGATATTTTCCCTGGACTGGGTGAGCTCGGTATACGTCGTGAATATGGGCTTAAACTTGTCTACAGACTTATTTTTCTTTGGACCGTGCTGGTTGTTTTCGCCATTTCCCTTTCTTTTGCCTCCACCGGGCTGGTTGTTCTGTATGACGTCTGGGGTCGCTGCCACGACCTCCGTCCCTACTCCAGTGGGCTTCTCGGGAACCTGGCTGGTTCCCGCGGCTGAGGCTTCGGCTTCCTCCAAATTTATCCATTCTTGGGCTCTGTTAAGGAATTCGTTAACTGAGCTGACTCCCTTCCTCTGTATATCCTTCCACAGGTCTCCTCCGACAAGGATTCCAGTTCTCATGGCCATGAGCTTGGAGCTATCATCCGCGTCCCTGGCTCGAGTAGCGACATTCGTGAATCTGCTCAGGTAGGCTTTCAGCGTCTCACCGGGCTGCTGTCTCACGTTAGCTAGGGAGTCGGCTTGGACTCGGGCGGCCTGGGAGGCATGGAACGCCCTTTTGAAGTCAGCTGAGAAGGTCTTCCAGGAGCTGATTGACTGTCTTTTACTCTGCTTGAACCACTGCCTGGCAGGTCCAGTCAGTGTGGAAGGGAAGATTAAGCATCGCAGCTCCGGGCCAATGTTATGGGCCATCATTAGGGTGTTGAACATCCCTAAATGGTCCGACGGGTCTCCGTCCCCGTTGAACTTTGACAAGTGAGGCATACGGAAACCAGATGGGTATGCCGTCGCTGCTATGTTGGGGGCGAAGAGTTCCATCTCGTCTCCCGAATCATATTTGTCTTTTTCTTTTTCTGATAGGAGCTTCTTCATTAGTTCTTCCATCTGAGTCAGGCGCTCGAGGGTTTGGTCCTGAGATCCTTGGTTATTCCGGGGCTGCTCAACAACTTCGGATCCATTGTACATATTAGGTGGGTTATTTCCCCTCCTATCTTGAGATAGGTTATTTGGGACATTCCCTCTGTTACGTACTTCGGACAGAACCCCCCCCCCCCGAATGAGCCTGGCCGGCGCCTCCTGTTCGATCCCCTCTATGAGAGTTGAGGCGATCTCGAAGGTCGCCTCCCTGGGTGGTCTGGTGACTTTGTGCCGAACTTAATCGTTGACGCAGGTCTCCTCCAGAGAGATCACTCCGGCGACTGCCGGTCCAATGGCTCCTGCTGGATAGGCTTGGAGTCCGTCTTTGGTGGCGAGGACCTGAGCTTTCTTCCAACGCCCTGCTACGCCGGGAAGGTTCCGCTGATGGTGGGTCTCTCCTACTACCCCCATAGGCTAGGATGTCTCGGAAGGGCCGAGGAGGAGACGGATATCTGATCAGAGATGGAGGATGCCTGACTGGGGAGGCGATCCTAGTTCCGTCTAGACGGATCAAATTTGGTGGGGGCCTTTCGGCCCTGCCAACTTGCTGGTCCCGCGCCGGGCGATCTGGACGAGGCGCAGGACGGTCTTCGGGGACGGGCTGACGTCGCGGGCCCTCCCCGGATCTCCTTCGGGAATTTCCTCGAGCTCTCCTGGGCGTCCTCGAGGATGGTTGAGAGCTAGGAGTTGACGTCCTAACCGAACGGTTGTATTGCTGTTGTCTGGTCCCAGGCATTTCCCCGAAGTTTGCCTCTCGATGGTGCAATGAAGGGGTGGAGTTGGCTGCTGGAAGTCTATCCGAACGGCTATGCCTGGATCGATTACCTCGGCGAGACTTAGGAGCCTCACCTTGCCTCTCTCCAACGTTAACGTTGGTTGTGAGAGGGGGTAGTCGGGCCAGGATATCCTGGATTTGCTGACTAGCTGTTGCTAACTGGCTCCTCAGCTGAGCGTTCTCCATCTCCACCGCAGTATAATAACACGGGTTCGGATTAGGTGGCCGGGGCGCCGAACTACCAGTATCTTCTTGGCCCGCCGGCTGCTTTCCTGGCCGCTGCTGGACTTCAGGAATTTGTTCATCAGGGATGGCAGTATGATGAGCCTCCTGCCCATCATGTTGTTCTGTTTCGTTGCCATGCCTGGATCGAGTAGTCACCATGGTTGGATGTTTGCAGCAGCACTAATCGAACTTGCTCTCAATGAAAGCACCAAATTGTTGACGCGGTTCTTCGCCCACAGGTAATTAAGAGAAGAAGAGAAAGGGATTAGTGTTGAATATAGAACCGTAACAGATATAAGATCGTAAAGAATGAAATAGGTGACTCAAGACACGTTTTTAAGTGGTTCAAAGGTTAAAATCCTTCTACTCCACTAGTCAATATTATTGATATATTCTGGGTATTTGGTTACAAAGTATATATCTTCCCAGAGATTATATTTTTCAACCCTTATCAACTCCCGGGGTCTCCATATTTATAGGAGAAGGCACCTGGAAGTTGGTAAGGAGGTCATCCCGTGACCTTCTTATTTGTCATATCAACTCTGTGACATTCATGATTAATTCCTAAACCTGACACATAAGTGTGGTCAAATCGATAGGTAAGAAGATAATGGGCCGCACGGCCCAACCCAGCCGTGGGTGTCTGAACACGCACGTTCCTGCTGCGTGTCCGAGAAGTCAGGGGGATATCGGACACGTGATGTCAGATATATGCACGTTTATCTTGCGTGTGTTGACTTTACAAGGGGTCATAGCCTCCATATCTAGCTCGTACCACGAGCTGCGCACCTGACCCGACCTTCGGCCTTCAGATTCCTTGCTCCAATCTTGGGGAGTCTCGGCGAGTCCTCGGGGATTCCTCGAGCTAAGGAGGTACGACCTCAAGACAGGAGCTCCGGTCTTGGGGATGTTCATGGACTAACCACGATTAGTCCGAAGCTCGGCGTGCTAATCAGCCCGTGGGAAATCAGGGCGTACAATCTTCATGTGCAGTATTGGCAATGACAAAGCTATTGCACCCTAGGCATTGATTTGTAATGAATTTTGTTGTAAAATATAACCCTGAATCAATGTAATCTATCTTGGTCTATTTTGAATTTAGTATTCTAGTTTATGTATTTTGTGAAATAAATATGATCAACAACTAGTTACATTCATTACCATAAGAGATAGGTACAAAAATATAGGCCTAAAAAGCCAAATGTATCTGATCTGTACATGACCAATATCATGGCCAGTATGACCCTGTCATGACTCAAAAAATAGATATGATCAAAAGGTGATCTGTACATGACTCTAAAATGGTTAACATAACACTTCATGACTCAAAAAACAGCCATCAACCACAACATCCAAATACCAACTTTGCATAACACATAACAAACACCAAAATACAAGATTCGACCACTAGTTCAAAATAAAATCAAAAGATGAAACTCCTTCCAGTCAGACAGTATCGGGTTGAGCATTCTTTGCACCAGTAGTTCCTCCTTTAGCATGTTGTTTCAGTCTTCTTTCCTTCCTTAAAAGTGTGGCTTCAGTTGGTTTCTGCAGTGGTGGACGATCTCGCTTTTTGACCACACGATTATAAAATAGGTTGAACAAACAAATATTTAGCTCCAAATTCACAAAATAATGATAAAGCAACTAATCAATGATAAAAATTATCTAGGAAGAGAAGAAAGCATAAAGTTTATACCCCAACCACCTTAGCAGATTTGCATGTTTCTCTCTTGTGGCCTGTTTTAAGACAATTGCTGCATGTTTTAACTTGTCCAGTTCTTCGAGCTTTCTTTAAAGCAAGTGGAGGTTCATCTGTCTCCCTTCTCCTAGCTTTCTTAGGTCTTCCAGGCAGCTTCGTCTCAGGTGGTGGATCAATTGGGTTGAGTCCTGTCTGAGGCCACATATCTGGACTAGGCATAGGATGCACACTCTGCTCATATGCTTTTTGCAATGATTCTTTTTTATAGAATCCGTGGACATAATCAAAGACATTACCTCCTAAGAACCGAATAGTAGCTAGTGCATGGCCACAAGGAAGCCCAGATAGTTGAAACCTCCTACATGTACAATTTATGAATTCCAAATCGACAACCAAGGAACTACCATTGCTGCGTTGAACCTGAAACTGAAACTTGTCAGACCTAGTAACCAGACAATGCTTTGCAACCTCTTTTTGCTTCTCAATTATCTTCAAAATTCTCTTCCCCACAGGTTAAGTCATCTTCTCCAACTCGGCTTTTTTGTTATAAAACCGAGACATCAACCAAAATCTAATTTTCTCAAGTAAAGTTATAATTGGCTTGTCGCGAGCATCAAGTATGGCTGCATTGAAACTCCCACACAAATTATTCACCAAAATGTCACATTTTGGGTACTCTAAAATATGTGACTTACTCCATTCTGTGGGGTTCTTCCCGGCCAGCCAATTGTAAGCACCATCCGAGACATCCTTGACTTCTTGCATTGCTCGAGCAAACTCAGCTTGTGTTGTAGTATTAGCTACTACCCACAAAAGTTGCTTAAGTAAAAGTCCAGGATATTCCTTTTTAAAGTTAGCATGAAGATGTCTAACACAATACCTCACCTCACACCCACTAAAGATGGCTCCCACTGCATTTTCTAATCCTTTTTGACGATCACTCATCATTGTCACCTTGGTAGGACTCAAATTCCCAAGATCATCCTTCAATAGCTCCAAGAACCAAGTCCAAACCTCAGTGTTTTCCTTTTCAGCAACACAGTAGGCAATGGGAAACATGGAGTTATTACCGTCAATGCCTACTGCAGCCAATAAAGTGCCCCTACAATATCCTTTTAAAAAGTAGCCATCAAGACCAATTAGAGGTCTACAACCCCCCAACCAGCCATCTCTACATGCCTTAAGACAAATATAAATACGCTGAAATGTCCTTCTCCCATTAACCAAATCAGTTTTCAACTTCACAGTAGATCCAGGATTGGTAGCCAACAACCTTTTACAGTAATCATCAAGAATGGCGTATTTTTCCTTGACAGACCCTTCCAACATCTTCCTTGCTTTTGTTTTGGCTCTGTACAATGTCCAGCTAGACACACATAAGTACTTAGTCTTTGCAGTTATCTCCCTAAATGCATTGTATTCCATACTCGGATTTAGCCTAAATTGCTCCAAAAAGTGCTTTGCAAGCCAAGTTGAGGTCAGCTTTTTATTGTCCAAAACAATGCCACAACTATGCTTGTCAACAAGTGTTTTGACCCTCATTGTCTTGCCATCTGTCTTGTTAACTATTGAAGCAAACAACATCCATTCACAGTTTGCACCCTTGCACTTAACTCTAACTCTATTTGAATCATTGGCAATAAATACATATTCTCGATCACCTTCAATAAAGTACTCCCTTATTGCATTCCTCAAAATTGTAACAATGGAAAATTTCATGCCAAGAACAAATTGGAAGTTTTGCATTTTGGTTTTCGGGTTGAATTCTTTGGAATTTTTACCAGCATCAAACTCATCATCTGACTTCAATTCGTGTAACTCCTCCTCAGAACATATACCATCTGAGTCTCCATCATCAACATTTTGAGTACAAAAATCTAAAACTGATCGCCACCACCTCCTAAGGTCAGACTGTATACCCATCTCTATCTCAGCTTCAACATCTTGCTCAAACTCTTCCTCCTCCAATATGAAATCTTCATCAGTTTGCTTTCCTTTCCCTTTTCTGTCACGCTGAACTTTGTCTTGGCTCTCCTCAGCTGTATTTTCCCTCACATCATCTTGCTTTCCTTTCCCATTTCTATCACTCTAAACCAGTTCTTGGTTCTCCTCAACTGTATCTTCCCTCACATCACCAATATCATCCTCTGAATCTGAAAGCATAACCACCTCTGGTATTTGGTTCTCCATATCACTTTCATAATCCATGTAGTCAAACTCTTCTTCATATTCCTCTTTATCAGGTTCATCAAAGTCAGCATCCTGAAATTCCTCTTAATATTGATCAGCATCAAACTCTTCCTGTTCCCCATCAATGGTTGCATCAACAAGGATACCAACAACATCTGCAGGGACATCACAATCATCTGGTAGTTCCTCTATAATACATCTTTTCAGATGAGGTAAAGTGGTAGCAGGGACATGTTTAACAGCTTCTGAATCTTCCTTCCAATCTAAAGGTAGAACTGTTTCAGGAAAAACAAGATATATGTCAATCTTTGTAGCCTGATTCCTCTCAATATCCTCTACAATTCTTAGGATCTCCATATCCCCTACCACCATGAAGCCCATATTAAGCACATTTCCTATTGGTTTGTACATAAAACCCACTAGAAGTTTATGTCCTAAGTCCAAGGCCATTCCATCCAATTCCATCCTAGTGAAGTCATCAGTATCCACCCAATCAACATAATCAACTTTACCTCCTTCATATCTTCTATTGCCGAATGGAGTAAACCAGCTTCCCCCATGGTGTATTGCAATAGTAAAGATGTTAGTATGACCACCTGTTAAATAAAGACAACTCTAGTTTAGAATACTGCCCTAGTCAATAGAAATAAAAAATGTTATGTCAACACTTCACACACACACAAACCGAAACACAATATAGTTCACACACTTGAAGAGCAACATAGTCTACCACACGATTGAACCATGGACCACAACAACAAAGATTCCCTTCAATAAACAAAGCATATATTTCAATGGACCCCACTTTGTCAATTGTATGCACATGCTTCCCAACAACAATTTTACCCAAATTTAATAATACCACCTACTGTAAATCAACAAAATTCTCACCCCCCCAAAAAATTTGAAAACCGACACCCTTCCCTGCCCAAATGGCTCTATATAGAGTATCATTATCATTCTCCCCAAAAAATTGCTGCATGAACACTTTGAGAAGAAATGATACCCAGTCAACAGAAAAGAACCCACCGTAGTCGGGTGGTTGTTCCTCCAGTTGTCGAATGGTCAGCATTGTGGAGGCAAAGTCGTCATCGTCTCTTCCGTGCTGGGGTCGATCGTCTCTTCGATCGTAGGGGGGAAAGCTTAGATCGTTTTTCTGGGTATGGAATTTTGAGATTTTTTGGTTTTAGATTAGTTTTAGAACTTGTTATTAAGACAATCAGTTTTTTTGGTTATATTAATCATGGTTAGTTTTTTTTTAAATTAGAAATAAAAAACATTAATTTTTTTTGTTTTAAATTTTAATAATTTAACCCAATCGGGTCGTGCCACGTGTATCCTATATACCCCTAATGGCTCAAGGACCAACGGCTGCACCAAAACATTAACGGTAGGCATTATTGCCGCAAATAACCCTTAATATTATACATGGATTTTAAATTTAAGTTTGTTGCTATTTTTTTAAAAAAAAAATAAGTTTGTTTCTAGTTGATAGTAGACTATATTATGTTATATGTTTAATATGATATTATTCTAATACGTGAAGTTTAAGTTTAAGTTAAATTAAATTTTATTTAAGTTATAAAAGATATGATTTTTATTATTTTTAAATAATTGTCATTGTAAAATATCTCAAAAATATCTTATTTTAATTTGTTTATTTATTTAATTTAATTTAAGTTTAAATCATGTTTACAATCTACCGTTAAATATAAGAATATTTCGTTAAAGTTAATGAAAAAAAATAAAAAACCGTTAAAACAAAAAATTTATGTTATTTACACACTTATTATATAGAAGATGTAAAGATAATAGACTTGTTCTCTTTACGTTGTTCCATTTATGTGGTCCTCTGTTATACAAAACTTTCTTAATTAGATGTGTTTGCTGCATGGTATATGGTGGAGAATGATGATTATTGGAGTTCTTTTACTAACATTAATTCTAATTATTCTGACTGCTATAACAAATTCGCATACTGAGGTAATAACAATTATGAGCAATGAATCTTACTAATAACTATTAGAAATGCATGAAATATGATCTAACTTTTTTAGTCTTTTTTGCAATTTTAGTATAATTTCAAATAGTTGTGCTTGTAATCAATTTGGACCTAAGTCTTCTAATTTTTTTTCTTTCTCTAAGTTGCAATCTTTCTGTTATCCCTGTTTTTCCCCAGACACGAGGTGTGGCACACTAGATCTGTGGGCTCTCTCGAAGAGATCAAAGGCCCAGCCTAAGCCCATTGGACGGGGAAGAAGAAAGTCGTATTGGCCCAATCGTCGGTTAGCCCAACATTGTTCGATGGGCGCCATCATAACGAGGGAATTAGGAGCAAGATGCGAACCCAATTCGTCTTCCCAGTCTCAACCTAATGGCATCATTCAGGATGCGAGTAAGGGTGGCAGGCTCAACAGTCTAAGAATACACCCTTGTCAAGAATGAACCTGAGCTCTGGTAAATGAACTAGGGTCCTGGTGAATGGACTTGGACGTTGGTAAATGAACCCGTACCAGGCTTCCGAATAGGGCAGGATTGAACTTCCCTGACAATGAAACATTCCCAAGAAACGCAGAGTTTGGTCTCCTCAACTAACCTCCAGAGAGGTTACGTACGGAATGTACGTCGTTATTGGAAACAATGCTGCCACTACCTTGATAGATCATGTCCCCAGGATCTCCTTGGAAGCCCATGCAGACTAGTCTGAAGCTACATACTGTTGTCAGCTGTAAAGCTTGGTTATGCCCAAGTCGGCCCAATGGGCCCTGATTAATGTATATTATTTAGAAAAATCCTTCGTATTAAGCCTCCATTAGTGAGCTAACCATGGTTACATCCTTATTGGGCCCGGATTAGTCTGGCCCAATCCCGTTACACCCAACTGCCTATAAATAGGACCAGTTGTGTGCTGTAGAGGGGACCCCCTCAATTTTTCTCTTGTAACCAATTACTCTACCAAAACTTGCAAAAAACTCCATTGTTATAGCTTTCTAAGCTCTAATACAATAGACTCATGGACTAAGGCTCATTAACGCCACAACCACGTAAAAACCTTGTGTGATTATCTTTAAATCCTTCCTTTTTAATTCTCTTATCTCTAATAATTCTAGTTTCCATAAAACTCGGTAAACATTTTGATGCTTTCATTGATAGCCAAAGAAAGTTTGATAAGATCTTGAAGGTCTGTAACAATGGTGAACACCAGGCACACCATATTTGATCCTGCTCACCAACAATAGCAAGGCGATGAAGAACCATTGCCCAACCAACCATTCCCTTAGGACCAACCTGAGGAAACACCCTATCAAGAGCCCCTGCCTGACGACTCCCAGAACTTTGAGGACGAGGCTGACTACGACGAGGGTTACTACGAAGAAGAAGAAGAGAATGAGGGGGAATATTCAGATCACGATGCCGAAGATGTTGGTCTTGAAGACATGAACCCCGAACAGGAGGACCCAGAAGTGGCCCGTCTGAGACAACAAGTCCTGGATCAAGATGTTAGGATAGCTGAACAGAAAAAGGCCACCCGCCAAATGCAAGAGTCCCTCCTGGATCTTCAAGCCTTCATTGCTACCCAAGGATTAGCAGCCAATCTTCTGATCGTTCCGATTCCAGGAACGCAACTACCGGCCCCACCGGTTAGGACCGGCTCGCCTCAGAACACAAGCCCAATCCCTCCTCCGAGACCACATCCTGGAGACGGCCCGTTGAATCTGGCTCAAGAAAAAGGAAAAACCAAGATGGTTGATCCTCTGGGGAAAGCAAACCCACAGAGGAAAACTCATCCCGTTCCAAAAACCGGGGCGAACCCAGGGCAGCTCCCTAGGAAAGAACGAATGCATCCTGTCCCAGGACAGGATCATCCAATCGATCCGCAAGGGAAGCGCCCATAGGGTGCCAAGCCTCGGATTGTCCCTAGACAGACCAGACGGGAACATCGTTTTCATCCCAGCACTTCCGTGAACAAGGATCACAGAAGACACCAGCGCATGGAAAATCTGGATGCCATCAGTTCAAGAGATGATACTTCCCAGATAGACTTACGCGATGGCCTAAATTCCCGAAAGGAATGGGCCCACAAGGAGAAGATTTGCCCCTGAGGGGGCGATCTGAAGAGTAACCTCAACGACAGGAGGAACGAAAGAGTCTCCCTATGTAACATCCCAAATTTCCTAATGTGGCTTAGTGCCTGGATTAGGGGGCCGGGAGGCAATAATTGTGTTATTATGTTAATTGTATTATAATATAATTAGGCTTGCATGTTAGAAATATTAAATACGTGTGTGTGGGCCCGTTTCTTATAAGAAGGGTATTATAGTAATTTGACCCATTCAAGGTATAAATGCAAATATGTGCTTGTGTGATTGAGACCACATTATTATGTGGATATATTTGGGCTACTCGATGCAAGGCAATCCTGATGAGCAAGTTAGCAGAAAAGTCACAACGGGGTTTTATACCCAGCTCGGGGTGAGCTTGGGGGTATTTTAGTAATTTAGTACATTACCAGGAATTAGTGGGTAATGGGAAATTATTGGTAATTATGTGAGAGTATTGGAAGTAACGGGAATCAAATGACATAAGTTGTGAATAACGGGATATGAGACAAATGACAAAATTGCCCTTGAGAACATATGATGACTAGGCTAAGGGCAAGGGGCAAAATAGTCATTTCTGTCCAAGTATAGGACTTGGAGGGCTGGGAACGTATCAGAAGGGTTAGGAAATTCAAAAGGGATTCTCAATATCTCACTCATTTTCTCTCTATCTCTTGAAGTTTTGGAAGAAGTTTGGGGAAATTGAAGAACAAAGCTTAGGAATTAAGGTATTAAGCTTGGGGAACTAGAAGATTAGCTCAAGAGGATCAACATAGCAGAGGTAAGGTCTTTAATTCAAAATTCATTTATGAAATTTCGGTGGTTTTGATTGAAGTTTAAAGTTTTGCATGTTTGATAGTTAAGGAAAGAATTTTGGGTTATTGATGGGTTTTTAATCTAGTATTCAGTTGGGTGTTGTTGCTGGGAAGGGTTGTGTTAATTATGGAAATTGAGTTGGAAGATTGGGATAGAATTAGGTGGTTTTTAGTTGGGTTCAGCTAAGGGAAAAACCCAGAAATTCTGGGTTCGAAGGGCTGGGCTGCGGCCTTGTTCTTGGAATGCCGCGACCCTATGAAGCAAGAAGGAGCCAGGAGGGCTCGGAGGCAGAGGCGGGCCGCAGCGCCTCAGGGGAGCGTTGCGACGCATGTTGTTTTTCCAAGGAGGCCGAGCCTCTGACTTAGAGGCGGGCCGCGGCATGGGTCCTTAGGGCCGCAACCCTTAAGGGGATTTTTGGCCCTAATGAGGTTTTTAGGTCAGGAACTTAACCTCTTGGGCTCGGTGTCGATTCTACTTCCTTGTTGAGTGGAATTCGATGACCCGGAGGCTAGGATTTGGTCTGGAAGCTTTTATTTGTTATATTATTTTACAATATAATGTAATATTATATTATATTATAATATAATGTTTTAGATTAAATAAATGTGACAAAGAGTGTCACATATTGTAACATATAATAGAGAGTTACAATATTTAGATATATGAGATATATCCAAATAATGTAACATATTTGGTGTTACAAATTTGTAACTTCCAAATATTACCCTTTATTGTGTAAATTTGTTGTTACAAAATATTGAGATGAATTTCATAAAGCCATATGTGAAATGGCTATTAGAGATATGATTTTAACCCCAATAATGTGTTTTGGGAGTTACAAAATCATTTGGGAGGGTTTGGAATCGTTTGGAAAAACAGCACATTTTTAAGTGCTGAAATTGGTCGGTGGCCGCGGCCACTGAATGTTGGTGGTCACGGCCTGTGGGACAGAGACCAGTGGGCGCGGCCACTAATGTCTCTGGCCGCGGCCACAGGCCAAAAACTGACCAATTTTTCAGTTTTTTCAATTTTTGTTAAACGGCTAAAAAAACCCAAATAACTCCCAAATCTCATTTTTAATTCCATATTAATCCAATTAAACATTGGTAACAGCCATGGGGGTTGGTGGAATTTGAAATTCAAAGGGTGTCTCTAAACTCTATAAATAGGAGCCTATAGCTCACTTGTAAGACACAACATTTCTATCCATTAGAGCACTTGGCTAGAAACACCTTGAGGCTTGATAATTCCAGAAAGCATTTCCTATAATCTGTGAGAGATCCCTTAGTGCTTGAGTTAGGGGGAAATAAGCTTTTGGACAAAGGTTTCAAACCTTGTTCAAGTTGGTGATCCCTAACACTCTTCACTTTGGTAGTGTGAGTGAGAGTTGTTTATCTTTTGTTTCTTGTTCCTTTCTTTCATTCTATTGCTTTTCATCTTTATATTGTTATTCTCTATTTACTTGTATTTCTTGTTCGAGAGTTGTAATCTTTTCTTTTCTTTTGTTTCAAACACTTTACTTTATTTGTAACATTTTGCATAGAGTTGTATTTTACTATTCTCTTCTTCTTCATCATCTTCTTCATTTTCTTTGTTTATTTGTAATTTTCAGTTATAGAGTTGTAACTCTTTTTAATCAATCATTATTTATTTGTAATATATTGCATAGAGTTGTAATTTATTATTATTTCCATTGAGGCAAAATACATATTTTCCTAACATTATTCTCCCGTTGTTGATGGAATTCCTTATTATGGTTGTGACTAGGTCTACGCTAATGGCTCAAATCAGGGATCGTACTCAAAGGGCGTCGCTAGTAACTTGCATTTGGATGGAAGGTAAGAAAACTGCACCCATTATGTGAATACTTGATTAGAGCTTAGTCAATGATGAATATAGACATGATTAAGGCCTTGGCTCTGTTAATGAACATGATTATAATTATGATTATGCCTATGACTGTTGTTTGAACGTTTTATGATGCATTGTAATTGTTGATATGTATGCTATATGAGATATGTGATTGTCTGTTGTGACTGGGAAGCCCGGTTTATAAACCAGAGGGTTATTAGGATGTTAAATGGGGATCGACTTATTAGTCAATGGCATATTGGACTTCGAAAGACTCATCTTATAAGTCGAGGGTCCTAAAGCTTTGACTTACAAGTCGGGGGCATGTGAGGCTTGACTTATAAGTCAAGGACTTAAATGACTCAGTTTATAAGATGAGATTGGCATTGTGCACGTGGAGTGCAGGCCACCATGGCTAGGTCACCCTGGGAGTGCAACATGCACTTGACTGGCTCGGATGCCAACAAATTGAAAGGAAGTGCGACACGCACTTGCGTGACCCTATGGTTGCTGATTTGTATAATAACTTCATTAGATTCAGTTATTACTGTTTGACAGATGTATTACTATGTGAACTATTTAATATGTTTTTCTTGTTGAGTCTTTTGGCTCACAAGTGCTTTGTGGTGCAGGTAAAGGTAAGGAGAAGCTCAACCAACCATGAGTCAGAGGGCGATAGCAGTGACATGTACATATGTAGTCCGCTCGACCACCACGGCCGAGATGCTCAAGGGAACTAGAGTTAAACCCAACTTTTGCCGCCTAGGTCAGCTTATTATGTAACTTGAATGTTGTAACCAATTTTTAAACTGATATTTTTGGGATCCCGTGTAAAGACACATGCTTTTAATTTGATGAAAATTCTTATGAGTTGTCCAAAAGTTTTTTATACCTAAACCATTAGTGGCTTAATTACATGTTTTGTCCAAATGACTTGCTTAGCAAGTCCAGCACTGGTTTTAAACACACTTGGTGACAGACCCTAATTAGCAGGGCGTTACACCCTAGACGATAGAATGGCCAAATAGTTCATGGAATAGTTGGCTGCGTTAATGAAGGTCACGGACCTCTTGGTCCATAAACAAGAGGGAGGAGGCTCCGATTCCGAAGAGGAGGAAAAAGAGTCATGCGCCAAACACATCCAGGATGTGGTGCTACCAAAAGGGTTCAAAATGCCAAACCTACCCGCCTACACCGGGAACGCAGACCCCAAGGATCACTTGTCCCGCTACAATCGCCTGATGATTGTAGCTCACTTCTACGACAACGACAAATGCCTGTGTTTTTCGACCACTCTAGCCGAACCCGCAGAGGAGTGGTGGAAAAGACTTAAACCAAGATCAATCCAGTCCTGGTCCGGATTGCAATCGACATTTCGCAAACAATTTGTGGTTGCCGTGAAGATGGATATGCAGATCAATGCCCTTACGAATGTCAAGCAACAACCCACAGAGACCCTCAGGGCCTATATCCAACACTTCATGAAGGAAGCATCGAAAACCAAAGTGGACGTTGGACAGCACCTGGTGGCTCTCCAAGCCAGGATCAGGGTTGGATCCCCTCTTTGGGACGATATGCATTGCAGAAAGGTGGCCACCCTCGAAGAATTCATCTGGAGGGCACAAGGTTTTATCAACTAGGAGGAGGCCCGAATCCAAGCCTTCGAGTGGTAATCGACCTCCCACTCGAGTGCCCAAACCTTTCTTGAATATGGGATGCAGTATCCCACAAACCATTATCCGACATCCCCGGCGGCGCTAGGATCAACTGGCACTCATGGAATGACCTTCGTGACCCAGAAGGTCTATGGTCCTACTTCATCGGGGTATGCACCAACACCATCCGCCCCATTCTCTGAATAGGGTATGGCACCGATTGGATATAGCGCTGCCCCCGGCAGAGCCCAACCGTCTCAAGTTGGGGGAACAGAGGCAAGCGTTAACCCCTCTCGGGGGAAGAGATCGAGCAAAGGACAGAATTGATCCAAGCCCTCCAAAAAGGGCAAAAAGGGTAACGAACCCCAATATACAGAATATACCAACTTGGTGGACACCATGGAGAACATATACCTGGCAATGGGGAGTACGGTCCATTACTAGAAACCCACCCCCATGTTCAAAGGGGGAAAGAACTCAAGGGACACCAACAAAAGGTGTTTTCATCACAAGGACATGAGTCATACGACCGAGGAATATCATCAAATGAAGGACAAAATTGAAAATCTGATCAAGTTAGGGCACCTCCACCAATGGGTCAGAATGCCAGTGGGAGTTCTGGGACTGCCAGTAGCTCCCGGACAATCTATGGCCCCGGGTGCACCTAGATCGTACCTACCTCCCTAAGGAGGGTACGCTTCAGGTCCGGGAGCACAGGCCCCTAAGGGGGCCCCGATGGTGCAGGCAACCGGGCCCGGAATTCCATATCCTTCCGGAACCGCGCCTCCACCGATAGATGGTCACGTGGCCACCATATCAGGAGGGCCACATCTAGGAGGACCATCCCGGAATGATCAGAAATGCTACCTCAGTGAACTTGACCATGACCATGAGGTATGCGCATTGGTCCAGACTCAGGCTCAACACCCAAAGTTGATGAACTTACCCATCATGTTCACGGAAGAGGATGCCCAGAACGTCCACTTCCCGCATCATGATCCTTTGGTCATCGATGCCCAAATCGCCAATAATATGGTGTCCAGGGTATTGGTAGATGACGGAAGTTCCGTCAATGTGTTGTTCAAGCCGGCCTTCATTGCAATTGGCTTAACCGATGCAAATCTGGCCTCATGCCCAAAGCAGATCTATGACTTTAATGGGGATTCACTACTCCCTATGGGGAAGATCCAATTGCTCATAACATTAGGGAACAAGATTAAGGGCTCGTTCAAGTTATGCACGTTCGTAGTGGTGGACTACCCCACCGCTTACAATATTATTTTTGGTCATCCTGCACTGGTCGATTTCGACGCTGTCACCTCCATCTGCCACCTCTGCATGAAAATCCCTTGCGACAATGAAGGGGTGGGAACTATTCAGGGAGATCAGAAGAGCGCCCGAAAGTGTTATCACATCTCTGCCCGACTAATTTATATGGTTCGCGAAGAGCCTCTTAAGGAAGAGAATGTTGATCCAATCCCACCCCCGCACCCCACGTGGAGGATGGTCCGGGAGGAAGATGAATTGGACCCGCGAATAAGAGCGGACAGGGCATTAGAACCCATGGAAGAGGTAGAAGAGGTGTGTATCAGTGACAACGACCCAACCAGAGTAATCCGGATCGGGAGAAACCTAAACTCAGAAGTCAGGGCTGCCATTGTCACCCGAGTAAAAGAAAACCAGGATGTCTTGGCCTAGTCCCACTTGGACATGACCGGAATCGACTGCAACGTCATATGTCACGCCCTGAACATTGACGTGAATGCAACCCCAGTCTGGCAGAAGCGGAGACCGCTAGGGGCAGAGAGGGCCAAGGCCCTCAAATTGGAAGTTGAGAAGTTGTCCTCAATCAACTTCATTCGGGAGGCCTTGTATCCCGTTTGGCTGGCCAATGCTGAACAGGACGTGGAGAACTTGCATCGACTTCACTGACCTTAACAAAGCCTGTCCCAAAGACTGTTTCCCTCTACCCCGGATCAATCAAATGGTAGATGCAACATCCGGGTATGAAATGTTGAGTTTCATGGATGCCTACTCTGGCTATAGCCAAATATCAATGCACATAACAGACTAGGAACACACCAGCTTCTAGACGGACAAGGGTGTACACTGCTACATTGTCATGCCCTTCGGGCTCAAAAACGCCGGAGCCACTTATCAGAGGCTGGTCAACAAGATGTTCTAGACCCAATTGGTAAAGAACATGGAGGTCTACATAGATGACATGCTGGTCAAGTTCAAAACCTCTGAGGGACACGCTGATGACCTGGCAGAGGTGTTTGCCATCATTCGGAAGTATGGGATGAAGTTGAACCCCAAGAAGTGCACCTTTGATGTGGCATATGGGAAGTTCCTGGGCTTCATAGTAAGCTCACGAGGAATAGAAGCCAACCCGGACATGATCAAAGCACTGATCGAAATGCCCTCACCATGGAAGCACAAAGACGTTCAGAGCATGACGGGAAGAATAACGGCCCTAAGCTGCTTTGTTTCGAAGTCGACGGACAAGTGCATCCTGTTCTTCAATATACTTCGCGGAAGCTAGAGGTTCGAATGGACGACCAAATGTGAAGAGGCCTTCCAGAAGTTGAAGGAACATCTGACCCAAGGAACGTAAGAAGTAGTCTACAAGAAAACTTAAAAGTATACTTGTAACGACCCAAAATTGCTAATAAGGCTTAAGGGCCTTGATTAGTGTGTTGGGAGGGCATAATTGGTATTTATGTGAATAAATGATTAAATGCATGATTATGTGGCATGCATGATTATATGAGTATATGGATATGATTAGATGCATTTTTATGAGTATTAAATATGCATGTGGGCCCTGTTTTGTTTATAAGGGCATGTGTGTAATTTTGGCCCGTTGAGGGCATAAATGTAATAATATGTGATAAATTTTTGAGACCACATTATTATGTGGATATATTTGCAGCTTGTGGCTCGAGACAATCCTAGTGAGCGGTTTAGCAAAATAGTCACGGTGGGGATTTATACCCAGCTTGGGGGGAGCCTAGGGGTATTTCTAGGAACTTGGGAAATATATTGGAGATTATTAGGCATTGGGGAAAATAATTGGTGATTAATTAGATGACGGGAATTAAGTGGTAAATATTAAGGACACTCGAGGAATTAGCGAGAATTGGAAGCAAATGACCAAAATGCCCTTAGAGTGTTTGAAGGCTTAGATTTATTTGGGAGGGCAAAATGGTCTTTTGGTGTTTAAGAGGGGATAAATGTTATTCTGTCTTTTGGGCTTAGTGGAAGTTGTAGAAAGAAACAGAAGCTGAAGGAAAGGAAAGGAAAGAAGGAAAAAACAGAGCACCAACCTATCCCTCACCCTCTCTCATACGATTTGTTCTCTCTCTCACCCTTTCCTCTGGATTTTGAAGCTAAGAACTCAGAGGGAGTCTAGGCTTGGTTTGGGGTGTTGATCCTTGGGGAAGTTAAGGGATTCAACTGGATTTAATTCTCAATTAAGGTAAGGTTTAAGGTTGTTTTTTAGATTTCTGAGTTTTGGTTGAGGATGAATTCTGAACTTGAATTTTTTATGGGAATTTAGGGACTTTAGCTTGGGGATTGGAGGAACTGAAGTTGGAAAGGCATTGAAGGCAACCTAGGGTCGAATCCACTCAGTTGAGGTAACAATTTATGATTTTGAAGTTCTAGTTTTATGGTTTTCTGATGGTGTTCATGAGCTCTTGAGCTCAAGTGTGATTTCTGTGTTTGATGATGTTTTTGGCTGAGATTTTGATGTTAATGAGTTGTTTTGGTTGGGTTATAGTGGGTTGTAGGGTCAATTTTGAGGTTGGATAAGTTTTGGAGTGGTTTGGTAGAGCTTTGGCTTGGGGAAATTCGAAGGAAAACCCAGAAAGCTCATGCATGCTGTTTGTAGCGCTAGCCTTGGAGTGCTACAGCACTAGGTTTCATTTTCCTGGGGGGTTTTGTCTCTGTTTGTAGTGCTGTAGCGCCTACCTTGTGGCGCTGTAGCGCTACCCTGCCTTTAGAAGTGGGTTTCAGGTGTTTTTCTTAGGGTTTTTGCTTGGGGGCTCGGGGGTCGATTCCACCACCCCGTTTGGTGGAATTGGGCTTCCCGAGGGCTTGGGATTGGTCCCGAAGTTGGGTTACGGAATTGAGTTAATGATGGTTCTATTTTACGGTTGTGACTAGGTTTTCGCTAGGGCTCGGACGGGATCGTGCTCGAGGGTCATCTCATTTAGCCGAGGCACTCAGAATTAAAGGTAAGAAAACTGCACCTGGTTATGTGGTTATGTTGGGACTAAGAGTTCCCTATATTTGTATGTGATGTCATAAGATGGTATTATGCCATGGGGACATATGATAAACGACCTAAGAGTGCTGGAATCAATATTTGCGCACAGGACGCGGCTCGACCACTGGTAGCTGAGGTTAATCAAATAATCACTGAGCTTGGCCTAAGTGAGCCAGAGTCAGCGGGTTGAACACTAGGCTCGGCCTAAGTGAGTCGAAGACAGTGACTTATACAGAGGGTGCAGCCTAAGAGCGTCGACCCTAGATATTGTGTGATATGTTAATTGATGTTAATATGATGATTATGACATGTTTATTACCTGGATGGTTAATTATTGGTTTGTTGACTGATATCACTGTTTATGTGAACAATGTGGTCTATTGGGTGTTGAATTAATGATCTGTGAATTGCTTGAAAATTATTATTGATTATGTTATGCATTATAGTTTTCTTGCTGGGCCTCGGCTCACGGGTGCTTCGTGGTGCAGGTAAAGGCAAGGGTTTGATGGTTCAACCATGAGTTGGAGAGCTCTGGGGGCAAGGTGTACATTGTCAGCTGCTCGGCCGCCACGGTCGAGGTTTGTACATGGACGGAAACCTAAAATGTATATTTTGCCATTAGAGTGGCCATGTTTATTTATAACTTTTGGAATTTTTGTAAATTTGTTTTTTAAACCCTATTTTGGGATCCCATGTACTAAACAATCATTTTAATGAGAATTATCTGTTTATGACCAAAATCTTTTAAACTTAACCTGTTTATGACTATAGGATCACGTTTTCATTTGAAAGACTTGGTTAACAAGTCCTGCACTATTTTAAACACACAGTGTAACGACTTTGGTTATCCAGGGCGTTACAATACTTGTAGACTCGGGGGCAAGTGTGAATATGGATAATTGTCCCCTCAATCACCACGTGCTAAGCCACTAAGTTAGACCTCAAGATAAGAAGGTCTCTCAGGCGTGAGTCTAAGAAGATACCTCAAATCAAAAGATATTTTACTTTATGCACCAATGTTATTTGAATTAAAAAATAGGAGATTATATTTAAACAAGTGGAAGATTGATTAAATATAATGATAGTTTTACCGAAAGTGTTGTAAAACACTTTACGATTCTCACTTAAATTGAAGTGAAAGTATTTTGTTGTAGTGATTTATAATTGACTTTTACTTGTATAAAGTAATACACTGGATCTAACCATGCTCAAAAAATTTGATAACATTTGTACATGTGTAAAGAGCACTTTTGAGAAGATATTATTAAGAAATATCTAAATTTTAATTTGTAATTTTTTTTTGACAAATTTTTAATTTCGAAGTATTAGTTTTCTTTCATATATTTAGTAAATAGTCGGTCAAGTCATATGAATTGTATTTATCTTTAATCTATCTTAAATGTTGTAATATTTAATAAAATGTTTGAGAAGGTATAACCCTAAAATACCCTAGGACATTTTGGAGTTCTGGTCAGAGAGCCACCGCACACTATTTCTTCCTCTTCCTCTCCACTTCTCGCCTGATATATCTTTCGATTCTTCATCGTCCAGAAGGTAAACCTCCAATTTTTTTTTTCATGTCGAACTTTTTCTTTGGACGAATTTTTTTCTCCTTTGTGACATGAAATATACAAATATTGAGTTTACATCTCAAATATTTCATGTACAGGATAACAATTTGTTTTCTTCAAATCAAAAGCCGGAGTAACAATTCCAATTCAAATGGAGGACTGGGGTAATCTTTCTCAAATTTTTTTCAATTTCAAATTTTTTATTTTATTTCAATTTTTATTTTTTGGTTTAATCTTTGGATTCTCGTTTTAATCTCAGAGGATGAGCATATTCCGCCTGTTATTATTACGGAGAATCTCAACCTGCTCCTGTAATTATTTTATATTATTATTGTCGTTATTTATAATTTTATATATGCATAGTCATGGATTAGTGAACAACCCCATCTCTTCTTATTTTCCTTTTTTAACTTAGATAAAGCCTGGCCTATAACAAAATATCACTCGAGAAACTGTCTTAAATTGTGTTATATATTTATTTTTTTATTGGAACGATAAGTTTTTGATTCAATCTTTGTTTGTTTCTTTATGTGTGGCTTCTTGAGAACATCCAAAAGTTTTATTTTTGATTTCACATTGTTATAGTTTGTTGCTTGTTCATTTCGTAACCTTCTCATTTTGGCAATGGGACCAGGAACCTGCAAGAAATCCTCCTGCTGATAAAGCACCTAAGAAATCTTCAGCAAAGGCTGCATATAAGAAAGTTAAGGCCGTTGAGACAAAGGAAGAACCACTAGATCCTGTAGCTGAGAAACTTCGCCAACAGAGGTAAAATGTTCAATGCTTAATCTTATTTGCCTAAGCTTATATTTCTTTTATTCGTTTTAGAGGTTATGCTGATTATTATCTGTATTTACTGACTGTAATGCCGCTTAACTTACTAAAACACCCAAAGAATAAAGGAAAGAGACAAAACGTGAACTTATTCGTGTTGGTAAATGATGAATTGGAAGAATGCTTGCTCATTTGATTTGTGCTTTTCTGCTGTTCTAATATCTTGACTTTTGGGTGAGTATTCATTTGAGTTTTTTTTCTTCCTTTTTAATGACACCGGAAACCGCAAGCTCGCTTAGTGGCCCAAGTTCAGGACTGGACCCTCTTGCTCGACCCTATAATGTATTGGGAGCATTAAATTATAGCAATTGCTACGTGCGTGTCCAAGAGGAACTTGAGCCTCATACCCTGTGGGAGCAAACCATAGGTGTGCCTGTTTGAGCTACCCCTCTTGGAGGTTATTTCTTATTTGAGTTATTATTAACTAAATTTGGCTGGTCAAATTTCTTTCAAGGGACACGATGTAGGGAATTTTTTTTTTTCATGAATCACAGAATTTGTAAAAGCAGCGGCTACTTAGGATTTATAGATAAAAGAGATGTTTGGAGGGTGTTTGACACCTTAATTAAAAATGTGTTTTTTTGTTTTTAAAAGCTAAAAATTATTTTTTGAAAACAAGTTGGAGTGTTTGTCATTGTTTTCAGAAAATAATTTTTAAAGTAACAAAAAAACAGAAAATTTTGAGAACAACAAAAAGTTGTTTTCTATTGTTCTTAAATTTTCTTTTCTAACTTTCTCACTTCTTATTTTTCATCATTTTTTCTTTCAAATTATTTTATCTCATTATTTATTACAAACTTTTAAAATATTTTTCAATTTGTAAATATATTTGTTAATTTTTTATTTAAGATTTAAAAAAAATAGAACTTAAAAAATTATTTTTAGAAAACATTAACAAAAAACTTCTTGTATTTTGAAAATTATAAAAATAGTTTTTTGTTCTCATTTCTGATAACAAAATTTTGAAAACAAAAAATATAAAACAATGCCAAACAGGCCCTTGGCTTTTCATCTGATCTGATCTGCATATTAAATTTGTTTGTTTGAAAATACATCCCCATTTCTCCATTTTTTTTTTCATTTTTACATCAAACTTCCAAATCCTAATTTTTCGGTTTTACATCAAACTTTTACTCCTATTTTGCACATGACCAAATCCCTCTTTTCCTATTTCACTTCAAACTTTTAGAGTGAGTTTGACTCATTAACTAAAAACAATTTTTTGTTTTTAAAAGTTTAAAAACTTTTTTTTTGAAAACAAGTTGGGTGTTTGGCTTTGTTTTTAGAAAACAATTTTTAAAAATAAAGTTACAAAAAACAGAAAATTTTGAGACCAACAAAAAGTTGTTTTCTGTCTATTTGTTTTTCTCACATCACTCTTTTAATTATTATTATTATGTAACATCATTTAATTATGACATTATTTTCTCTTTTTTCACTTTCTCTCTCATCACTTTCTCTCCTTATCTTTTTTCTTTTTTATTTTCTCTCTTCTCACTTTCTATCATTTCATTTTCTCTTTCATCATTTTCTATCTCCTTATTTTCTCTTGTATCATTTATTATGGCATTATTTTTTCTGTCATCACTTGCTATATTCTCTCTTTCTCTTTTATCATTTTTTCTCTCTCGCCATTTCCTCCCTCTACTCACTTCTCTCTCTTTACTTTCTTTCTCATCACCTTCTCTCATTTTTGTCTTGCTTCGATCAATTTTTCTCTTCTCAATTTGTATTTTTTTCAAATTTTCTCTTCCTACTTTCTCACTCCTTATTTTTCATCATTTTTTATTTCAAATTATTTTATCTTTTTTCTGTTTTATAAATATATTTGTTTATTGATTATTTAAAATTTTTAAAAAATAAAACTAAAAAATTGTTTTTAGAAAATATTAAATCAAATAATGCCAAACAGGCTTTATTTATTGATATCATTTAAATATTATATTTTATCCAATTCAAATATTTTCTCCAATATTCAATAATATTCTCGTATCTTCTAATATTTACAATATCTACCTATATATAATCATAAAATAATATTCTAATAAATAACCGGTTTATACTTAAGTTAGTTCACTTTGAGAAGAAAAATATCTTGAAAATGATGTTCACTTTGAGAAGAAAAATATCTTGAAAATGATGCAATATTTAAATCATCTTTCTTACTGAATAAGTTACTACAGAAATTCAAATTTAAAAAAAGAAAAATACAAACTACTTTTCATTAATTAGGTCAAACTGTGCAACATATTTCTCCATATAAAATAACACCTGAATCACTTGAGAAATTAAGAAACTATAGATCAAGAAACAAATTGCATATAATTATCAATTAAAATTAGACGGCAGATCCATCTATCTAATCAATCACAATTGTTTAAAATTTTACAATAATTATATCTTGATCTCTCAAATTCATAATTTCCATTAACGAAAGTGGTGAGACTAGCACAAAATTAGAGTTTTTGAAAGACTACAACTTGCTTATGAAAGTGTTTACCGAGTTTTTTGGAAACTAGAATTATGAGAGATAAGAGAATTAAAAAAAAAGGATTTAAAGATAATCACACAAGGTTTTTACGTGGTTGGGGCGCTAATGAGCCTTAGTCCACACATCTATTGTATTGGAGCTTAGAAAGCTTTAAGAACGGAGTTTTCTGCAAGTTTTGGCAGAGTATTTAGTAAGTGCTATGCTTCATCACAACTCCAGTCATTCTCTCCATTGCAGAGCCTTAACTCGCCAGGGCTGCTGCTTACTTAAGTTGCACGAGTGTTGAAGAAGGCTGTGCCCGCCCGGTCCATCTTTGTGGCGGCTTTGAAAGAACAATCCCTCCACAGCAATATTTCCGATCTTTTCTTATATATATGCATGTATAAGGTGAGATAAGCTCTCATTTGTTATGGGTTCTCTTTTAATTGTAAAATTATGAAATCTTTTTAATTTACGAAAAATACCCATTTTTCCCTTTTTCTATTCGGATTTTTGGTTTATATCTTTTATTTTAGATTAATTAACTTAACTGTTGATTAGGAGCTCAGATGTTTATGATGTTTCTAGATGGTTGTAAGGTTTTAACAGGTTCAAAATTAATTTGAGAGTGCTATAGCTAAGCTTCGTGCTAATGGAGAGAGGAAATCAGTGCAGTTATGTATAATTTTGATATGTTTCTTGACCGCTGATTGTATAATTCTTTTGGAATGGTGTTCCTGTTGTGCATATAAGCTTCTCATCTGTGATAAATAAAATATTGTACTTTCTAGAATCGTAATGAAGGGATTAAAATGGTTTTCTCTTTTCACTGCAGTTTTATATGTATGTGATTACTTTCTCAAATGTTACTGTTATATTCTGTGTGGCCACATTCGTTCAATCCAATCTTAGAAGCAGATGACTAAATTATTATACATTACTAATTTTGTAACATCTCTCTTTTTTCTTTAGTGGCCTGTTATTCTCTTTTTAAATGTATTTTGGGTAGTAAAACAGAAATGTATACTGTGAGACTGGAAATGGTTTTGTTTTCATATCTTTCTTTCAGCAATTGGATGCCCTTTATTCATATGTGACAAACCCAATATATGATTTTTATCCCTCGGTTCTCTACTATTAGATGTTGAGTTTTAGATCATATTCAAACTTGTGCAATTTTATCCTATCTGTATGTGTTTTTTTGCTTTAATGTTTTTCTTATTTGATTTTGACTAGAGTAGCAAAAAAAGTTATTTGTAGGTATGCCTTTGTTTGTGATTTGAGAAAACACTCTGCCTTTGAAAGACTTCAAAAGTAGATCTGGGGTTATACTAAGATATACTAAGACAGATTCACCAATTTTTCTAAATTTGGGGTTCACTCTGAATGTTATATTTATATTTGTGTTACTGTTGGAGAGCTTTGCTTTGTACTTTAAAGATGGCGGTGCCACGGTGGACAATGAATTGTTATGCTTAAGTGTTTCTTTTTCTTGTCATCATATCTGAAGCATCGTAATAATCAACAACCACTACTAGTTTCGATCTGCAGAGTTATATCTTCAATGGATTTTACTGTATATATCAGTATTTATATGTATGCACTTATGTCATACATAACTGAAACCATGTAATAATTCTTTACTTGATAAGGAGATAGATCCTTGCCATATTTATATATACATATATATATATTCAGTTCATTCCAAATTTTAAGTTAATCTGTCAAGATTGCTTGACAAGAGAATTGCACACTATATATTAATAATTCTTGCCATATGGTACACCCCAATATTACAACAGTATAAGAATTTTTAATTAAAAAACTTATTTAAATGAACTAATATTAATAATTTAGTTAATGTATTAATTTTGAATTTTATTTAACCAGATTTATAGGTAAATTAAAATCATATAAAATTTGTTAAAGATTATTTGTTATGTGCTTCCTTTTCACTTTATTTTTAAGTTTCCCTCGCACCATCAAAGAGTCCATTCTTATCTGTTTTATATGCTTCCTTTTCACTTTTGCTATGCTATCTGTATGGATTACACATTGGTGCTTCTAGTTTTAGTAATACTACGATATGACCTAATCAAAGTTTACCTTTTAGCTCTCATCCCACCAATATAATTTATAATAAATAAGTAGTTTCAGAAACCATGTAGCAGCTAGTACTAAGAAAAAGTTCTTTTCATCAGCCTCGCCCGGAAGACTTTATAAACATTTTGAAAATTAAGAAAACTTCAATTGCTTACTCTCTCTCTCTCTCTCTTGTTTTCTTGTTAAATATAAAACAAGGTATAGTATTAGTTAGAAACAAAGACTGGACGTGTTACGAGTTGGTGCTTCACTTATATTTGACTTTAAAATTGGAACTTAGAAATGGGTGTATGTATGTATATTACTAGTGGAACTAGTTGTTGAATTACGATAGATTAGGGAGCTGTTAGTTTTAGATTTGTTTCCGATTTTTGTGTTGGTGTTTGAATAAAGATATGGACAGTTTTGTCCATAATCTTAGGAGTCCAGATTTTATTCCTTATTTATAAGAAAAAAAATCCGTTTTTATATTAGAGAGAGATACACGGCTGTATGTGGCTGTATTCTCTATAATCTTAAATATATTTTCCCTTTTACTGATTGTAAAATAAAATAAGAGTTGTCCTCTCTACATCTTTACTAGCATACCCTTCACTAATTGACAGATGTGATGCATGATCTTTAGGATGTCGGTTGTCAACCCTTTAAAGAAGCTAGCAAAGTGTGTTATCCTTGATTTGGATGGTACACTTGTAAATACAGGTCAGCTCCTGCGTTAAAAATTGTTTTTCACTCTCGTTTGTTATGAAGACTTGTTTTCATAAGAAATCGATGCTTGTTATTTTTTGCTTGAATGTATTTTTTTTTACATAAAAATGCAGACGGCATTGTGAGTGAGGTTTTGAGAGTGTTTCTGGTCAAGTATGGAAAGCAATGGGATGGGAGGGAAGCTAAGAAAATAGTTGGAAAAACACCGCTTGAATCTGCAGTTGCTATTGTTGAAGATTATGAGCTTCCTTGCTCAGCAACTGAATTAATATCTGATATCACACCTATGTTCTCCAATCAGTAAGAAGATTATGAGCTTCTTTGCTCAGCAACTGAATTAATATCTGATATCACTCCTATGTTCTCCAATCAGTATAAACTTATGTCAAATTATTCTCCATTCTTTTTGTATGTGCCTTCTGTGTACATATTTCTGCACACGTAAATCTATTAGCACTTGCTATTACCAATGTTTGACCTTGCATATTTGTTTTATTGTTAGTCAATGACTTTGAAATGATAAAATTAATATTGAATTACATCAATAACTTTCACTTATGTGTGCTGAAATTTGAATTTAGTGGTAAACTGTGTATTGGATGTTTACGATTGTCATTGCAGCTGGTGCAATATTAAAGCTCTTCCAGGTGCGGATAGGTTGATTAAACATCTGAGCAGTCATGAAGTGCCAATGGCATTGGCTTCAAACTCTCCAAGAGAGAGCATAGAAACCAAAATTTCCTTCCATCATGGTATTTATTCTCAAAAACCTTAGTATTAGTTTGTTTCTTTTGCCTCTGGTGGAAAGGTTTTTTTTTAATATATATGTAACATTTTTGAGTTTATTTAATCATTATTGTTTTACATGTAGGTTGGAAGGAATCCTTTCCTGTTATCATTGGTGGTGATGAAGTGAGTGCAGGGAAGCCTTCCCCCGAAATGTTAGTTTCAACAATATTCTTTTCATAGCTTTCATCTTTTTTTAATGGTTATATAGCATTGAGGTTGTTTTTTTTTCTTTTTGGGAAGCTTCAATATTAAAGTGTATGGAAATCTAATTCGTGGTTTTCCAATTGAAGGTTTCTTGAAGCAGCTAAAAGACTAAATGTTGAACCTTCCGGCTGCCTTGCCATTGAAGATTCTCTGTATGTTAACCGACTTCTAGTTCTTTTATATTTTGAATTCATCTTTCTATATAGTATTTAAGAATAACCATATGCCTTGTCACAAGCCTTCTCTTTCTCTATACTGTTCAAGTTTTGCACATTTTTGTCTGTGTAGTACTTAGAAGTTTAATTCATCTATGACCAATAAAGTGCTTTCTCTTTTGTTGTATTTATAATCTTCAATTTTCACAACATTTAGGTCCAATTTGCTTCTATTTTCCTGTTTTTGTTAGTTTTGGGTAGTACTTTTCTGTACTCCAAGTTACTCCTTGCATCATTTTCTCTATATTAATAGTATAAGTAGTGTTCTTTTGTTTCAAAAAAAAAAAAATGCCCCAAACAAACTTATCTGCTATAACCAGACAGCTTTGGCATTTATTGGATAGATAGTTTGGAAAAATAGTCATCTTGAAACTTTCTCATGTTTATATGTGTTTTGTGCTCTCAGACCAGGTGTCACAGCTGGTAAGGCTGCTGGAATGGAAGTGGTTGTTGTACCCTCCCTTCCAAAACAATCCAATATTTTTACTGAAGCAGATGAGGTGATCAATTCTTTACTTGATTTCAGACCGGAAAAGTGGGGCCTCCCTCCATTCCAAGATTGTAAAATCTTTATCTTGTATCAACTCTGATTTTTCATTTCTTCTGTAAAAACTATTTTATCGATCGCTGTTTTCCTTTTCTCCAGGGATAGAAGATACTTTGCCGTTAGCACCTTGGTGCATTGGTGGTCCTGTCATTAAGGGTTTTGGACGTGGCTCGAAAGTGCTTGGAATCCCTACCGGTAAAGACTTGGAATATTTCTTATTCCTAAATATTTCGTGTTGCCAAATACTTGCTTAAATATTTTTCTGTCATTATTATCAGTGCGCTTCCATATTTTTTCAGCCAATTTATCCACAGATGGATATTCAGCTCTCCTTTCAGAACATCCTGCAGGGGTGTATTTTGGTTGGGCTGGATTATCAGCTCGTGGTATGGTTTTCAAAATGGTCATGAGTCTTGGTTGGAATCCATATTTCAACAACACTGAAAAGACTATTGTGAGTCTAATCCCGTATCCCTGCTTAAAGCTTCTTCTTTCCCTCCATTGGTTAATTTTGTTTGCTATGCAGGAGCCATGGTTGCTACATGACTTTGATGAAGATTTTTACGGCGAGGATTTGCGACTTGTTATTGTTGGCTACATTCGTCCTGAGGTATGACTTCCTTGGAAGTTTATTGGTTATCTGCAGAATATTGATTGTGAACTTTAAAATTCATGGTGACATGAAACAGGCAAACTTTTCAACCCTTGACAACTTGATAGCAAAGATTCATGAGGACAGGAGAATTGCAGAAAGAGCTCTTGATCTTCCATTGTACTCAAAATTCAAGGATGACCCATACTTGAGAAGTTCATAGGCATGAGCTACAGATTTATCAATTCAGAATTGAAAAATGTCTCATCACCCAAACAAAAATAATGTAGTCATTCTAGTATCTTGTACCATATTGGTTGTTAAAAGTGAAATTATTTATTCAAGAATGATGTGCATTTTTTTTAATCATAAGCAATGTAATTTATCCCTTGGAAAATAACTTGTAGCGTTATGTAATTTATTTTCAGAAAATTTACACTGGGTTGCTTATGGTGTGATTGGTATACAATTTGGATACAATTTTATGATTTTAGATTTTTAAAATCTATGGGACTTGTCAAAATACATGATTGGTAAACTATATTTGAAAATTAAATCCTAATCAAAATTCACAAAGGAAAGTAGAAAACAATAAAATTATGTTTTTTTTCCATTTTCATAAATTTAATTTTTTAAAACTCAAAAACAGTTTATAGACATTGAACTAATCATATTTTCAGAAATATTTTTTTAGTCACTAAATTTGGATTTTTATTTCAGAATTTTACTTTTCAAAAATATCATTTTTTAATCGCGAACCAATCAAACCTTTAACAAATTTTACAAAAATTACTTGGGTTGGGTTAGTTTATTTACAAAATTACCGAATACTTTTTACTGAAGTAGAATTAATACGTGAAGCGCTCTCCCTTCATGGTCAGCCCAGTTTGTACACGTGTCACATTGGAAGAAAGGTTATTTGCCAACGGGTCTTCCGGAATCTTGTTGCCAAAAATTGCCGCACGCGTCGATCAAAGTCAAAGCTGACAACATTTTGATAGTGTTTTCCCATCTCTAGCCACCACAAGGTCCAAAGGTGATATCATTGGCAGGAGCTCTTCAAGTTCAAGATGAACATAAACTAGGCACCCACTCATTTTTTATTGTTGGTGTTTTTCGGCAAGTGTATGAGTATATTCATGAACTTTGAAGTTTTTTTTTCAGCGATAATACATGCCGTTTGAGTTTAAGAATGGTATCATCATGACTTATTGTTTGAGTGAATCATTTTAGCATATGCAAGCAAATATTTCTTCTGGTCGCTGGAGAAGATTAGAATGAATCATTTTGTGTTATGTTTAAAAAGTAATTTTGTAGTTATTTTTTAATTTAGTTAAACAATTTAATTTTAGAGTGCCCAAAAATGTATATTAATAACTTCTAAGTTTATTTTCTAATTAGTTAATAAAAATACTATTATTGTTCATATGGAAATTACGTAAGTGATTGAAAAGTAGATTTTAACATTACATTTAAAAATGACTACATAGTGTACTAAATTGTAATCTCTGCAAAAATGTTATATGGTAACTTATTAATTTTTAAAATAGACATGAAGATAATGTTCTCAAATAATAAGACAGTATATAATATAATCTAAAAATAAAGATAAGTTTTTAAAGGTAACTAATCGATATTTAAAGATAATTAATTCTCTACAAATTGGCATGGAAGTAACCAAAATGTATATGAAATAATATGATCTAAAAATGAAGTCTTTTATGAAAATGTAATCACTTGATACCTTATCCATATCATAAGTAACCAAACATTTGCTTTTGAAAAACCAATAAAAACAAAAAATATGAGTACCAAGATTGCTTCTACTTTTACCGCGCTAAGTTGGTAAAATTTCCATTTTTTGTGAGATTCAATCTTATTTTGTGTGGGAAGAATTATATTTAAATTGAAGGTATGTACATGGTATTATTTTTAAATAGTGTAAATGATTTTTATAATTATTTTTGTTCTAAAGTTGTTTTTGGCCTTTACTTTTAGTCAAGTGATTTTTATAAATAATGATTTTTTAGGTATACTTTTGAAAGAAAAAAATCCCTTTATTTTAATACTATTTAGAAAATATCAATTGCTACCATGTAGAAAAATCATATTCAGTGTCTCATGTTATGTTATGTTGGTTTAGGTAGTGATGGTTGTGGTGTCTAGTGTTATGTCTATTATTGTATGCTTTTAGGGGGGTTTCATTTTTTATTTGTCATTTGGAGAAAGGGATTCGAATTTGGCGAAGAGGAGAGATGCATGATTATTAGGTTATACTTATGACTACTTAGGTGTATTTTCTTAACAATATATAAATATAGAGTAATGTTAGACACAAACAAAAATTGCCCACAGAATGGAAAACTTCACTAAATAACCCCCATTTACCCCTTAAAATTTCTCACAGAGATAGCCGTATACTCATCTAAAAAGTCCCAAATACCCTTAAAGTGAGGTTAGTTTTTCTTTCTTTCTATTCTTTCTTTCTTCTCAACTCATTCACGAATTGCAATCATTATCTTTATGTATTTCGATTTTTTACTCTATCTCTCTTCCAAGGCCATCTTCTCACTAATTTTTCTTTGAAAGGTTCCCAAAGTTGAAGGAACAAAAAGTTTTTTATAATGGGTAAGTGCTATTGTTGTTTATAGGTTATGAGTGTTATATAAGAGTTTATATTTATTTTTTCGAACGATTCTGAGCTAAAACTTTGCCAAAAAAAAAATGATTTTCTTATTGAGATGACAAATTTTATTTGAAATCTACATTTTAGGGGTCTTTATGTTTAGACTTGGTTTGGACCAAGTTTGGACATGGTTCAGACCAAATTTGGACATAGTTTGGACCAATTTCGAACATGGTTCGGACCAAGTTCAGACATGATTCAGGCCAATTTCAAACTTGGTTTGAACTTGGTACTTATTTATTTATTTTTTTGGGAATTTGTATCCTAATCATTTTTTCATATGTTCTCTCATATCTTTTCTGGTCGGTGACATATATAATGAGAACAAGTTTTGTTGAAAGCTTGAATAATATGATTGTTGAGGCATGTGGGTGGGTAATTACTACTCTTATGGAATTTATGGGGCATACCTTACAAAAATAGTTTTTTGAGCGACGTATTGCAACGTCAAAGGCTAGAGGTCCCCTTTCTACAGGTGTGGAAGAAGATCTACTTGTTTGTATGCATATCCATCAAGTCAACATGAAGTTATGTGTGGTGTCTTCGGCCACAATCGAGTCACGTGTACCACATTTTGTCCACCGCCTTCTAGACATGCTTAGTCTATATTTTAGATATTTTCTTAATTTTCAAATTAGTTTGAAATGTTTACTTTGTATTCGACATTGATGTGAAAACAAAGGTTGTGGTGAAAGTCATGGGGAAAATTTGATTTTTCTTAACTTAGAACATATTTTTCCTGCCGAATTTGGGCATGTTAAGACATGGTTTGTGTAAACGACCTACTAATCCAGGACATTTGTGTTTAAAATAGTGCTTAACTCATTAAGAGAGTCATTTAGACTCGAAAGTGTAATCAAAGTTAATTAAAGGTTTAGGTACTAAAATTTTTGGTCAAAATGAATAAACTTTTCCATTAAAAATTTGAACATTTACAATGGATCCCAAAAGAGTTTAAATAAAATACAATTACATTTAATGTTATCAAAATAGTCGACCTAGGCGACATTAATGGACTTTTACGGTCCATGCCGAGCCGTCCAACTGAGCGAAGCATCTCTCGGCACCAAGCTTACGGTCCATGCAGGGCGAGTGTGCACAACACTGCCATGGTGGCCTGCCATCATGACCTAAATTTTTCATTTTTATCGCCAAATAGGGACCATGCCGATCACTCACAGACAATTCAATATAAATAAACATAGCAAACATCATTATGCATTAAAGAGGATCTCAGCCCTAACAAATTCAAATATGCGGTCATAACTGCATCCCAACATAATCGAGCACATGCTAGTTTTCTTACCTCAGGCCCTACGCGAGAATCAATATGACATTGAGTGCGATCCTCTCCTAAGCCTCTTGGAAACCCTAGTCACAAAAATATAGTGTAGGTTTAGTTTCCCTTAAACCACAACACACCATTACTTTTCTATAGACCTCACTAGGCTCCAAATACTCTTTAAACATGTCCAATATTGTCTTAGGAACCTTAGCTTATGATCCCTTAAGGTTACCCATCAAAATACATTGAAAAAAAACCCGAAGCCAGGTTGCCAGCACATGCCGGTTGATTAGCTCAAGTCAGATAGCAAATTCTGCAATTTTCTACGATTTTCCAGCCCCAAAACTCAATCCAAATCAATTCCAACCAGTTCCAAGCACATAATTTAAGCCACAAAACAGTTATTCAGTTGACATACAACCTTTAGACCTCAACTGCATTTTCAAATACTTCTTATAAGCAACTAGAATTCTAGGGTTCCAAAAACCAATATTCCCCCAATTTCATAATCATGCCAAATTCCTTGTTTTTGATTCAAATTCATGTTTCACTCAGATTTGCAAACGCATTTCCATCACCCATATATCTACCTAAACAACTTTAAATCACCAAATTTTGAAATTATACTAAATCCCCATGCCTAATCAATAACAATGAAGAACACTAAGAACTTAATTTAAAAAAATTGGAGAAGAGCCTACCTCTCTGAATTCGAGATTCCTTGATTAATGAAGAAGCTAGCAGCTCCTAATCCCTTCAAAACACCGCAATTCTATAAGAAATTCCTTAAAATCCCAAGAATTTAGCCCTTGGCCCTTATGTTTTTGGTAAGTTCAAGAAGAAGATAAGAGAGAATGAGGGAAAACATGAATAGGAGAGTGGCTTTCAGCACTTAGCCATTTTATCTAATTTTAGGGTGAAAAGACCAATATACCCTTCCCCATAAACTCCTTTCTTAAAGCACATTAAGGGAAAAATGGTAATTTTCATATAATTCCCACTAAACCTCCAATTACACCACTAATTTCCAATTTATCAACTAAATCCATCAAATAAAAATATCTCTCCAATTAACTTCATTTTACCAATTATCCCCAATGATTGAAATTCCTAAATTACCCATAAGCTCGACCCGAGTCGAGCATTTTTTTTCCCATTGTGACTTTTCCACTAAAACTGCTAGGAAGGATCTATCCATGCCGAAAATCACATATATCCACTTAATAATGCAGTCTCAAAGCACATAACACATAATATTTACAAATATATCCTCAACGGATCAAAGTTACAAAAATGCCCAATTTTTTAAACAAAAGCGGGTCTTTAAACACATTTAATACACATAATCATGCATACTCAATTATATAATAATATAATTCACATAATTACCCTACGTGCGCTCCCCGCACGCTAATCAAAATACTTAATCTTATTAGGAGTTTTGGGATGCTACAACTATCCCCTCCTAATATAAATTTTGTCCTCGAAATTTACATGAAAATTTTGGGATATTGGTTTCGCATATCCGACTCTAGCTCCTAAGTCGCTTCTTCCACCTTGCTATTCTCCCATAACACCTTTACTAAGGTGATAGTCTTGTCCTGCAAGCCTTTATCCTTTCTATCAAGGACCTGTACTGGTTGTTCCTCATATGACAAGTCCTGTTGTAACTCCAGGGTCTCATAACTTAGTACATGTGTTGTATCCGAGACATACCTCTGAAGCATCGATACATGAAATATGTTATGGACTCCCAATAAAGATGGAGGCATAGGCAATCTATAAGCTACCTGCCTAATCCTCTCCAGGATCTCAAAAGGTCCAACGAACCTAGGGCTCATCTTTCCTTTCTTCCCAAATCATTTTACTCCTTTCTTCAGGGAAACTCGGAGAAAAATGTAGTCCTTAATTTGGAACTCCACGTTCCTATGCTTTGGATCTACATGGATTTTTTGTCTACTCTATGAAGCAATCATTCGAGCTCTAATATTCTCAATGGCTTCACTTGTCCTCTGAACAACCTCAGGACCAAGATACTTCCTCTCACCCATTTCATCCTAATGGATGGACGATCTGCACATCCTACCATACAACATCTCATACGGAGCCACCCCAATCATTGAATGGTAATTGTTGTTGTAGGAGAACTCAATCAAGGGGAGATACTTACTCCAGGATCCCTCAAAATCCAATACACATGCCAGAAGCATGTCCTCTCCAATATCTGAATTGTCCTCTCAGATTGCCCATCTGTCTGAGGATGATAAGCTGTAATGAACTTCAATCGTGTACCAATAGCCTTCTGCATGCCTCCCCAAAACTTGGAAGTAAAGGTGGGATCTCGATTCGATACTATAGTCTTTGGTGCCCCATGGAGATGTACAATCTCCCTCACATACAATTCAGCATCCTGATCTACACTGTAATTCATCCTCACAGGAAAAAAGTAAGCTGACTTGGTATATCGATCCACGATCACCCACACCGAGTTGTGTTTCCCCACCATCCTAGGAAATCCAACCACAAAGTCCATGGTTATTTCTTCGCATTTACACTCAGAAATAATCAAGGATTGTATTAATCTTGCTGGCCTCTGGTGTTCACCTTTCACTTGTTGACAAGTCATGCACTTAGCCACATACTCAACCACGTCTTTCTTAATCCCTGGCTACCAATACAAAGATTTCAAATCCTGATACATCTATGTGGTGCCTAGATGTAACGAGTAAGGAGTGGTATGAGACTCACCCATGATCTCTTTCTTGATATCAGCATCCATCAGACACATATTTGATCGTTATACCTCAGCATATCTATCGCAGAGACAGTAATGTCCTTAGCCATTCCAGCTAAGACATCCTCTTGATGCTTCATTAATTAAGGATCACTCATCTAAGCATCATTTTTCTTCTCAATAAGTGTAGACTACAGAGTAATATTGGCCAATTGACCCACGAAAAGCTCTATCCCTGTTCTAGTCATATCCTTTGCCAATTTCTCTGATATCTTCTTTGAGCCAAACAACTGCCCCAGACTTCTCAGACTCAAGGCATCTTCTACCACCTTGGATTTCCCTGGATGGTAGAGGATTTCACAGTCATAATCATTTATCAGTTCCAACCAACATCTATGTCTCATGTTTAGATCATTCTGTGTGATGAAGTACTTCAAACTCTTGTGATTAGTGTATATCTCCATACAAATAATGTCGCCACACCTTCAGTGTCAATACCACCGCTGCTAGCTCTAAATCGTGAGTAGGGTACCAGTTTTCATATTCGTTCAACTGTCTCGAGGCATAAGCAATCATTTTCCGAGCCTGCATCAGAACACAACCTAACCCCTGTCTCAAAGAATCACAATAGACCATAAAAATTTCTTGATCTGAAGGAAGACTAAGTACAGGTGCAATAATCAACCACCGCTATAATTCCTGAAAATTGTTCTCACATCTATCGGTCCACACAAACTTCAAGTTCTTATGTGCCAGCTCAGTCAAAGGCGTTGTAATCCTTAAGAACCCTTCAACAAAACGCCAATAATACCCTGCCAACCCAAGAAAACTCCTCTGAAGCACTTTTT